>NW_024470712.1:1349265-1657766 GCF_017639515.1 Carcharodon carcharias
CTTACACACACTCACAAACTCTCACACTCACAAAAAGGCAAGCACTCACTTGCACCAACAGACACTCATACCAACACATGCACGTGCACACACATACACACACACACACACACTGTCACACACTCCCAATCTCATACAGTCAATTTCTTATAAACACTGACACCATTCATTCTCTCTCTTTCTCTCTCTCACACACATATCACATATTCAAATGCATACTCACACACCCTCACATAAACACCCTCAGATCCCGCAATCTCACGCTTGCACACACTCACAAACTCGCACATTCACCAACAGGCAAGCACTCACTTGCACCAACAGGAACTCACACCAACACACACACATGTGCACACACACACACACCCACACAACACACACACATACACACCAACACACACTTTCTGACACACTATCCTTCTCACACTCACACACCCGCACGCATCGACACATTCCCTTTCACACTCTCGCTGTCACACTCCCAAATGCACTCAAACAATCTCGCACATAAACACTTTCAAACAATTACCTACCGACAGTCGTAATCTCACATGCATACCCTATCATCACACTCAGACACACACACACATGCATTCAGACACACACTCACAGGCACAAACACTCTCACTCCGTCAATCACATAGATACAAAAACAAGCACTCACAATCTCTACCTCACACACCCTCCATCAATGCTCTCCCTCACACTCTGTCCCTCACATGCACATGCAAATACACAGACACACACACACACACAGGCAGACTCTCACATAGGCACAGACACACACATTCGCACTCATATCATCACACATACACAGAATGACAAGCTGCCTCACTCTCACCCTGTGTGTCGGTATCTGAGTGTTATTGTGCGTGTGAAAGGGAACGTGTGTGACCATATGTGTTTTAATGTGTGTGGGTGTGAGCAGCTGCTTTGTGTATGTAACTGTTTCGTGTGTCAGTATTATGTGTGTGTGTGAGAGAGAGAGATTTGAGGTAGAGGCTCAGCTAGGATTTTATTGGAAGGCAGACAGGCTCCAATGGCTGAATTGCCCCCTCATTCTCCCACTTCTTTAATTAATTACTCCTTCCGCAGGCGACAATCTCTTTGTCTTAATCAGTGATTGAGCAATGGCAGCTCATATTCCCACAATCCGTGCGGCTGGGAAAGTCCTCTATCAATGACACTGCACCCTGGGAGGGTGAGCAGACACACATGCCCAGCACCAGCGCCCACTTAGGCAGCTACTTTACATTTTTTCATTTCAATATTATTACTAAGCTTCACCTGATCGACGAGTCAGGTTTCTAGTTCCTGCTGGATTTTGAAGAGGCGCTTCTTCCTCTCGCTTCGTCGATTTAAAATAAATGGTAGCAAGGGGGCAGTGACAAGACGAAGTCATTGCTGACTCCCCCCCCCCCCCCCCACCACCGTGGCCAGAGCCCGACAGAGAACAGCGGCCGGTCCAGGGGGTCAGCGAGAGATAACCAAAGGGAGAGAAGGGCCAGAGGAGAGTTAAAGCGGCCACTAGCGGCAAGGGTAGGAAATGGCAGCAAGCGCAGTCCCTCTTCCCAAAGCCCAGTTCATTTGGTGGAGGCACTGAGAATCCTCTGAAATATAAACTTCAGCGTCTGAGTTCACCAACAACAAGAACCATTCCCTCTGCACGGCAGTTTTGCTCTCCTTTGCCCATACTTCATCCCACCTTTCCACATCAACTGCGGTATCAGACAGTTTACACCGTTTTCTGTTGAAAGATTTCAGATAGCAAAAGGGATTAAGAACATTAGGAGTAGGAGCAGGAGAAGGATATCCGGAACCTCGATCTTACTCCGCCTTTTTAGAGTATCATCGCTGATCAGATTGTGACCTTAACTCCAATCTTTAACTCCACCTCCCCGCCCGTCCCCCTTAACCCTTCACTCCCATGACGATGAAAGATCTACCAAAATCAGCTTTGAACATAATCAATGACCCAGTTTCCACTGTTCACTTGGGGAAGGGAATTAGCGAGTCTGAGGGAAGACATTCCTTCTCATCTCCGTCATAAATGGCTGGCCCTTTATTTTTTAAATTATGCCACTAATTCTGGTTTCTGGCACAAAGGGAAACACCCTCTCAGCAGCGACCCGTTCAAACCCTCTCACAGGCTCACTTGTAAAAATAAAACGACTCTGAACTCCAATGAGCATCGGCTCACCCTGCCCCTAATCGCTAGAGATTAGAGGAATGACAGGAAATCCAACTGAGGTATATAAGATGCTAAAGAGGATAGACAAAGTAGATATGGAGCTAATGTTTCCCCTTGTGGGGCATTCCAGAACGAGAGGCCATAGTTTTAGGCTAAGAGGTGGTAGATTTAAATCAAAGATTAGGAGGAATTACTTTTCTCAAAGGGCCGTGAATCAATGGAATTCACTACCTCGGAATGGATGCCGGGACGCTGAATAAATTTAAGGAGGATATAGACAGGTTATCAGTTAGCAACGGGTTGAAAGGTTAGGGGAGAGGGCGGGAAATTGGAGTTGAGGCCGAAATGAGATCAGCCATGATCGTATTGAATGGCGGGGAAGGCTTGAGGCTCTGAATTGCCTACTCCTGCTCCTAGTTCTCATGTTCTGAAATGGGAAATATCGCTAGTGCTGCATCAAGGAGTCATCTCATCCGGAAAGACGCCAGAATTTGGTGCTCAGTCATGGTTCAAGTACCGAACTGTGGCATCCGTGGGTGAGAGTCTGGTAAAGCAAGCAAAAAGTGGTATTGTTCCATAGCTGGATACAAAAAGTGACTTCCGGCAACTACCTATGGACGGGGAATTCAAACTACGAACTGCATTTATCACAGGTATCAGTACCCTTTGGAATCAGAGATTTTTCAAAGGAGAACCATTGGCATTTTGGAGGGATTAGAACTGTTCATCCGGCCCATGGAGGATATCCTGACCCACAGGTCCACCTCACTGGAGTATGACACCAGAATGAGGTCGGTGTTGCAATGCTTGGAAGAAGAGGCGCTAACTCTGAACAGTATGTGTGAGTTCTCACAAGAACGTGTTACATTTCTGGGACACATGGTTCACGGAGCAGGCCTGATACACCCCGCCCCACAGAAAAACAAGGCGATCAAATGTCCCTACCACCCCTCAACATCAGGGAGGCCCAATGCTTCTTGGGGATCGTCAATTAAACAGGGAAGGTCCTATCTAATCTGTGATATGTTAATGAACCACTATGAACATCAACACATCTCGTTGCTAACTATAAAATAGCTGTTCATTTCACTCGACATACCATGACTGGAACTGCCAACTGTTTGCAAACAAACATTTGAAGCAGTTCACAGGAGAACATAGAGTGGTCCACTTAATATCTCACACCAGACAGCAGCGAGGTAATGGAGAGGTCGAAATGCGGGGAGAATAGTGAACATTTTGTGGAGGAAAATAACGATATCTACTGAACGCTGCTGAACTATGACCCCACACCACGCCAGAACGGTTTGGCTTCATCGCAGCTTCTGATGGAAGAAGAATATGAACTTAATTTCCTATTCTCCAGCATGTGTTTAAATATGTCTCAAAGCCACTGATTTAGAGAGAGTAAGGAGGGAGAAGGGGAATTAGTATCATGCAAATCAAACCAAACATTGCCTTCAACGCCTTAGAGGGTATTATTTAACAGAACTCTAACCAGCTGAATCAGTCTGGATTGGAGAAAAGATTCGAGAAGGACAAGTACTGGAAACACAGAAAATCTGCGATCTTACATTATAGAGACTATGAATGGAATCGTGAGTTGAAAGAGAAGTGTAATTCTCTTTACAAGAAGAAGACCCTCAATGGTGTGTGCCCGCTACCCATACGATCAGGAAGTTAACTTGAATTGGGAGCTCATATTCCCTGATGATTCATATTCTACACTACAGAGTTCTAGAGCGAACATGGATAACTTTAATCCGAAACAACCTATGCGATAAATGACAGCAAAGTCCGGGAACTTGCTAAAAAAACACTACAAATTTCACCAGAGATGAACGCAGAGACATTTGGGCGAGATGTAGAATAATGTTAATAGTGGATTTAATAGAGTCATTCTTCACGGAGAGGTCATACAAAGTGTTAATGTTAAAAATGTAAACGAACAATCTACACCATCACTGATATAAGAATTCATGGCAACAGAGTGTGTGGAGAGATCGCCCAATGTGGAGCCTCATGCTAAACTTTGCACTGTAAGTGGTTAATAGAATGTTCAAAAACAGTTAATTTTAACATAACGTCTAGCTTTCCGCTGGCTCTAACAATCCTGTCTAACGGCATTTTCGCCCAAAACCCACAGCGATGATAACAGAGGCATCACTACTGTACCTAAGGAGGGTTGGATGTTATGGTCACTCCCCTCACTATTTCCACAATTCCTTTCTCCAGTAGCCTTCATACATCCCATTCAGAAGGAATAAATGTTCTACTTGATTGCGACAAAATGTGAACTGAACCTGTTTGTTCAGTGGCTGTAATTAATGTCAGTCTCAATGAACCTAATTGTATCAGTGGAGGGTTTCCCTCCTCTATTAATGAGGGACTCATTTCTACGTATTACCCCATAGTGTCAGTGAAGGCATCAGGCCCGGCACTAACAGGGATCAGCAGCTCAGGAGAGAGAGGGCAGATGCGATTATGAATACAATGGGTTGGAATATTGCAACAATGGACAGGGGTTTACCATGACGCTTTTCATGCTGTCACAAGATTGGACACCATTAACACTGCGGATCAGAGCTGTGTTTATGATTATACAAGCGGGTCACTATCACATCCTGGCTATTGTTGGTGTCCCTGGCAAGTCATCCAATTCAGTTATTAATTCTGTAAACCATGCTGAGCTGCAATGCAGTTCTAGTCAGTTAAATGTGGTAGGATGAAGACATTCTCTTCAGTTTCAGACACGAGCTCATTGCCCTTTCCAAGGACTTCACTCTCCTCTGTGGCTGATATCCGAGACTATTCACAACCTCCACACTCCCATTGATATTAAGCTGATCGCTGCTCCCCTAATTCACCCAATCCCCAATCATGCCCAATTCCAACCCCACAATATCACCCAACACCACATCTGCCTCTGTCCAGATGCTGAATAAACCCTCGCCTGGGTCTTTCTTGAAGCCAGCCTCGCCTAATCCAATGTAATAAAGACCACGTACTTCATTTTACAAACCTTTGTAAACTTCACCTGATGTGTGTGTGTGCACTTGTGTGTGTGAATGTATGAGTGTGTGTGTGTGCCTGAGAGGGAGAGTGTGTTTCTGTGTGTGTGTGTGTGTGTGTGTGTGTGCTTCAATGTGTGCATGCGTTTCTCTATGTCTCTGTTTATGTTTGTGTGTGTGTGTGTGTGTGTGTGTGTGTGTGTGAATGTATGTGTGTGTGCCTGAGAGGGAGAGTGTGTTTATTGTGTGTCTGTGTGTGTGTGTGTGTGTGCTTCAATATGTGCATGCTTTTCTCTATGTCTCTGTTTATGTTTGTGTGTGTGTATGTGTATGCTTGTTTCTGTTATTGTGTATACGTTTCTTTGTGTGTGTGCGTTTTGTTTCCTCTGTGTGTGTGTGTGTGTGTATGCGTGTTTCCCTGTGCCTGTGCGTCTCTGTGTGCGTGCGTGTGACAGTCCCACACGAGCGGAGCACTCCTCTTTCCTGTCACTCCTCTGTGACAGTGGAAACGCGACAAGAGTCAGGTATTGTGTGTCTGTGTGCATGTCGGGAGATAGTGATGATTTGGCTGCCCCTTGTCACCCCTAGCTCCCCCAGCGCTGGCGGTCACCCCCTCTGCCCCACAAACATGCTACGGTCACGTCATATCCCAGGGAACCACTTGGGAGGATTGAGGAGAAGTTCAGATGTTGTTCATAACGGAAATGTTAATGTGTGTTGAAAGGGAATCCGGCACCCTTGTCAGAGGACAGGGAGACTGTTTATGGTTAAGGCAAAATGAAAACTGACATTCGTCAACTGACATTTTTTAAAGCATTCGAGAACTGATATTTTTTTAAAAAAAACATTCTATAACTGACTTCATATTTTTTGAATGTCCGGGAGCCAGTTAACTGTGCAAAAGGAAATCAGCACCAAGGGAAGAGACCCCAGTTCAGCAAACAAAATAACGCTGTTTGATAACTCGTAAAATATATTGAATCCTTGCTCTGCCTGAAGTCAGTTCCATATTTCTTCATTACAGAGGCTCCAGTACACTTTTGTTTACAATCCAGAAACTTACAGCTTCCATTTGTCAACAAAAAGCGAGCAGAAAGGCCTTCAGGCCTGTAACATTTCCAATCATCAACTTCAGAGAGTTGTACAGTGACATATTTCTCTTCTACCCTCGTAGTTATCAAAAGTGCACATTACATTTCCAAAAATTATCCTTTTTGCGTGTGTGTCCGTGTGTTTGAGGAGTAAGTGTTTCTTCCTTTGAAATGCGGGGTTTCATAATAAAATTAATTACCTCTTCATTTGATTTTTAAATTGACCTCATGGCCTCCAATATGATTGTTCTTGAAAACATAAAGCACTGGAGGGGTTAAAGCATTGCTTCTCAGAAATCCATGTTGTTTCTGTCAGTAGCAAAGAGTGAAAAAGTGAAAAAACAATCCCACATCTCTCCCTCATCAGTAACACAACCGCCAAATCTTGGTCCTCACAGTCAACCACGGCACCCCCGTCACTGCTAACCTTACCCATCGCACCTGGGTGACCCCGTTTGTCTCTGGCTTCCCCGTCACTGCCGGGTAGCCCCATCACCTCTGGCTGCCCAATCATTCCTACCTCCACCACTCTAGTGTGGCAGGAGCTCACCAGGTCTGCACAGAGGGCACCTTCCAAACACAAGGACACTACTATCTTGAAGGACAAGGGCAGCAGGCACATGGGAACACCATCATCTGGAAGTTCCACTCCAAGCCACTCACCATCCAGACATGGAAATATAACACCGTTTTCTCACTGTCGCTTGGTCGAAACCATGGAACTCCCTCCCTAACAGCACTGGGGGTGCACCTGCACCACATGGACTTGCAGTTGTTCAAGAAGGAAGCTCACAACATCTTTCTCAATAGCAGGAGGAATGGGAAATACATGCTGGCCTAGCAAACGAGCCCCACATCCCATGATAAAATATTGAAACAAATATTTATTCGCTGCTTAATTCCACAGACTATCCAATTTCATCTTCCAGGTCCTTTTAATTCAAAACGTCAGAGGATGTACCAGCACATTTCAATAACTCTCACAATCAAACCGGTAACCTTGCTCTGAAACTAATACATATATTTATTGTTTATTCCACCTCCCTGTAGTGAAATTAATCACGATTGTGATACTCAATGGCAAAAAATGTGGTCTCTCCAAACGTGCTACTTGTTATCTGTTGGCCATGGCTGTAGCGGATCTACTGGTCGTTTTCCTCGACCTGATACTGAGACATATTCCGACTGTTTATCGGGAAGAGTTTTGTTTCCTTTATGACATCCCCGTGTGTAACATCCACGCTGTCCTGGTTTATGCAGCCACTGACTGTTCTGTCTGGTTCACGGTCACTTTCACCTTTGACCGATTTGTGGTCATTTGTTGCCAGAAGCTGAAAAGTAATTATTGCAGTGAGAAAACAGCGACTGTGGTTCTGGGAACAGTGACTGTGCTCAGCTGTTTAAAGAACGTGTTCTGGTATTTTATGTTAACGGGCGGATATCAGCTGACAAAACACTCCCTGGTGTTGTGGGGTTGCAACGTATGTTCTGTATTCTCCGGTTTGGACCACAATCGAGTTGGCCCACAACATTCTAACGCCGGGAGTCCCATTTGTCCTGATTCTGCTGCTCAATGTTTTCACGGTCAGGCACATCTTAGTGACCAGCAGAGGCCACCAGAGACTTCGGGCTGACTGCAGTGGGGAGAGTCCCAGAGATCCAGAGATGGAAAGCCGAAGGAAATCCATTATTTTACTGTTTGTTATCTCTGTCAATTTCATCCTGTTATGGTCAGTGTTAATGGTTTATTCTATATGGTGGAGGATGTATAATTTAGGGATACGTCCTGTATATCTGAGCCAATTTCATCCTGTTATGATCAGTGTTAATTGTTTACCCTATATGGTGCAGGATATAAAATTTGGTGTTTTCGTCTTTAGGTCTAGATCTTTCTCTTCAGGACTTGGGCTTCATGTTGCAGCTCCTGAGTTGCTGCACAAACACTGGCATTTACGCTGCGACCCAGACTAAGTTCAGAGAGCAGTTGAAGAATGTACTGAAATATCCCTTCACTCCAGTTCTTCAAATAATTAAGTGCTAAAACGAACTGAAGCATTGTTTGGTTCCCGAATTTTATCATTAATTTCACATTTCTCGAGGATGTCAGGGAGGTGAAGAAACACACCAGCGCTCCATTTGACAGATCCTAATGCCCATCATCACGCTACATGACACTGATTGGAATGAGAAAAAAAATGCAGAGAGAGAGAGAAAAAAAGCAAAAGATAGATCGGTATGAAGAGAGGGACAAAGGCTGAGACAGAGATAGAGACAGAGGGAAACAGAGAGAGATAGAGAGAGAGAGACAGAGGGATACAGAAAAAGATACAGAGAGAGAGAGAGAAAAATGGAGAGGCAGAGACAGAGGGAGAGGGAGAGAGATTGAGAGAAAGAGATGGAAAGAGAGAGAGATGGAGACAGGGGCAGAGGGTGACTGAGGGATTGACTGAGAAAGAGATGAACAGAGCATGATCAACAGGGAGATATTGGCATACTGAAGAACCGTTGAGGCAAAGAAAGTTTGAGGGAGGGATTATTAAGTGAAGGAGAATGGGAGCAAGAGACAGCGAGTTGGAGAGAGAGAGACCAAGACAGTGAGAGCAAGGGACATAAGGAAAGAGAAAGGGACAGAAAGGGAGACTGAAGGAGTGTGAGAGATAGAGAGACTGACAGAAAGAAAGAGAAAGATTTGGAAGGAGACACAGATAGTGACAACGAGGGTACAGGCACAGAGATTGAAAGACAGAGAGAAAGGGAGTGGTAACAAAGAGTGAAATGTGAAGGGAGTGAGGGATGGTCAGAAAGGGAGAGAAAGAGAGGGAGAGGTTGGGAGGGCAAGGAGGAAACAGAGACAGAGAAATTTAAGAATGGGGAAAATTTTGAGCAGGAGAAAGTGTCAAAGAGAGAGACAAATGGAGAGAAGAAGAGAGAGCAAGAGAGTGAGAGAGAGAGAGCAACAGACTGAGGTGCAGTTAGATTACAGGACACACACACACACACATACACAGACACAAACAGTGGCATAGAGAAAGAGAGAGAGAGAGATGGAAGGAGAACATGATTAAGGCAGAGAGACAGAGAGAGAGCCAGACAGTGTGACAGAGGGAGGAATACACTGAGATTCTCTGAGAGAAAGTGACTGAGAAAGAGCGAGAGAGAGAGAGAGGAAGGAAGAAAGAGATCAATAGAAAAGGGGGCAGGGGCGGAGAGAGAGAGGCAGAGAGAATTGGGCAGAGAGAGAGCCACAGGGGAGTGTAAGATCTAGAAAGAGAGGGGACAGTGAGGGAAAGAGTGACAGGGAGGAAAATAGTCAGAAACAGAGGAAGGCAGAATGAAGGAGCAAGGCATTGAGAGAGGCGGCAATAACAGGGAGAAGAGGAGATAAACAGATATAGATGTATAGAAACAATAAATACAGGCAAAGCAAGGGATAGGTGGAGACTGTTGGAAATGGAAAGAGACAGACAGACAGAGAGACCGAGATTTCGATTAAGGGAGGGAGACACACACAGGGAGATAAATAGTGATGTCTCTCTATCTCTCTCTCTCTCTCTCTCACACACACACACACACACACACACACACATGCACACACAGACATTGTAAGTGAGTGAGAGTATGGAAGAAAGAGAGAGGGAGACATTGAGCATCAGATGAAGTGAGAGGGAGTCAGTTGGACAGACAGAGGCAGAGAGACAGGGAGGCAGAGAGTGTCAAAGGAAGAGAGAAAGTGAGAGTGACAGAGAGAGAAGAGAGAGAGTCAGAGACAGTGAGGTGGATAGAGAGTGATAGCTGGGCACAGAGGGATAGAAGGACAATAATATGAAGAGGGCAATCAAGAGAGACAGACAGAGAAAGAGAGCGAGAGACTGAGAGCGAGAGACAGTGAGGTTGAATGACAGAGAGAGAAAGGGAGAGCAAGATAGAAGTGCAGACAGGGAATGACAGAGAAAGCGAAAGAGTTGGTAGCAAACACATACTGATATTCTGTCATTTCCTGCTGATTCACCGGAGCATTTGACACCCACAGGGACTCAGGCCCATTCGGTCTTACAGAGGCAACAGACCCTTACATGCTGCTAACCATTCCTTCCTCTCCTCCTTCTCCTCCCCACAGACAAATTTTAGCCATGTCCAGGGCAACACAATGTGCTGTCACCTGACAGCTCCAAACACCCGCTTCTGTGGTTGGACCCACTTCACCAACAGACATTTCCATTTAGTTTTCAAGGGCCCTATGCTGATTGCTAAAGATTTAAATAAGAACCCAGGTGCAGAGTCACTGTAATTCCCTCTGTTTGAAATGGGTTCCAACTAGACCATGGAGACGAGTGAGGTGCTGACCAACACACTCTCGTGCGGAACGCTCCAATATCAACGAGATAATCCCCAATTTGCCCGTGCACATCAACACCCACCCACGGTTACATTACTCATCATACTTGATTGGCACAGTGCTTGGGCTGGACACGGCCCCGTCAGCATCGGCCCTCCCAGAGGGCTGCTGGAAATGCCTGGGTTGCGAGAAGTCATCCCTGCCTTGTTTCAGCCCTTTTATTTGCTTTGTCAGACCTTCACCCTGCTCCTGGTCGTCCCAGAACTCAGACCTGGTGGCGCCTGTTCAGTGCTTCCCTTCCCCCTGAGAGGCTTTCTGTAGCCTGGTCAAATCTGGCCCTTTCCTCCACAGCTGTAACACTCCACATTTCTTAGCCATTTGAATCCTCCTTCATCCTGCCATTTCTTAGGGGTTGCTTCCTTGATTTCACACACTTTCCCTTTTGATTTGCTAATGGCTCCAGCCGTGGACTTTTTGCTTCCTATCTATTGTCAAATTGGACTGCCAACTTTCTCAAGATTCCTGCTTCTATATTGTGTATTATAACTTGCTCAACATCTTCAGAGGCCGGTAGTGAGTGGGGATTAGCAACCACAGCCACAGCTTTAAGGCTGGCCCCTGGGAATTGGGCTCGGTCTGGATCCGGGCCATCCTGAACTCTGTTATACACTGACCACAATCTCTCAGCATGAACGTTCGGGGTTCCTGTGGGTTCCAGTCTCACTGTCTCCAATAATTTAATATAATCCCTCTTCCTAAGCCCATCGCTATTAAATCTTTTTCTTTCAATATTCCCCAGGTCCCCTGCCTCATTATCCCTTCACGTGGGAGTGCACCATTAGGCGTTAGATCCAAATGTCAAAAGCAACAGTTTACTTCTGTCTCCCTCTCCTAGCCCTGCCAGCTGATCTATCTCTGGGAAGTGTCTGGAAGTGTAATTGCCTCACTGTAACATTGACACATCCACTGCCATTTTCCACAATGAATCACTTGTCAAGGTAATTCCAAATTCATGAGACAGCTGACCGAGACCCAGCTGACCAACTGGGAATGATTGGTTCGCCAGTTGCCTCATAGTGGCCATGGGAGGGGGCCAGCCCAATCGCTGGCGATGGTCCTGCCCGTCCAGTACCATTGCGTCATTCTGATCAGTATCAGGATGCTCCTCCTCCTCCAATTCTCTAACTGTTGGTTTTCCAATACCCACTACACATTCAATTGCCCTGTGTACCAGCAACTTCAGTCGCAAACTCTGCATCCCATGCAGGCACTCAGCGTGATCTGCTTTCATACTTCTCTCTTCCTACTGTTGTTGCTAGAATTCGTGGTAGGCAACTTCAAGATCATCAGCCTCCCGATCTGCTCTATCTGCCCAATGAATCAGCTCTGCCCCTCATTCAGCCCGCTCATCGCACTGATGCTGGTGGTTCACACACTGACTTCCCAGATACTGAGTCTTCCTTCATGACTGTTCCCTTTCCAGTTCAAACATTTTCCTGTCTTTTATCTTCATCTCCCTCCCCCTCTGCCTATTTCAATAACTCATTAATATTTGCAATTGTTCACTGATCTTCTCTCCTCCAGCTCCTGCTTAAATTTCGTTTTCTCAGCCTCACCTTCAAGATGATCTCGCTGATGTTTCCTCAGCTAAACTCCTCTCATCAATGCCTCATTACAAGGATGCTGCTGTGTGTCCACCCCTCTGCCTCACAAACTGCACCATCCCCCTCCAGGAATATCGAGCCCACCTCTGTTTATGAGGCAATTTCCTGCACTTATTCCGTGACTAACCCACCCATGGTATGTTCTGCAATGACTTTATCTTCAAGTCTCCTAGCTCTCGCTGGCCAAATTCTGTAAGACACTCTTCCTGGAACAAAAGTCACTGCCTCTAATCTGATATAAGCAGCATACAATAACTTGGATGCGGTTCCACCAAATATAATGCACCTTCATTGAAGCACTAACCAGTCCCACATATTCAAGATAGAACCAAATTCACTGTGAGCCAGAGTCAGTCTTGGTAGCCAATCTGTTGACAAATTCTCCACGTGAGATGTCAGGGTGACTGAACAAAACACGCTGACCCACTGCATCAGATATGTTTCTATGGATTCCTTCTTTATTCCATTTGTTTGCTATGGTCTGTGCCATATAATGCAGAGCCTGCTTACATCATTGTTCATCTCCATGCTTTCTCCAGATGTCAACTGTTTAGGATCCCTTTGAAGGTCTACTTGAGGTGCGATGGTCAGCTTGTCTCTGCTTTGCCATCTGCAACACAATTATTAATATCCAAAGTTTAGTGAAGGAGGCACATTTATTGTTCATTTACGAGGCAAAGTCTGCTTATGTTCCCTGCCATGTACACTCCGACAGCATTGCAGAATTTTCTGATTCTATTAAGGCTATGGCTTGTCTAAATTAACCAACATGCTTCGTATTTTGAGCCCAGAGTGCTGTTCTTTTTAAAATTCATTTATGGGATGTGGGCTTTGATGGATAGGCCAGCATTTATTGCCCATCCATAATGCCTTTGAGAAGGTGATGGTGAGCTGCCTTCTTGAAGTGCTGCGGTCCATGTGATGCAGGAAAACCCATGTTGCTGTTAGGGATGGAGGTCCAAGATTATGACCATTGTTATGATTCGGCAGATGATGTGAGCCAGGCAGATCAAGTCCACGAGCGAAACTTGGTGAGGCTAGCACAACTGTTTTGCAATTTGTATTTATTATGAGAAGATGTGTGCATTGAATTCAGAACTAAGATGTCCACCAGGATCTTTCATGTTTTTTTTTCATGAAATTAAAATATCTATTAACTAAATAAAAGATTTCAAGCACATACATAAGAATACAATTACTTACTACTTTAATAATTCCTAAACTTCCTAACTCACCTGAACCCCACTTACACCCCTTTAAGGAAAACAGCCCAAAATAGATTTTAGATTTAAAGCATGGCCAGCAAGTTAACACAATATCCACTTGACCGTGGAATTCTATATGTCTTTTCCCCCAACTTCAGTTCTGTTACATAACAGGCTTATGCACAAATGGCTGGGGGCTTCATTAATACTATATCACACATTCATGTCAGATGTTACATGAACTTCTTCATTCTCCTTTATATGTGCTTCTCTCTTTTAAATTTGTGAATTCTATTGTTCCATAAGCCTTTGAAACTGCATCTTCCTCAAAGTATAAAAGAACAGCAATGTTGCCAATATTGTCAGTAACCTTCAAGAAACATATAGGCACACTCCTTAACCTTACTTACCTGGCCAGTTGCGAAGACTAAGACCCCTTTGAGACCCAGAAATCCCTTCACACAGTGAATCCTAAGGCACAATCCATTTTTACTCATTACCGTGTCAAGCACATGACTTCATTTGATGATTGAAAGCTTGCAGTCTACCTGGCTCCAAATGCAATTAAATCAAACAGACAGGCCCAACTTAGCCCCATAAATTTACTTCACAATAAACAAAACAGATATTATTAAAATTATTGTCATTTCCTCACCCCTCCATTCGTATGGTAAATTTAACCGTCATAATTTAGAAAGACAGCTTCATTTTCTTAATCCGCCTTATACTACCGACTGTAGTTATCGAGAAACCCTAACTATTATATTACTAGAAGAATACATTTCTCGAATTAGATTTTCTCATCCAGCCACATGTATAATATCTAAATTAAATGGTTACAGCAATAAACTCAATCTGAAGAGCGTTGCAATGCAGTCTCGAAATTAATCCAGATATTTTTAATGATTGTGGTTTGCATAAACATTTGCCTCTGATGAACTGTTTACAACATAAACGTCAAAATGTTGAAATGCTAACACCAGACCCAAGTCTCAATTTGGATAATTGAATGTATTCTATGTTGTATACTAAGCTTGCATGAAAAATCCCCAAACAATTTCTCAATTCCAGTTGTGTCTTCTTGCAAAAGTACCTCCCCAATGACTACATCACTTGGGTCAATGGCCAATGTCAATTGCTTGGATTAGGCTACTAACTGGATACTGGTGTGGTAGTCAGCATAGTTTGTAAGTTGTAAAATGCCTTCTGACACTTCCATGTCCATTGAAACTTGTCCTTTTTTAATACTACACTACAATTAATTAATAATATAATAACTCCTAATATTTCTAGTTAACTTGGCGCCCAGTTACACCAACTTTAAGGCAACACTCCAAATATATTTTAGATTTATAACAGAACCAGCAACTTAATACAGTGGAATCCCAAATGGTGTTTCCCTAACTTCACTTTGGTTACACAACAGATTCATGTACATAAGGCTAGAGGCTTCATTAAGACTATTTCACATTCAGCTGTTTTAACTGTGCAGATCTGGTCGCCACATTATAGGAAGGATGTGATTGCACTGGAGGGGATGCAGCGGAGATTCACCAGGATGCTGCCTGGGATGAAACATTTAAGTTATGAAGAGAGGTTGGATAGACTTGCGTTCTTTTAGTTGGAGCGGAGAAACTGAGAGGCGACCTGATTGAGGTGTACAAGATTATGAGGGGCATGGACAGGGTGGATAGGGAGCAGCTGTTCCCCTTAGTTGAAGGGTCAGTCACGAGGGGACATAAGTTCAAGGTGAGGGGCAGGAGGTTTAGGGGGGATGTGAGGAAAAACCTGTTTACCCAGAGGGTGGTGAGGGTCTGGAATGTACTGCCTGGGAGGGTGGTGGAGGCGGGTTGCCTCACATCCTTTAAAAAGTACCTGGATGAGCACTTGGCATGTCACAACATTCAAGGCTATGGGCCAAGTGCTGGTAAATGGGATTAGGCAGGTAGGTCAGGTGTTTCTCACGTGTCGGTGCAGACTCGATGGGCCGAAGGGCCTCTTCTGCACTGTGTGATTCTGTGATTCTGTGATCTTACATCACCTCCTTTTTTAATATTGCCTTTCATTATCCTTAATATTTTTCTCTCTTTTTTAATATGTAGCTTGTGTTGTGTCATATGTTAATTGAAACTGTATCTTCCTCATTGTATAATAACATTCATGTTGCCACAATTGTCAGTAAAATGTTTTCCCTGATATTAACTGTTTTTGTCAATCGTCCTGAATATGCCTCCCCTGGAGATCGAGATCTCAGCGACTGAAAGAGATTCTCTCTGTTTAATTTCTCTTGTCCCTCATGATTCTAAAAAACCCCATCCAGTTTCCTCTTAACATTCTCTGTTATATGATTAACAACAACCCCAGACTATCCATGTACCTGTAAAATCCCCTGTATCGGGAATAACTCTAGTAAGTCTCACCTGTACCCCACTCAAAGTTTTCACATCCTTCCTGCAGTGCGGAACACAGTATTGGACTCTAAACGCCAGGTGAAAATAAACTATGCTGTGATTCAGCTTCTCCATAACTTCCTATATTGTGTACACTGTGTCTCTATTTATAAAGCACAGGATTCTGAACACTTCATTAGCAGCTTTGTTAACCTGCCCTGTCAACATCAGAGCTTTGTTCACAAACACTGCTGGTCTTTCTGTTCTTGCACCCTCCATACATTTTCACAATTTAACTTGTATCTCAATGTTCACCCTACCAACATTGAATATCTTAACTAACTGTCACTCAAATGAAATATTGGAAAGATTGGAGAGTTGTTATCAATCCCCGTCCCTAACCCTGTTCCCCAACTGTCAAATCAATCCCTTTCACTGTCACTATCTCAGGCTGAACCAAACTGTTCCCAAATTGGTATCATACATTCACACTGTCACTAAGGCCACCTACTTCCTATTCAGTAACACCGTCCGTCTGTTCTTAAAAAAAAACAGCACTGGAGGGGTTAAAATATTCCCTCTCACAAAATGTCAATGGAGAACTGGGAAATAAGGAGAAATTATCCCACATTTTCCCCTATCCATAACACATCCATCATGCCTGGCTCCTGGCAACACACGTTCCCCCATCACTACTGACTTCATCCATCACACTGGTCCCTCCCACTAGCCCGTGGATGCACCGTCACTCCTGGTTCACTCCATCACATCTCTCATCCCCGTCATTCCTGACTCGCCCCTCTGCGATCTCCAGTTTTTGATATTTAATCTTTGCTCCCTTCCATTGTATCAAAGACCCATCTCATTAGCTCTTTCAGATCCATTTATTTCAATACATCACCTCTCATTAACTTATGAATCAAGCTGGTAACCTTGCCATCAGCCTGGTGTATAGTGCAAGAGTTGTGGTCTCTCCAAATGTGCCACTAACTGGAAGCCATGGATGTGGCGGATCTACTGGTCGTTACATTCAACCTGATATTGAGAGACCTTCCGACTGTTTATTGGGATCAGTTTTATTTCCTGAAGTCCATCCCCGTGTGTAACATTCTTTTCATCCCGTTTAATGCAGCCACTGACTGTTCTGTTTGGTTCATTGTCATTTTGAGCTTTGACCAATTTGTGGCCATTTGTTGCCAGAAGCTGAAAGATAAATCTGGCTATGAGGAACTGGCAGCTGTGATGCTGGGAACTGTGACTGTGCTGAACTGTGGCAAGAACATTTTCTGGTCCATTATGTTAAAGGGTGGGTATTAACTATTGAGCACCCCTTGTTTTTGTGGGGATACAGTTTATGTTCTGGAATCTCCGCTTTGGACTACATTCGAATACCATCGCATCCTAACCCCGGGGGTCCCATTGTCCTGATTCTGCTGCTCAAAGATCCCACCATCACACATATTTCAGTGACCAACAGAGCGCATAGGAGAGTCCAGACTCACAGCAGTGGTGGGAGTTGCAGAGATAGAGATTCAGAGGAAATCCATCATTTTACTGCTTATTATCTCTACCAATTTCATCCTGTTATGGTCAATGTTAATGGATCATTCTGTATGGTGGAAATTGAGGATTTTGGAATATTATTGTTTTCTTCTGTTCAGGATATGGCCTTCATGCTGAAGCTCTTATGCTCCTGCGCAGGCATTGCTATTTAGACCATGACCCCCTATAAAGGTCAGAGTGCAAGAGTTTGCTGAAACACACCTTTACTATAATTCTTCAATTCATTAAATGTTGCGATGAACGGAATCACTGAGGTTTCCCAGGCTTCTCTCATTTTTATTGACGCTTGCAGCAGGTGGAGCGACTGTCACTGGGAGAAATGAATCACTCAAGAGTTTCCACACTTTTCTCATTTACTTTCATATTTCCAGTGGGGGTGGTGTTTGGGCATGGAGGGAAGGAAAGACATCATTGGAATTTTCCCCTCCTGTTGGCCAGATCCGCCGGTCCACCACCATGCTAGATCACGGCAACATCGTGCTGGCTGGCTGTGAAAAAATAACACGGGGAAAGAGGGAGGGAGACAGAGGGAAGAGGCAGGCAGAGGGAGCCAGAAAGGCAGACGTTTAGAGACATGCCTATAGAGACATGGGCGAGAGACAAAGGGAGAGGGGCAAATAGATAGATGGAGAGAGAGTCAAGTAGGGGTAGAAAAAGTGTGAGAGAGACAGAGAGACAGAAGAAGAGAACGAGAAAAAATCAGAGAGAGGAAGAGGCAGAAAGAGAGGGAGACATTGGGAAAAGGAGAGATAACGAGTGGGGCTGTGAGAGGCACGGACAAGGACAGAGACATAAGGAGAGAGAGAGAGACATAAAGGGAGAGAGCGACAGAGAGAAACACCTCGTCAGAGAAGAAGAATCAGAGAGAGGAAGATGCAGAGAAAAAGAGATATAGAGTTACAGATAAAGTTAGATAGATGGCGAGAGCGAGGCAGAGAGGGAGAAGCAGAGAAAGAGAGATAAGGAGCTTCATATAAAGTCACATGGATGGTGAGAGTGAGACAGAGACAGGCAGAGAGGCAAAAGGACAGAAGGAACACAGACAGAGAGCTAAACGGAGAGGCAGAAAGAGGGAGTGGGGGAGAGCAAGGAAAGAGAGAGCAAGGGAGACGATGGAGGTGGATTGAGGCCCAGGGAAAGAAACAGAGGGAGAGAGAAAGCGAGAGACTGAAAAAAGCAACAGAGTGAGAGGGAACGATAGAGAGATGGGAGGGAGAAAGAGAGAGAAGCAAATAGAGAGAGAAAGTGAGAGATGGGGAAAGAGACACAGTAGAGAGAGACACACACAGACATAGAGGTAGTGCAGACGGACAGAGGTTGAGATAGAGAGAGAGAGATGGAGAGACATAGCGAGAGGGGAGCGAGACCAGGAAGCAAAGGGCTGAAATTTACATGCCTGCTGATGTAGGGTATCACACTGGGTGTGAGCAGACAAAATGGCAGGAAGATCAAAAATCACTTTCACGCCGCTGTGAAACCAAATTGCAATCAGCCGCTGTTCCCATCAATGCCTGGCCACCTTTCGCACCGCCGGATGTCTGAAAATTCATTACAATACCTCTGCAAATCATTATAACCATGCTCTTCAGGGTCATCCCAGAGCGTAGGACCATCTGGCCGATCAGGCCAAAGTGTTTCACAACTGAACAAAAGTGACGAACACCTGAGATCTGAACTGTGCTGGAGAATTTGGGTTTTGCTCGTCTACCTTATTTGGAGTAGAACTCGCGGCCCTCAGTGCCAGACTCTGCCGGCAGCACCATCTCACTTTTAGCGGGGGGCTCACAGGCTGGTCACTACCTACAAGACAAGTGTAAAGAAGGGGTGTCTTTGCAATGGCTGCAGGGCTAGGACTTGCTTGGGGAAGGGGGAGAAGTGAACTCAGGCAAGGGAAGAGGCTGCAGGGCGAGGTCAGTACTGAGAATGGTGGTATCAGAAAGGATGTGTGAGGGAACATGCTGGCCCGTGTAAGTGGCCTCAAGATGGTCAGGGCTGAGGAGGCATTCTCTAGAAGAGTTGAGGCCAGATGGAGATGTGAGGGTGTGAGTGTGAGTGTGGGTGGTGATGTCACCTGAATGGCAGTGAGTGAGATGCCAATGATTGTGTGATGGACTTGTGAGTGTGTAAAGAATGAGAGATAAGATGGCTGCCAAACCCTGATGGCTCGTGCTCCTTCTGTAACTGGGTGGCCAATCTTTTCTGTGGAGCATTGGCACTGACCACCACTGTCAATGCCTCCCAAGCCGGAGTGGTGGGATTGCTGCACATCCTGCGGCCAGAGTGGGGGTGGAGGGCATCACAGTGGGCCACCTAAAGGCATTCCCATTAATGGCTCACTGAACTCTTCTTGGCTTTCAGGGCCATATCTTCACTGGTGCAGTCCTGGGCTGCAAGCGTCGAGAATAGTGTGAGCAGCTGCAGCTTAGATTCGGTGCCTGGAGTGGGGAAACCATGTGTTAAAAGGACAGCGGGCAATTCAGAGTTAGCCCACAAGCGAGACGGCCTGAATCCTTTGGCTGCGGACCATATGGCGTGAGAAGCCACCATTGTGGCCGAGGGGTAAAACCTCAGTTTCCCAGGCACCACTTGGAGTGATTCCACTCATAGAAGGAGACTCTGAGTGACAAACCCGGAGAGAAACACAGAGAGAGACAGAGAGAGAGAGAGACAGAGCACAAGAGAGAGAGAGAAAGCACAAAACAGAGAGATAAAAAACCCACAGCGATATTTAGAGAGACAGGGTGTGGTAAGAGTCAGACAGAGGAAGATACAAAGAGAGATTTTGGGGGGAGCGGAATATTGCAGGAAATAGAGACGGAGAAGGAGACACATATACACAGACGCAAACACAAACAAAATGAAAGAGAGTGGAGGGGTGGGGGTTGGGAGGAAGAGAAGGCAAAGTATAAGAGAGAAAGAAAGAGAAGGGGAAAGAGCAAAAGAGAGGGAAGGAGAAAGACCAAGAGAGAGAGAGAGAGACAGTGCGGGGGAAGTAGACAGAGGCAGCGATAGAGATAGAGTGACAGAAAGGGAGACAAACAGGGCGAGGGAGAGAGCGTGAGACAGACAGGGAGGGGGAAAGAGAAGAGTTAGAGAGTTTGCAAAATGAACGAGAGTGATGGAAATATGTACAGATTGAGAGAAAGTGCGAGATCGACACACACACATAAGCACAGAAGGTGAGAAAGAAAGGGATAAGAGAGAGAGATTGAGAGAGGTAGGCAAAGTGGTAAAGAGTGGAAGAGTCGGGGAGAAAGGGAGAGAGAGAGGCAGAGACAGAAGGACTGAGAAAGGGAGAGAGAAGGTGAGAGACAGAGAGAGAGCGGGAGTGAAACGTGGAGAGAAACAGAGAGAAACAGAGAGAGAGAGAGATTCAGAAGAGAGATAGACATAGAAAAAGAGAGAGAGAAACTCACAAACACACACACACACACACACACAGAGAGAGACTGAGAGAAAGGTTCAGGCATAGAGAGGTGAAGATGGATAAGGAGAGAACAATGGGGTGAGGAGAGAGAGATGGACAAAGACAGGTGCTGAGAGATAGAGGGGGCAGAGACATAGGCAGAGAGGGAGAGGAAGAGAGAGGCAGGGAAAGAGAGGGAAAGAGACAGAAAGTTAGATAAATGGAGATAATGAGAGAGAGATACGGGCAGAGAGACAGAGAAGAATAGGGAGAGGAAAGATCTACAGTGAGAAGAAGAAAGGGATAGAGAGAGATACAGGAAGAGAGAATGAGAGAGTGAAAGAGGGACAAGGAGAGAGAGAAAAAGTGTGTGACAAAGGGCTGGAGGGAAAGTGGGAGAGAGAGGGGGGGAGGGAAGGGTTATAGAGAGAGAGGCGGAAAAGGACTGAGAGGGTGAGAGTATGAGACACAGCAAGAGAGACACGCACATAGAAAGAGTGAGAGAGAGAGAGCGATTGAAAAAGAGGCAGGGGAGAGAAAAGAGAAGGGGAGGCACAGGGAGAGGCAGAGTGAGACACAAAGCATGAGAGAGAGAATGAAACAGACAGTCAAAAAGAGAGAGGGAGAGATGGAGAGAGATAAATGGAGATAAAGAGACCAAGGGAATTTTAGAGTGTGAGAGGCAGAGACAGAAGTAGAGCAACATGTGCACATACACACATAGACACCCGCACAGGAAGAGAGAGAGGAGTGCTGAGCGAGAGAGGGCGATCGAAGTGTGTTGGGGGGGGAAGAGAGTTGCAGGGTAAGAAAGGGAGTGTGAGGCAGAGACGGGGAGAGACATAGAGGCAGGCAAAGTAAATGAGCGAGTGAAAGAGAGAGAAGGAGAGAGACAGAGTTTATGACATAGCGCGAGAGAGTAAGTGAAATAGAGAGAGTGAGAGAGAGAGAGAATAGAGAGAGAGGAGGAAGTGCACTGAGATAGGGAGACAGAGACAGGAGGCGAGAGTTAGAAACACAGAGACAGAGAGAGAGAGAGAGACAGAGATTAAAAAAGAGAGAAGGGGAGAGAAAAGAGAGAGAGAGGCAAAGAGAAAGGAATGTTAAAGCACACAGTGTGAGAGAGAGCCTGAGAGAGACTGATAAAGAGAGACAGCGAGAGAGGGAGAGAGAGATAGAGAGAAAGAAAGTGAGGGAAAGAAATACAATGATAGGGAGAGGGAGAGACAAATAGACAGGCAGAGAAGAAGAGTCAGAGAGAGATCGAGACCATGAAATAGACAAAGGGAAGTTTAGCAAGCGAGAAAGTGAGATAAAGCGAGAGTGACAGAGGGAAAGAGAGCAATGTGACAAAGAGAGAGAAAGAGACTGAGAAGGAGGTTGAAAGATTGAGGCAGAGGTAGACAGAGATAGACATGCAGAGGGTGAGATTTAGAGAAAAGAAGGGAGAGAGAAACATAGGGAGATTAAAGAGGAAGAGAAAGAGACAGCAAGAGCCATAGAGCGAGATGGGAAGAGTGAGAGATGGAGACACAGAGAGAGACGCACCAGAGAGACAGAGAGACAGACAGATAAACAGACTGAGTGAGGGGGGTAGAGACAGAGAGGGTGGGAGCGGGGAGAGAGAGACAGAGAAACAAAAAGACAGAGACCGATTTGTAAATACGTAGATAGATAGACAGACTGGCACACAGACAGGCAGATAGATAGAAAGAGAGAAAGATAGACAAACAGGCAGATAGAGGGAGAAGGACTGAGGAATTGAACAAGCAAGGCAGAAAGACAGATAGAGATACACAACACAGATTGAAAGAGACAGAAGAATGTGAGAGAGAGAGATACAGGCCCACCGACACACACAGAGACAAAGAGAGAGAGAGATAGAAAGAGAGAGAGAGAGAGAGATGGAGAGAAAGGGGCAATGGGAATTATAGACTCTGAGTGGCAGAGGACACACAGAGAGAAACATGTACACACACAAACGTAGACCCCAACAAGGAAAGAGAGAGAGAGGACTGAGAGAGACAGGGCAATAGAAAGGGAGAAAAAGAGAGAGATGCTGGGAGAGAAAGAGAGGGTGAGGCAGAGAGAGGGAGAGATAGATAGAGAGAGAGGGACACGCAGAGACAGGCAGAGAGAATGAGAGAGTAAAAGAGGGAGAAAGAGGTAGACAGAGTGTCTGGCATAAAGCAAGGGAGAACGACAGAGAGAGTGAGAGAGAAAAGAGAGAGGGAGAGGTGGAAACGCACCAATACAGGGAGACAGAGGGAGAATGAGGGGGTCAGATTTAGAGACAAAGCGAGACAGACACAGGGAGAGAGAGTTAAAGAGAGAGTGAAAGAGAGAGAGAAAGTGAGAAAGAAAGTGAGAGAGAGAAAGAAAGGGAAAGAGAGAGGTACAGACAAACAATTAGACAGAGGCAGAGAAGAAGGTTCAGCAAGAGAAAAAGAGAATGAAATAGGCAAAGGGACGTTTAGCAAGTGAGAAAGAGAGAGTACGATAGTGAAAGAGGCAAAGAGAACAGAGAGACAAAGAGAGAGGGAGAGACTGAGAAGAAGGACAAGAGAGTGAGCCAGAGAGAGATAGACAGAAGTTGGCAGGCAGAGGGCATGAAAGAGAGGGAGAGAGATTAAAGGGGAAGGAAAGAGACAGCGAGAGCGATAGAACGAGAAGGAAAGAGTGAACGATGTGGACACAGGGAGAGAGATAGAGTCAGAGATACATAAACAGATTGAAAGAGACAGAGAAACGCGAGGGAGAGGAAGAGATAGAGACCCAGGAATACACACAGACACACACAAATGCACACAGACACACACACAAACACACAAACACATACACAAACGCACTCACAGAGAGAGAGAGAAAGACAGAGAGATAAAGACGGGGGGAGAGAGAGAGAGAGAAAGACAGAGAGAGAGAAAAGAGAGAGAGGAAGAGTTAGGAAGAGAAACAGAAAGGGAGACTGAGAAAGAAAGAGAAGCAAAGAGAGTCAGCTGGAGAAGGAAAGAGGCAGATGGAGTGAGAGAGGGAAACAGATAGATAGAGGCAGAGAGAGCAAAGAGAGAGAGAGAGAGAGAGACTGAGAGGAAAGAGAGAGTGGGGAAGTGAGAGACTGAGAGGGAGAGAAAGAAACACAGGGAGAGAGAGATCCAGAGAGGGAGAGTGAGAGAGGAAGAACGATGGGAGAGGCAGTGAGCAAAAGAAACAGAGAAAGATATAGAGTTGCAAGAGCGACAGAGGATGAAAGTGAGAGACACAGAAAGAGATGGAGAGAGAGAGAGACAGAGAGAGGGGGAGGGAGAGAGAGACAGAGGGGGGGAATAGTGAGGCAGAGTCGCGTTTGATTGAGGTGTGGAATCAATTTTGGGGGATTTTGAATATTTCCTGATATTTTATTCGTAGATTTTAGTAATAAATTGTCACCCCTAAACCAATTCAATCGCACAACTGAATGTTCACAGTTAAAGAGGACAGCTTCATTCAAGAGTGTAATAGAACAGCATGTAGAGAGGCACTCAAACATGTGGAATGTAATCAAAAATTGGTAGCAGTCAAGTGACAGATATCACTGAAACAATACAAGATCTAGAGATGGGACTGATGATGTTTGAGTGGACAACATATTTCCCGGGTGAATATTGCTCATGTTTTTATTGGTTAATTAAGGTGATAAGTAAGTTCAGTCTCTGGATCCTGGCAGCTACATTTAAAAATAAACATATTGTATCAGTAAACTCAATGACATAATCTGTTTGTTCATATATTCAAAAAAAAACAATTTGAACAATGTTGCAATTTTAATGTCCCTGAGGTGATCCCGCAGGGTATAAATTAAAGGCTTTGGGAGTGTATCACCTCAGCGTTTAAGGCAGAGATTACCAGCAGCACAAAGGGGCACATCACTTCTCACTGAAACGATGAAATCAATTGATGAGGCTGAGAAAATATTCTACACAATCCTTGCTGTTATAGGTGTTCCTGGTGAGTGACCATAACTACTGAAGTTGTGTAAATCTGTGTGTGAGCGGCTCTCTCATTTTAAACCGTGACTGAAAATATTACATGCTGATCTGGTGCTCACTGTCATAGACACGCTGAATTAAAATGTCTTGAAATATCTCTGTGGATTTATTTACTTTTCTTAAATGAAAATAAACCTTTGTAACTCACAAGGTTTCTGATGAAGTCCGAACATTTAGTGGAATAGCGTGTAATTTTAAATTAGACCTCAGTGAAGGCAAATTATCTGAAGGAAGGTTTAGTGGGAGTCAGATGAAAATCACGCTGGGCCTGGGTTAGTAACCAGAGTGGAATACCTGGCTCCAGTCACCACTCTTTCACTGACTGTATCTGTTAGTGTCAAATTGTACTAAGTGTTGGTTAGTAACTCAAGTGGAATAGCTGACCCAGGCAAAATTTATTTTTGGGTATATCTGGCATTGCAGAATTGCATTGAGTGTAGGTCAGTGTCCAGAGTGGGATACCTGCACCAAGTGATAATGTATGACTGGGAGCATTTGTCGGTGTAAGTAGTAATGAGTGTGGGTCAATAACTGGAATGAAAGAAATCAGTTCTATTTGGAAATCATTTTTGTTTTTATTGATGAACAGTCTTTCCATTCCATGGAGCTGTCTCTGTGTTTTACCTTATGTACAGTTTGACAACAGGAAGCGTTTTGATGTCGGTTGAAGATATTTGGTAGTGAGTGTATGAAGTTAAATGCCTGGATCTAGCTTCATTTTCTATTGAGCTGCTCCAACAGAATTTGATGTCAACCTGTTCCTGATATTTAAGCAATCAGGCAGCACTCACAGTGTTCCAATGTTCTTTTCGATTGTTTAGAAAGTCAAAAGACATCAGAGCACAAGTAGGTCAATCCGCCCATTGAAACTGCTCTGTCATTCAGTGAGATCATTGCTGATGTGATAATCTTCAACTCCACAATTCTGCCTTTTCCCCATAACCTTTGATTCTGTTACTGATTAAAAATCTGTCTATATTAGCCTTTAACATACTTAACGACAAAGCATCTGCAGCCCTCTACAGGAACTAATTGCACACATACACTACTCCCTGAGAGAAGAAATTCCTCCTCATATCTGTATTAAATTGGTGAACCATTTTTCTAAGATTTTGCCCTCTCGTCCTAGACCCTCCCAGAAGGGGGAACACCTTCTCAGCATCTAACTGTCAAGGCCCCCAGGAATCCAATATGTTTCAAAAAGGTCCCCTTTCATTCTATTAAACTCCAAGGGGTCCAATTTAATCAATCTGTCCACATGAAAGAGTCCCTCCATATCTGGAACCAGCCTATTGAATCTCCTGTGGGCTGCCTCCACTTCCAGCATATATTTCCTTAAATAAGAGGACCAACGTTATTGATAGTATTCTAAGTGAGTGCCTTGTATAGTTTTAGCTAGAATAATCCATTCCCTTTGATATGAAACCAACTTTTCATTTGCCTTCCCTATTACCTGCTGGACTTATATGTTAGCGTTTTCATATTCATGTGCACGGGCTCCCAAATCCCTCTCTGCTGCAGCTTTCTGCAGTCTTTCTCCATTTAAATAATATTGAGCTCTTCTATTCTTCCTGCAAATGTGCATAGACCCACAGTTTCCGACAATATATGCCTTCTGCCAAGTTTTTTTTCCCACTCACTTAGCATTTCGATATCCCCCTCTTTGAGTCTTCCTCACCACTTGCCTTCGCACCAATTTGTGTGATAACTGGAAATTTGGTGATAGTACATTCACTTCCATCATATAAACCATTAATATATATTGTAAGTAATCGTGGCACCAGCACTGATCCCTGTGGCATTCCACTGGTTACAGGTTACCATTCTGAAAATGCCCCCCTTATCTCAACTCTCTGTCTTCTATTAGAGAGCAAATCCTCGATCCGTGTTAATATACTACCCCAAAAATCATGAGCTCTTAACTTAGTAAGCAGCCGTACATGCTGTAACTTATTGAACGCCTTTTTGGAAATCCAAGTATATTACATCTCCTGGTTCCCCTTTATCCATTCTACTTTTTATCGCCTCAAATAATTCAAATAAATTTGCCAGGTGTGATTTCCCCTTCATGAAGCCATGCTTACACTGCTTGATTATATTGTGTAATTTAAATGCTCTGCTAGCATATTCTTTATAACCGGCTTTAACATTTTCCCAATGGCAGATATTATGCTAACTGGCCGATAGTTACCTGAGTTTTTGTCTCCCTCCTTTTTAAATGAGGGCTTTGCATTGGCAGATTCCCAATCTTCTGGATTTTTTTTCCAGAATCAAAGGATTCTTGGAAGATTGCAGCCAGTGCATGCACTCTCTGTGTCGCTACTTCCTTTAATATACTAGTATGTAACCCATCAGGAACCTATCAGCTTTCAGCCCCATTAGTTTCTTTATCACTTTTTCTCCAGTGATAGTTATTGCTTTATTACCTCCCCCAACTTTTGATTTTTTTTGTGTTTTTTGGAGTGCTATTAGTGTCTTCTACCGCGAAGACTGAAGCGAAACATTAATTCAACTCTTCTGCCATTCCCTGGTTCCCCATTAATATTCCTACCAGTCTCGTTCTCTAAGGGCCATTAGTTCACTTTAGCCCCTCCCTTCATTTTTATATATTTAAAGAAGCTGCTACTGAACGTTTTTACATTACCTGCCAATTTAGGCTCAATGTTTACTTTGCCAAATCTTTAATATATTGTTGGTCATCTTTTCTTGGTTTTTAAAAATGTCATAATCCTCTGGCTTACCATGAACATGTGCCATGTTGTCTGTATTTTTTTGTCTTTCAATTTGACTCTACCCTCAACCTATTTGTTAAACCATGAGCCATGAACGATTTTCTTAAATGTCAGCCATTGTTTTTGTCAACCATCTTTTCATTAAACCAAAAGCAAAATACTGCGGATGCTGGAAATCTGAAACAAAAGCAAAAATAACTGGGAAAGCTCAGCAGGTCTGACAGCATCTGCGGAGAGGAACACAGTTACAGTTTCGAACCCGAATGACTCTTCATCAGAACTAAAGAAATTTAGAAATGTGGTGAATTATAAGCTGGTTGAGGAGTGTGGGACAGGTAGAGTGGGACAGAGGGTCAGTGATAGGTGGAGGCAAAAAAGAGATTGCCAATGATGTTATAAACAAAAGGACAAAGAGGTGTTGATGGTGGTGATATTATCTAAGGAATGTTCTAATTGTGACATTAAGGTTAGAAAGCAGGAAAAGCAAGTGACAGATGGCCCTAGTGGGGGTGGGTTGGGGGGAATGGATTGAAATGGGCTAAAAGGTGGAGATAAAACGATAGATCGAAATAAATTTAACTCCTTTCCCAGTCTACTCCAGCCAACCCTGCCCTCATTCCTTCATAATTATCTTTTTGCAAGTTTAGCACAGTTGTTTTGGACCCATTTTCAGACTCAACCTGCATGCTAAGTTATAATATGCTACGGAATTTTATTCTGAGTCCATCTTTTACACTGAAATCATTTATTAAACCTGCCTCATTACACATTAACAGATCCAAAGTAGCCTGATCCCTGATTGGATCCACAGCAAATTGTTCCAGGAAACTCTCCCGGGTACACTCTATGATTTCCTGATCGTGGCTACATCTGCCAATGTGATTTTCCAAAACTACATGAAGATTAAAGTCACCCATGTTTAATGTACTGCCATTTTTACATGCCATAATTATCTCCTGACTTATTCTCTTTCCTACAGTGTAGGGGTGGGTTGGGGGGAATGGATGTTAGGCACCCTATATACTACTGCCACCATTGTTTTCACCCTCTTGTTATTTTCTACCTCCGTCCATGTGGATTCTCCATCTTCCGATCCAAAATAATCTCTTGCTATCGTATGTGTTCTGCCTCATCCAGAAAAGCTATCCCACCACTCTTTTCTTCCTGCCTGTTCCATCGAAAATCACATGCCCCTGAATTTTTAGATCACAGATTTGATCTCTTCGTAACCATGTCTCTGTAGTGGCCATAACATCATCTCCATGAAGATCTATATGTGCCGTTAATTTATTTCTTTGGTTCTGAATACTTCCAGCAATTATGTAAAGAGGAATCAATTTTGACTTTTTACTCTTTTCCCAATTTGGCTCAATTTGCTATTATGTTTTGTAATGTTTTTATGCTTTGTCCCTTTCTGTCACGTTCTGGGTATCACTGGGTATCATTACCTAAATAGCTGCTCTGCAAAGTTCCAATGTCGGTTTGCTTCTAAGGAAACATGTCCCCTCTCCAGAACCCCCGCCGACCTATTTATCTTAAATCCCTCTCTACAGCACTAGTTATACAATTCACCAAGATGTTGGCCTCTGCATTTTTAAAGTGAAACCCATCCCAACGGATTAGTTCCCATCTACCCCAGTACTGGTGCCAGTGCCCCTTGAACTGAAACCCATTTTTCCTACACCAAACTTTGAGCGCATTTTTAACTCCGTGACGTTCTTGATCCAAGGCAGTTTGCCTGTGGCTCAGGTAGTAATCCCAAGACTTTATCTCAGAGGTTCTGCTTTTTAATTTAGCTCCTAACTGTTCGAATTCTTTCAGCAGAATTTTGTTTCTAGGTCTGTCAATGTCGCTGGCATCAACGTGGACAACAACAAGTAGATTTCTCCCCTCCACTCCAGGTTCCTCTCCAGCCCTGAGGAGATGCCTTGGCACCGGGCAGGCAACACAGCCTTCGGAAGTCCCGCTCATGGCTGCAGAGAACAGCACCCATCCACCAATTATAGTGTCCCCCACAACTACTGTATTCCTAATTCCACCCCCAGCTTGAATGGCTGCCTGTACCACAGTGCCGTGGTCAGTTTGCTCATCCTCCCTGCAGTCCCCACTCTCGTCCACATATCTTCCAAGAACCCAGCCACTGTTGAACGGTTGCAGGGGCCGAGGCCCCTCGAACGCAACCCCCTTGGTCCCCATACCTACGTCACCTGCAGTCAGACACTCATGTCCCTGATCCCAGACCAAATGTGAATTTCCTGATCTGAGAGGTGTGACCACCTCCTGGAGCAAAGTGTCCAGGTAACTTTCCCCTCCCTGATGTGGCGCAATGTCTGCAGCTCGGACACCAGCTCCTTAACACGGATCCGAATGTTCTCGAGCTGCAAACTCTTGCTACTGATGTGCTCGCTCTGGATCACCTTGGTGTCCAACAGGCCAACATGCTGCTGCAGCTACACATTAGCTGTCCTGCCATCGCTAATGTATTTTAATTAATTAATGAACTAATTACATTCGCATCCCTGCTCTTTACAATTGAAGAAACCCCCGCTTGAAGCATTTGATTATTATTAATTTTTTTACACTCCAGTACCGATCTTATACTTAAGAAGCAGTTTTTAAGAAGAAAAAAAAAACTACTGACCTCAACACAAACTAAAGACCAGGCTTTTACTTTAACGACTACACATACCCACCGAGTGCTGTTCTCGCGCTCTTTTCCCTCTCTGCTCTTTCAAGGTCTATCGCCTCTCTCCGGACTCTGTAATGATCTCATTTTAATGGGTGATACAAAAGTAGGTGGAAAGGCAAGTGGTGAAGATGACACAAAGTTTCCACAGAGGGGTAGAGATAGGTTAAGTGAAAGGGCAAGCACTTGGCAGCTGGAATATAATGTGGGAAAATGTGAGGTTATGCACTGTGGCACGAAGAATAGAGGAGCTGAATATTATTTAAATGGTGAAAGACTGCAGGAAGCTGCAGCACAGAGGGATTTAGGAGTCCACCTGCATGAATCCCCCCCAAATACCTAAGTTAAATTCAGCAGGTAATAGGGAAGGCAACAAGAATGTTGGCCTTTACTCAAAGGGACTGGAGTATGAAAATTGGGAAGTCTTGCTAATACTTTGCACAGCATAAGTTAGGCCATGCCTACAATACTGTAAACAGTTTTGGCTCCTTATCTAAGGAAATATATACTGACATTAGAGGCAGCCCAGAGAAGTTTCACTAGATTGAGCCCGGGTATGGAGGGGTTTTCTTCTGTGGAGAGGTTGAGTAGGTTAGAACTGTACTCACTGGGGTCTGGAAGAATGTGAGGCAAATTTATTGAAACCTACAAGATTATTGGAGGGCTTGACAGGATAGATGCTGAGAAGTTGATTCCCCTTGCGGAGAGTCTAGGACCAAAGGGCATAATCTCAGAGTTAGGGGTCAGCAATTTAACACAGAGATGAGGAGCAATTTCTTCACTCAGGTGGTAGTGAACCTGTGGATTCTTTACTGCTGATGGCGTTGAAGGCTGAGTCTTTAGATATATTCGAGGCTGAGATAGGCATATTTTTAATCAGCAAGAAAAAGGAAGGAAAGTGGAGTTGAAGATTATTAGGTCAGGAATGACCTCATTGAATGGCGAACAGACTCGTCCAAATGGCATACTTCAGCTGATAGGTTTTGTAGCCTTTTGGTTCATGCTCTCTCCTCTCCCCATGCTCATTAACGCTCTGTGGACTCTCTCTGAGCTCTCGAATGGTCGCTCGCTCTTCTCGCACTGTCTCACTGTTAATGGCCCCGCTGTTCCTTTCACTCTTTCACTGGATATGGTCCCACTCCTTCTCACACTCTTTCACTGTTAATGTCCCAGATCCTTTTCTATCACTCTCTCACTGTTAATGGCACCGATGTTTCTCGCACTCTCCCAATGGCAATGGCTGCGGAGCTCCACTCGAACTCATAGAATCAAACGGTCACGGAGTAATCGAGTTATGCAGCAGAGAAAGAGGCCCTTCGGCCCATCATGAATATCAAGTATCTATCTATTCTAATCCCATTTACCAGCACTTGGCCCCTAACCCTGTATGCGAGGCCGTTTCAAGTGCTCATCTAATTACTCCCTAAATGTTGTGAGTGTTCCTGCCTCTACTACCCCCTCAGGCAGTAAGTGACAGATTCCAAACTCAACTGGGGGGTTGCTTTTCACCCTCAAATCCTGTCAACAACCTCGCTGCTTCTCTCGCAGCTTTTCTCGCACTCTCTGGCCGCTGATTGCCTCACTACTTCTCTCACTCTCTCACTGCAAATAGCCCCGTTTCTCCTCTCTCACTCTCTCACTGCTAATGGCCCCGCTTCTCCTCTCTCACTCTCTCACTGCTAATGGCCCTGCTTCTCCTCTCTCACTCTCTCACTGCTAATGGCCACGCTTCTCCCCACTCACTCTCTCACTGCTAATGGCCCCGCTTCTCCTCTCTCACTGCTAATGGCCCCGCTTCTCCTCTCTCACTGCTAATGGCCCCGCTTCTCCTCTCTCACTCTCTCATTGCTAATGGCCCCGCTTCTCCTCTCTCACTCTCTCTCTGCTAATGGCCCCGTTTCTCCTCTCTCACTCTCTCATTGCTAATGGCCCTGCTTCTCCTCTCTCACTCTCTCACTGCTAATGGCCCCGCTTCTCCTCTCTCACTGCTAATGGCCCCGCTTCTCCTCCCAATCTCTCACTGCTAATGGCCCCGCTTCCCCTCTCAATCTCTCACTGCTAATGGCCCCGCTTCTCCTCTCAATCTCTCACTGCTAATGGCCCCGCTTCTCCTCTCTCACTGCTAATGGCCCCGCTTCTCCTCTCTCACTCTCTCACTGCTAATGGCCCCGCTTCTCCTCTCTCACTCTCTCACTGCTAATGGCCCCGCTTCTCCTCTCTCAATTTCTCACTGCTAATGGCCCCGTTTCTCCTCTCTCACTCTCTCACTGCTAATGGCCCCGCTTCTCCTCTCTCACTCTCTCACTGCTAATGGCCCCGCTTCTCCTCTCTCACTCTCTCACTGCTAATGGCCCCGCTTCTCCACTCTCACTCTCTCACTGCTAATGGCCCCGCTTCTCCTCTCTCACTCTCTCACTGCTAATGGCCCCGCTTCTCCTCTCTCACTGCTAATGGCCCCGCTTCTCCTCTCTCACTCTCTCACTGCTAATGGCCCCGCTTCTCCTCTCTCACTCTCTCACTGCTAATGACCCCGCTTCTCCTCTCTCACTCTCTCACTGCTAATGGCCCCGCTTCTCCTCTCTCACTCTCTCACTGCTAATGGCCCCGCTTCTCCTCTCTCAATCTCTCACTGCTAATGGCCCCGCTTCTCCTCTCTCACTCTCTCACTGCTAATGGCCCCGCTTCTCCTCTCTCACTCTCTCACTACTAATGGCCCCGCTTCCCCTCTCTCACTCTCTCACTGCTAGGGGCCCCGCTTCTCCTCTCTCACTCTCTCACTGCTAATGGCCCCGCTTCTCCTCTCTCACTCTCTCACTGCTAATGGCCCCGCTTCTCCTCTCTCACTCTCTCACTACTAATGGCCCCGCTTCTCCTCTCTCACTCTCTCACTGCTAGTGGCCCCGCTTCTCCTCTCTCACTCTCTCACTGCTAATGGCCCCGCTTCTCCTCTCTCACTCTCTCACTGTTACTCACCCCGCTTCTCCTCTCTCACTCTCTCACTGCTAATGGCCCCGCTTCTCCTCTCACACTCTCTCACTACTAATGGCCCCGCTTCTCCTCTCTCACTCTCTCACTGCTAGGGGCCCCGCTTCTCCTCTCTCACTCTCTCACTGCTAATGGCCCCGCTTCTCCTCTCTCACTCTCTCACTGCTAATGGCCCCGCTTCTCCTCTCTCACTCTCTCACTGCTAATGGCCCTGCTTCTCCTCTCTCACTCTCTCACTGCTAGTGGCCCCGCTTCTCCTCTCTCACTCTCTCACTGCTAATGGCCCCGCTTCTCCTCTCTCACTCTCTCACTGCTAGTGGCCCCGCTTCTCCTCTCTCACTCTCTCATTGCTAGTGGCCCCGCTTCTCCTCTCTCACTCTCTCATTGCTAATGGCCCCGCTTCTCCTCTCTCACTCTCTCACTGCTAATGGCCCCGCTTCTCCTCTCTCACTCTCTCACTGCTAGTGGCCCCGCTTCTCCTCTCTCACTCTCTCACTGCTAATGGCCCCGCTTCTCCTCTCTCACTCTCTCACTGCTAATGGCCCCGCTTCTCCTCTCTCACTGCTAATGGCCCCGTTTCTCCTCTCTCACTGCTAATGGCCCCGTTTCTCCTCTCTCACTCTCTCCTGCTAATGGCCCCGCTTCTCCTCTCTCACTGCTAATGGCCCCGCTTCTCCTCTCTCACTCTCTCACTGCTAATGGCCCCGCTTCTCCTCTCTCACTGTCTCACTGCTAATGCCCCCGCTTCTCCTCTCTCACTCTCTCACTGCTAACGGCCCCGCTTCTCCTCTCAATCTCTCACTGCTAATGGCCCCGCTTCTCCTCTCTCACTCTCTCACTGCTAATATCCCGCTTCTCCTCTCAATCTCTCACTGCTAATAGCCCCGCTTCTCCTCTCTCACTGCTAATGGCCCCGCTTCTCCTCTCTCACTCTCTCATTGCTAATGGCCCCGCTTCTGCTCTCTCACTCTCTCATTGCTAATGGCCCCGCTTCTCCTCTCTCACTCTCTCACTGCTAATGGCCCCGCTTCTCCTCTCTCACTCTCTCACTGCTAATGGCCACGCTTCTCCTCTCTGACTCTCTCATTGCTAATGGCCCCACTTCTCCTCTCTCACTCTCTCATTGCTAATGGCCCCGCTTCTCCTCTCTCACTCTCCCACTTTTACTGGCCCCACCTCCTCTCTCACTCTCTCACTGCTAATGGCCCCGCTCTTCTCTCTCACTCTCTCAATGCTAATGGCCCCGCTCTTCTCTCTCACTCTCTCACTGCTAATGGCCCCGCTTCTCCTCTCTCACTCTCTCACTGCTAATGGCCCCGCTTCTCCTCTCTCACTCTCTCATTGCTAGTGGCCCCGCTTCCCCTCTCTCACTCTCTCACTGCTAATGGCCCCGCTTCCCCTCTCTCATTCTCCCACTGCTAATGGCCCCGTTTCTCCTCTCTCATTCTCCCACTGCTAATGGCCCCGCTTCCCCTCTCTCATTCACCCACTGCTAATGGCCCCGCTTCCCCTCTCTCATTCTCCCACTGCTAATGGCCCCGCTTCTCCTCTCTCATTCTCCCACTGTTAATGGCCCCGCTTCTCCTCTCTCATTCTCCCACTGCTAATGGCCCCGCTTCTCCTCTCTCACTCTCTCACTGATAATGGCCCCGCTTCCCCTCTCTCACTCTCTCACTCTCCCACTTTTACTGGCCCCATCTCCTCTCTCACTCTCTCACTGCTAATGGCCCAGCTCTTCTCTCATTCTCCCACTGTTAATGGCGCCGCTTCACCTCTCTCATTCTCCCACTGCTAATGGCCCCGCTTCTCCTCTCTCATTCTCCCACTGCTAATGGCCCCGCTTCTCCTCTCTCACTCTATCACTGCTAATGGCCGCGCTTCTCCTCTTCACTCTCTCACTGTTACTCACCCCGCTTCTCCTCTCTCACTCTATCACTGCTAATGGCCCCGCTTCTCCTCTCTCACTCTCTCACTGCTAATGGCCCCGCTTCTCCTCTCTCACTCTCTCAAAGCTAATGGCCGCGCTTCTCCTCTTTCACTGCTAATGGCCCCGCTTCTCCTCTCTCACTCTCTCATTGCTAATGGCCCCGCTTCTCCTCTCTCACTCTCTCACTGCTAATGGCCCCGCTTCTCCTCTCTCATTCTCTTACTGCTAATGGCCCCGCTTCTCCTCTCTCATTCTCTCACTGCTAATAGCCCCGCTTCTCCTCTCTCACTGCTAATAGCCCCGCTTCGCCTCTCTCACTGCTAATGGCCCCGCTTCTCCTCTCTCATTCTGTCACTGCTAATGGCCCCGCTTCTCCTCTCTCACTGCTAATGGCCCCGCTTCTCCACTCTCACTCTCTCACTGCTAATGGCCCCGCTTCTCCTCTCGCACTCTCTCACTGCTAGTGGCCCCGCCTCTCCTCTCACACTCTCTCATTGCTAATGACCACGCTTCTCCTCTCTCACTCTCTCACTGCTAGTGGCCCCGCTTTTCCTCTCTCGCTCTCTCACTGCTAATGGCCCCGCTTCTCCTCTCTCACTCTCTCAGTGCTAATGGCCACGCTTCTCCTCTCTCACTCTCTCACTGCTAATGGCCCCGCTTCCCCTCTCTCACTCTCTCACTGCTAATGGCCCCGCTTCTCCTCTCTCACTCTCTCACTGCTAGTGGCCCCGCTTCTCCTCTCTCACTCTCTCATTGCTAATGGCCCCGCTTCACCTCTCTCACTCTCTCACTGCTAATGGCCCCGCTTCTCCTCTCTCACTCTCTCACTGCTAGTGGCTCCGCTTTTCCTCTCTCGCTCTCTCACTGCTAATGGCCCCGCTTCTCCTCTCTCACTCTCTCACTGCTAATGGCCCCGCTTCTCCACTCTGACTCTCTCATTGCTAATGCCCCCGCTTCTCCTCTCTCACTCTCTCACTGATACTGGCCCCGCTTCTCCTCTCTCACTCTCTCACTGCTAGTGGCCCCGCTTCTCCTCTCTCACTCTCTCACTGCTAATGGCCCCGCTTCTCCACTTTCACTCTCTCACTGCTAATGGCCCCGCTTCCCCTCTCTCACTCTCTCACTGCTAATGGCCCCGCTTCTCCTCTCTCACCTTCTCGCTGCTAATGGCCCCGCTTCCCCTTTCTCACTCTCTCACTACTAATGGCCCCGCTTCTCCTCTCTCACTCTCTCACTGCTAATGGCCCCGCTTCTCCTCTCTCACTCTCTCATTGCTAATGGCCCCGCTTCTCCTCTCTCACTCTCTCACTGCTAGTGGACCCGCTTCCCCTCTCTCACTCTCTCATTGCTAATGGCCCCACTTCCCCTCTCTCACTCACTCACTGCTAATGGCCCCGCTTCTCCTCTCTCACTCTCTCATTGCTAATGGCCCCGCTTCTCCTCTCTCACTCTCATTGCTAATGGCCCCGCTTCTCCTCTCTCACTCTCTCATTGCTAATGGCCCCGCTTCTCCTCTCTCACTCTCTCATTGCTAATGGCCCCGCTTCTCCTCTCTCACTCTCTCATTGCTAATGGCCCCGCTTCTCCTCTCTCACTCTCTCACTGCTAATGGCCCCGCTTCTCCTCTCTCACTCTCTCACTGCTGATGGCCCCGCTTCTCCACTTTCACTGCTAATGGCCACGCTTCTACTCTCTCACTCTCTCATTGCTAATGGCCCCGCTTCTCCTCTCTCACTCTCTCATTGCTAATGGCCCCGCTTCTCCTCTCTCACTCTATCACTGCTAATGGCCCCGCTTCTCCTCTATCACTGCTAATGGCCCCGCTTCTCCTCTCTCACTCTATCACTGCTAATGGCCCCGCTTCTCCTCTCTCACTGCTAATGGCCACGCTTCTCCCCTCTCACTCTCTCACTGCTAATGGCCCCGCTTCTCCTCTCTCACTCCCTCCCTGCTAACGGCCCTGCTTGTCCTCTCCCACTGCTAATGGCCCCGCTTCTCCTCTTTCACTGCTAATGGCCCCGCTTCTCCTCTCTCACTCTCTCACTGCTAATGGCCCCGCTTCTCCTCTCTCACTCTCTCACTGCTAATGGCCCCGCTTCTCCTCTCTCACTCTATCACTGCTAATGGCCCCGCTTCTCCTCTCTCACTCTCTCACTGCTAGTGGCTCCGCTTTTCCTCTCTCGCTCTCTCACTGCTAATGGCCCCGCTTCTCCTCTCTCACTCTCTCACTGCTAATGGCCCCGCTTCTCCACTCTGACTCTCTCATTGCTAATGCCCCCGCTTCTCCTCTCTCACTCTCTCACTGATACTGGCCCCGCTTCTCCTCTCTCACTCTCTCACTGCTAGTGGCCCCGCTTCTCCTCTCTCACTCTCTCACTGCTAATGGCCCCGCTTCTCCACTTTCACTCTCTCACTGCTAATGGCCCCGCTTCCCCTCTCTCACTCTCTCACTGCTAATGGCCCCGCTTCTCCTCTCTCACCTTCTCGCTGCTAATGGCCCCCGCTTCCCCTTTCTCACTCTCTCACTACTAATGGCCCCGCTTCTCCTCTCTCACTCTCTCACTGCTAATGGCCCCGCTTCTCCTCTCTCACTCTCTCATTGCTAATGGCCCCGCTTCTCCTCTCTCACTCTCTCACTGCTAGTGGCCCCGCTTCCCCTCTCTCACTCTCTCAATGCTAATGGCCCCACTTCCCCTCTCTCACTCACTCACTGCTAATGGCCCCGCTTCTCCTCTCTCACTCTCTCATTGCTAATGGCCCCGCTTCTCCTCTCTCACTCTCATTGCTAATGGCCCCGCTTCTCCTCTCTCACTCTCTCATTGCTAATGGCCCCGCTTCTCCTCTCTCACTCTCTCATTGCTAATGGCCCCGCTTCTCCTCTCTCACTCTCTCATTGCTAATGGCCCCGCTTCTCCTCTCTCACTCTCTCACTGCTAATGGCCCCGCTTCTCCTCTCTCACTCTCTCACTGCTGATGGCCCCGCTTCTCCACTTTCACTGCTAATGGCCACGCTTCTACTCTCTCACTCTCTCATTGCTAATGGCCCCGCTTCTCCTCTCTCACTCTCTCATTGCTAATGGCCCCGCTTCTCCTCTCTCACTCTATCACTGCTAATGGCCCCGCTTCTCCTCTATCACTGCTAATGGCCCCGCTTCTCCTCTCTCACTCTATCACTGCTAATGGCCCCGCTTCTCCTCTCTCACTGCTAATGGCCACGCTTCTCCCCTCTCACTCTCTCACTGCTAATGGCCCCGCTTCTCCTCTCTCACTCTCTCCCTGCTAATGGCCCTGCTTGTCCTCTCCCACTGCTAATGGCCCCGCTTCTCCTCTTTCACTGCTAATGGCCCCGCTTCTCCTCTCTCACTCTCTCACTGCTAATGGCCCCGCTTCTCCTCTCTCACTCTCTCACTGCTAATGGCCCCGCTTCTCCTCTCTCACTCTATCACTGCTAATGGCCCCGCTTCTCCTCTCTCACTCTCTCACTGCTTGTGGCCCCGCTTCTCCACTCTCACTCTCTCATTGCTAATGGCCCCGCTTCTCCTCTCTCACTCTCTCAATGCTAATGGCCCCGCTTCCCCTCTCTCACTCTCTCACTGCTAATGGCCCCGCTTCTCGTCTCTCACTCTCTCACTGCTAGTGGCCCCGCTTCTCCTCTCTCACTCTCTCATTGCTACTGGCCCCACTTCCCCTCTCTCACTCTCCCACTGCTAATGGCCCTGCTTCTCCTGTCTCACTCTCTCACTGTTACTCGCCCCGCTCCTCCTCTCTCACTCTATCACTGCTAATGGCCCTGCTTTTCCTCTCTCACTCTATCACTGCTAATGGCCCCGCTTCTACTCTCTCACTCTCTCACTGCTAATGGCCCTGCTTCTCCTCTCTCACTCTCTCACAGCTAGTGGCCCTGCTTCTGCTCTCTCACTCTCTCACTGCTAATGGCCCTGCTTCTCCTCTCTCACTCTCTCACTGTTAATGGCCCCGCTTCTCCTCTCTCACTCTCTCACTGCTAATAGCCCCGCTTCTCCTCTCACTCTCTCACTGCTAATGGCCCCGCTTCTCCTCTCTCACTGCTAATGGCCCCGTTTCTCCTCTCTCACTCTCTCACTGCTAATGGCCCCGCTTCGCCTCTCTCACTGCTAATGGCCCCGTTTCTCCTCTCTCACTCTCTCACTGCTAATGGCCCCGCTTCTCCTCTCTCATTGCTAATGGCCCCGCTTCTCCTCTCTCACTCTCTCACTGCTAATGGCCCCGCTTCCCCTCTCTCACTCTCTCACTGCTAGTGGCCCCGCTTCTCCTCTCTCACTCTCTCATTGCTACTGGCCCCGCTTCTCCTCCCTCACTCTATCACTGCTAATGGCCCCGCTTCTCCTCTCTCACTCTCTCACTGCTAATGGCCCTGCTTCTCCTCTCTCACTCTCTCACTGCTAGTGGCCCCGCTTCTCCTATCTCACTCTCTCACTGCTAATGGCCCTGCTTATCCTCTCTCACTCTCTCACTGTTAATGGCCCCGCTTCTCCTCTCTCACTCTCTCACTGCTAATAGCCCCGCTTCTCCTCTCTCACTGCTAATGGCCCCGTTTCTCCTCTCTCACTGCTAATGGCCCCATTTCTCCTCTCTCACTCTCTCACTGCTAATGGCCCCGCTTCTCCTCTCTCACTGCTAATGGCCCCGTTTCTCCTCTCTCACTCTCTCACTGCTAATGGCCCCGCTTCTCCTCTCTCACTCTCTCACTGCTAATGGCCCCGCTTCTCCTCTCTCACTCTCTCACTGCTAATGGCCCCGCTTCTACTCTCTCACTCTCTCACTGCTAATGGCCCCGCTTCTCCTCTCTCACTCTCTCACTGCTAATGGCCGCGCTTCTACTCTCTCACTCTCTCACTGCTAATGGCCCCGCTTCTCCTCTCTCACTCTCTCACTGCTAATGGCCCCGCTTCTCCTCTCTCGCTCTCTCACTGCTAATGGCCCCGCTTCTCCTCTCTCACTGCTAATGGCCCCGCTTCTCCTCTCTCACTCTCTCATTGCTAATGGCCCCGCTTCTCCTCTCTCACTCTCTCACTGCTAATGGCCCCGCTTCTCCTCTCTCACTGCTAATGGCCCCGCTTCTCCTCTCTCACTGCTAATGGCCCCGCTTCTCCTCTCTCACTCTCTCACAGCTAATGGCCCCGCTTCTCCACTTCACTCTCTCACTGTTATTCACCCCGCTTCTCCTCTCTCACTCTATCACTGCTAATGGCCCCGCTTCTCCTCTCTCACTCTATCACTGCTAATGGCCCCGCTTCTCCTCTCTCACTCTATCACTGCTAATGGCTGCGCTTCTCCTCTTTCACTCTCTCACTGCTAATGGCCCCGCTTCTCCTCCCTCACTCTATCACTGCAAATGGCCCCGCTTCTCGTCTCTCACTCTCTCACTGCTAATGGCCCCACTTCTCCTCTCTCACTGCTAATGGCCCCGCTTCTCCTCTCTCACTCTCTCACTGCTAATGGCCCCGCTTCTCCTCTCTCACTGCTAATGGCCCCGTTTCTCCTCTCTCACTCTCTCACTGCTAATGGCCCCGCTTCTCCTCTCTCACTCTCTCACTGCTAATGGCCCCGCTTCCCCTCTCTCACTCTCTCACTGCTAATGGCCCCGCTTCTCGTCTCTCACTCTCTCACTGCTAGTGGCCCCGCTTCTCCTCTCTCACTCTCACTGCTACTGGCCCCGCTTCTCCTCCCTCACTCTATCACTGCTAATGGCCCTGCTTCTCCTCTCTCACTCTCTCACTGTTACTCGCCCCGCTCCTCCTCTCTCACTCTATCACTGCTAATGGCCCCGCTTCCCCTCTCTCACTCTCTCACTGCTAATGGCCGCGCTTCTCCTCTCTCACTCTCTCACTGTTACTCGCCCCGCTCCTCCTCTCTCACTCTATCACTGCTAATGGCCCCGCTTCTCCTCTCTCGCTCTCTCACTGCTAATGGCCCTGCTTCTCCTCTCTCGCTCTCTCACTGCTAATGGCCCCGCTTCTCCTCTCTCACTGCTAATGGCCCCGCTTCTCCTCTCTCACTGCTAATGGCCCCGCTTCTCCTCTCTCACTCTCTCATTGCTAATGGCCCCGCTTCTCCTCTCTCACTCTCTCACTGCTAATGGCCCCGCTTCTCCTCTCTCACTGCTAATGGCCCCGCTTCTCCTCTCTCACTGCTAATGGCCCCGCTTCTCCTCTCTCACTGCTAATGGCCCCGCTTCTCCTCTCTCACTCTCTCATTGCTAATGGCCCCGCTTCTCCTCTCTCACTCTCTCACTGCTAATGGCCCCGCTTCCCCTCTCTCACTCTTTCATTGCTAATGGCCCTGCTTCTCCTATCTCACTCTCTCACTGCTAATGGCCCCGCTTCTCCTCTCTCACTGCTAATGGCCCCGTTTCTCCTCTCTCACTCTCTCACTGCTAATGGCCCCGCTTCTCCTCTCACACTCTCTCACTGCTAATGGCCCCGCTTCTCCTCTCTCACTCTCTCACTGCTAATGGCCCCGCTTCTACTCTCACTCTCTCACTGCTAAAGGCTCCGCTTCTCCTCTCTCATTCTCTCACTGCTAATGGCCCCGCTTCTCCTCTCTCACTCTCTCACTGCTAATGGCCCCGCTTCTCCTCTCTCACTCTCTCACTGCTAATGGCCCCGCTTCTACTCTCAATCTCTCACTGCTAACGGCCCCGCTTCTCCTCTCTCACTGCTAATGGCCCCGCTTCTCCTCTCTCACTGCTAATGGCCCCGCTTCTCCTCTCTCACTCTCTCATTGCTAATGGCCCCGCTTCTCCTCTCTCACTCTCTCACTGCTAATGGCCCCGCTTCTCCTCTCTCACTCTCTCACTGCTAATGGCCCTGCTTCTCCTCTCTCACTCTCTCACTGCTAATGGCCCCGTTTCTCCTCTCTCACTCTCTCATTGCTAATGGCCCCGCTTCTCCTCTCTCACTCTCTCACTGCTAATGGCCCTGCTTCTCCTCTCTCACTCTCTCACTGCTAATGGCCCTGCTTCTCCTCTCTCACTCTCTCATTGCTAATGGCCCCGCTTCCCCTCTCTCACTCTCTCACTGTTACTCACCCCGATTCCCCTCTCTCACTCTCTCACTGCTAATGGACCCTCTTCCCCTCTCTCACTCAATCACTGTTACTCACCCCGCTTCTCCTCTCTCACTCTCTCACTGCTAATGGCTCCGCTTCCACTCTCTCACTGCTAATGGCCCCGCTCTCCTCTCATTCTCCCACTGCTAATGGCCCCGCTTCTCCTCTCTCACTCTCTCACAGCTAATGGCCCCGCTTCTCCACTTCACTCTCTCACTGTTATTCACCCCGCCTCTCCTCTCTCACTCTATCACTGCTAATGGCCCCGCTTCTCCTCTCTCACTCTATCACTGCTAATGGCCCCGCTTCTCCTCTCTCACTCTATCACTGCTAATGGCTGCGCTTCTCGTCTCTCACTCTCTCACTGCTAATGGCCCTGCTTCTCCTCTCTCACTCTCTCACTGCTAATGGCCCCGCTTCTCCTCTCAATCTCTCACTGCTAACGGCCCCGCTTCTCCTCTCTCACTGCTAATGACCCCGCTTCTCCTCTCTCACAGCTAATGGCCCCGCTTCTCCTCTCTCACTCTCTCATTGCTAATGGCCCCGCTTCTCCTCTCTCACTCTCTCACTGCTAATGGCCCCGCTTCTCCTCTCTCACTCTCTCACTGCTAATGGCCCTGCTTCTCCTCTCTCACTCTCTCACTGCTAATGGCCCCGCTTCTCCTCTCTCACTCTCTCATTGCTAATGGCCCCGCTTCTCCTCTCTCACTCTCTCACTGCTAATGGCCCTGCTTCTCCTCTCTCACTCTCTCACTGCTAATGGCCCTGCTTCTCCTCTCTCACTCTCTCACTGCTAATGGCCCCGCTTCCCCTCTCTCACTCTCTCACTGTTACTCACCCCGATTCCCCTCTCTCACTCTCTCACTGCTAATGGACCCGCTTCCCCTCTCTCACTCAATCACTGTTACTCACCCTGCTTCTCCTCTCTCACTCTCTCACTGCTAATGGCTCCGCTTCCCCTCTCTCACTGCTAATGGCCCCGCTCTCCTCTCATTCTCCCACTGCTAATGGCCCCGCTTCTCCTCTCTCACTCTCTCACAGCTAATGGCCCCGCTTCTCCACTTCACTCTCTCACTGTTATTCACCCCGCTTCTCCTCTCTCAATCTATCACTGCTAATGGCCCCGCTTCTCCTCTCTCACTCTATCACTGCTAATGGCCCCGCTTCTCCTCTCTCACTCTATCACTGCTAATGGCTGCGCTTCTCTCTTTCACTCTCTCACTGCTAATGGCCCCGCTTCTCCTCCCTCACTCTATCACTGCAAATGGCCCCGCTTCTCGTCTCTCACTCTCTCACTGCTAATGGCCCCACTTCTCCTCTCTCACTGCTAATGGCCCCGCTTCTCCTCTCTCACTCTCTCACTGCTAATGGCCCCGCTTCTCCTCTCTCACTGCTAATGGCCCCGTTTCTCCTCTCTCACTCTCTCACTGCTAATGGCCCCGCTTCTCCTCTCTCACTCTCTCACTGCTAATGGCCCCGCTTCCCCTCTCTCACTCTCTCACTGCTAATGGCACCGCTTCTCGTCTCTCACTCTCTCACTGCTAGTGGCCCCGCTTCTCCTCTCTCACTCTCTCATTGCTACTGGCCCCGCTTCTCCTCCCTCACTCTATCACTGCTAATGGCCCTGCTTCTCCTCTCTCACTCTCTCACTGTTACTCGCCCCGCTCCTCCTCTCTCACTCTATCACTGCTAATGGCCCCGCTTCCCCTCTCTCACTCTCTCACTGCTAATGGCCGCGCTTCTCCTCTCTCACTCTCTCACTGTTACTCGCCCCGCTCCTCCTCTCTCACTCTATCACTGCTAATGGCCCCGCTTTTCCTCTCTCACTCTATCACTGCTAATGGCCCTGCTTCTCCTCTCTCACTCTGTCACTGCTAATGGCCCTGCTTCTCCTCTCTCACTCTCTCACTGCTAGTGGCCCCGCTTCTCCTCTCACTCTCTCACTGCTAAAGGCTCCGCTTCTCCTCTCTCACTCTCTCACTGCTAATGGCCCCGCTTCTCCTCTCTCACTCTCTCACTGCTAGTGGCCCCGCTTCTCCTCTCTCACTCTCTCATTGCTAATGGCCCCGCTTCTCCTCTCTCACTCTATCACTGCTAATGGCCCCGCTTCTCCTCTCTCACTGCTAATGGCCCCGCTTCTCCTCTCTCACTCTATCACTGCTAATGGCCCCGCTTCTCCTCTCTCACTGCTAATGGCCACGCTTCTCCCCTCTCACTCTCTCACTGCTAATGGCCCCGCTTCTCCTCTCTCACTCTCTCACTGCTAATGGCTCCGCTTCCCCTCTCTCACTGCTAATGGCCCCGCTCTCCTCTCATTCTCCCACTGCTAATGGCCCCGCTTCTCCTCTCTCACTCTCTCACAGCTAATGGCCCCGCTTCTCCACTTCACTCTCTCACGGTTATTCACCCCGCTTCTCCTCTCTCACTCTATCACTGCTAATGGCCCCGCTTCTCCTCTCTCACTCTATCACTGCTAATGGCCCCGCTTCTCCTCTCTCACTCTATCACTGCTAATGGCTGCGCTTCTCCTCTTTCACTCTCTCACTGCTAATGGCCCCGCTTCTCCTCCCTCACTCTATCACTGCAAATGGCCCCGCTTCTCGTCTCTCACTCTCTCACTGCTAATGGCCCCACTTCTCCTCTCTCACTGCTAATGGCCCCGCTTCTCCTCTCTCACTCTCTCACTGCTAATGGCCCCGCTTCTCCTCTATCACTGCTAATGGCCCCGTTTCTCCTCTCTCACTCTCTCACTGCTAATGGCCCCGCTTCTCCTCTCTCACTCTCTCACTGCTAATGGCCCCGCTTCCCCTCTCTCACTCTCTCACTGCTAATGGCCCCGCTTCTCGTCTCTCACTCTCTCACTGCTAGTGGCCCCGCTTCTCCTCTCTCACTCTCTCATTGCTACTGGCCCCGCTTCTCCTCCCTCACTCTATCACTGCTAATGGCCCTGCTTCTCCTCTCTCACTCTCTCACTGTTACTCGCCCCGCTCCTCCTCTCTCACTCTATCACTGCTAATGGCCCCGCTTCCCCTCTCTCACTCTCTCACTGCTAATGGCCGCGCTTCTCCTCTCTCACTCTCTCACTGTTACTCGCCCCGCTCCTCCTCTCTCACTCTATCACTGCTAATGGCCCCGCTTCTCCTCTCTCGCTCTCTCACTGCTAATGGCCCTGCTTCTCCTCTCTCGCTCTCTCACTGCTAATGGCCCCGCTTCTCCTCTCTCACTGCTAATGGCCCCGCTTCTCCTCTCTCACTGCTAATGGCCCCGCTTCTCCTCTCTCACTCTCTCATTGCTAATGGCCCTGCTTCTCCTCTCTCACTCTCTCACTGCTAATGGCCCCGCTTCTCCTCTCCCACTGCTAATGGCCCCGCTTCTCCTCTCTCACTGCTAATGGCCCCGCTTCTCCTCTCTCACTCTCTCATTGCTAATGGCCCCGCTTCTCCTCTCTCACTCTCTCACTGCTAATGGCCCCGCTTCCCCTCTCTCACTCTTTCATTGCTAATGGCCCTGCTTCTCCTCTCTCACTCTCTCACTGCTAATGGCCCCGTTTCTCCTCTCTCACTCTCTCACTGCTAATGGCCCCGCTTCTCCTCTCACACTCTCTCACTGCTAATGGCACCGCTTCTCCTCTCTCACTCTCTCACTGCTAATGGCCCCGCTTCTACTCTCACTCTCTCACTGCTAAAGGCTCCGCTTCTCCTCTCTCATTCTCTCACTGCTAATGGCCCCGCTTCTCCTCTCTCACTCTCTCACTGCTAATGGCCCCGCTTCTCCTCTCTCACTCTCTCACTGCTAATGGCCCCGCTTCTACTCTCAATCTCTCACTGCTAACGGCCCCGCTTCTCCTCTCTCACTGCTAATGGCCCCGCTTCTCCTCTCTCACTGCTAATGGCCCCGCTTCTCCTCTCTCACTCTCTCATTGCTAATGGCCCCGCTTCTCCTCTCTCACTCTCTCACTGCTAATGGCCCCGCTTCTCCTCTCTCACTCTCTCACTGCTAATGGCCCTGCTTCTCCTCTCTCACTCTCTCACTGCTAATGGCCCCGTTTCTCCTCTCTCACTCTCTCATTGCTAATGGCCCCGCTTCTCCTCTCTCACTCTCTCACTGCTAATGGTCCTGCTTCTCCTCTCTCACTCTCTCACTGCTAATGGCCCTGCTTCTCCTCTCTCACTCTCTCATTGCTAATGGCCCCGCTTCCCCTCTCTCACTCTCTCACTGTTACTCACCCCAATTCCCCTCTCTCACTCTCTCACTGCTAATGGACCCTCTTCCCCTCTCTCACTCAATCACTGTTACTCACCCCGCTTCTCCTCTCTCACTCTCTCACTGCTAATGGCTCCCGCTTCCCCTCTCTCACTGCTAATGGCCCCGCTCTCCTCTCATTCTCCCACTGCTAATGGCCCCGCTTCTCCTCTCTCACTCTCTCACAGCTAATGGCCCCGCTTCTCCACTTCACTCTCTCACTGTTAGTCACCCCGCTTCTCCTCTCTCACTCTATCACTGCTAATGGCCCCGCTTCTCCTCTCTCACTCTATCACTGCTAATGGCCCCGCTTCTCCTCTCTCACTCTATCACTGCTAATGGCTGCGCTTCTCGTCTCTCACTCTCTCACTGCTAATGGCCCTGCTTCTCCTCTCTCACTCTCTCACTGCTAATGGCCCCGCTTCTCCTCTCAATCTCTCACTGCTAACGGCCCCGCTTCTCCTCTCTCACTGCTAATGGCCCCGCTTCTCCTCTCTCACTGCTAATGGCCCCGCTTCTCCTCTCTCACTCTCTCATTGCTAATGGCCCCGCTTCTCCTCTCTCACTCTCTCACTGCTAATGGCCCCGCTTCTCCTCTCTCACTCTCTCACTGCTAATGGCCCTGCTTCTCCTCTCTCACTCTCTCACTGCTAATGGCCCCGCTTCTCCTCTCTCACTCTCTCATTGGTAATGGCCCCGCTTCTCCTCTCTCACTCTCTCACTGCTAATGGCCCTGCTTCTCCTCTCTCACTCTCTCACTGCTAATGGCCCTGCTTCTCCTCTCTCACTCTCTCACTGCTAATGGCCCCGCTTCCCCTCTCTCACTCTCTCACTGTTACTCACCCCGATTCCCCTCTCTCACTCTCTCACTGCTAATGGACCCGCTTCCCCTCTCTCACTCAATCACTGTTACTCACCCTGCTTCTCCTCTCTCACTCTCTCACTGCTAATGGCTCCGCTTCCCCTCTCTCACTGCTAATGGCCCCGCTCTCCTCTCATTCTCCCACTGCTAATGGCCCCGCTTCTCCTCTCTCACTCTCTCACAGCTAATGGCCCCGCTTCTCCACTTCACTCTCTCACTGTTATTCACCCCGCTTCTCCTCTCTCAATCTATCACTGCTAATGGCCCCGCTTCTCCTCTCTCACTCTATCACTGCTAATGGCCCCGCTTCTCCTCTCTCACTCTATCACTGCTAATGGCTGCGCTTCTCCTCTTTCACTCTCTCACTGCTAATGGCCCCGCTTCTCCTCCCTCACTCTATCACTGCAAATGGCCCCGCTTCTCGTCTCTCACTCTCTCACTGCTAATGGCCCCACTTCTCCTCTCTCACTGCTAATGGCCCCGCTTCTCCTCTCTCACTCTCTCACTGCTAATGGCCCCGCTTCTCCTCTCTCACTGCTAATGGCCCCGTTTCTCCTCTCTCACTCTCTCACTGCTAATGGCCCCGCTTCTCCTCTCTCACTCTCTCACTGCTAATGGCCCCGCTTCTCGTCTCTCACTCTCTCACTGCTAGTGGCCCCGCTTCTCCTCTCTCACTCTCTCATTGCTACTGGCCCCGCTTCTCCTCCCTCACTCTATCACTGCTAATGGCCCTGCTTCTCCTCTCTCACTCTCTCACTGTTACTCGCCCCGCTCCTCCTCTCTCACTCTCTCACTGCTAATGGCCGCGCTTCTCCTCTCTCACTCTCTCACTGTTACTCGCCCCGCTCCTCCTCTCTCACTCTATCACTGCTAATGGCCCCGCTTTTCCTCTCTCACTCTATCACTGCTAATGGCCCCGCTTCTCCTCTCTCACTCTGTCACTGCTAATGGCCCTGCTTCTCCTCTCTCACTCTCTCACTGCTAGTGGCCCCGCTTCTCCTCTCACTCTCTCACTGCTAAAGGCTCCGCTTCTCCTCTCTCACTCTCTCACTGCTAATGGCCCCGCTTCTCCTCTCTCACTCTCTCACTGCTAATGGCCCCGCTTCTCCTCTCTCACTCTCTCACTGCTAATGGCCCCGCTTCTCCTCTCTCACTCTCTCACTGCTAGTGGCCCCGCTTCTCCTCTCTCACTCTCTCATTGCTAATGGCCCCGCTTCTCCTCTCTCACTCTATCACTGCTAATGGCCCCGCTTCTCCTCTCTCACTGCTAATGGCCCCGCTTCTCCTCTCTCACTCTATCACTGCTAATGGCCCCGCTTCTCCTCTCTCACTGCTAATGGCCACGCTTCTCCCCTCTCACTCTCTCACTGCTAATGGCCCCGCTTCTCCTCTCTCACACTCTCCCTGCTAATGGCCCTGCTTGTCCTCTCCCACTGCTAATGGCCCCGCTTCTCCTCTCTCACTGCTAATGGCCCCGCTTCTCCTCTCTCACTCTCTCACTGCTAATGGCCCCGCTTCTCCTCTCTCACTCTCTCACTGCTAATGGCCCCGCTTCTCCTCTCTCACTCTATCACTGCTAATGGCTGCGCTTCTCCTCTTTCACTCTCTCACTGCTAATGGCCCCGCTTCTCCTCCCTCACTCTATCACTGCAAATGGCCCCGCTTCTCGTCTCTCACTCTCTCACTGCTAATGGCCCCACTTCTCCTCTCTCACTGCTAATGGCCCCGCTTCTCCTCTCTCACTCTCTCACTGCTAATGGCCCCGCTTCTCCTCTCTCACTGCTAATGGCCCCGTTTCTCCTCTCTCACTCTCTCACTGCTAATGGCCCCGCTTCTCCTCTCTCACTCTCTCACTGCTAATGGCCCCGCTTCCCCTCTCTCACTCTCTCACTGCTAATGGCACCGCTTCTCGTCTCTCACTCTCTCACTGCTAGTGGCCCCGCTTCTCCTCTCTCACTCTCTCATTGCTACTGGCCCCGCTTCTCCTCCCTCACTCTATCACTGCTAATGGCCCTGCTTCTCCTCTCTCACTCTCTCACTGTTACTCGCCCCGCTCCTCCTCTCTCACTCTATCACTGCTAATGGCCCCGCTTCCCCTCTCTCACTCTCTCACTGCTAATGGCCGCGCTTCTCCTCTCTCACTCTCTCACTGTTACTCGCCCCGCTCCTCCTCTCTCACTCTATCACTGCTAATGGCCCCGCTTTTCCTCTCTCACTCTATCACTGCTAATGGCCCCGCTTCTCCTCTCTCACTCTGTCACTGCTAATGGCCCTGCTTCTCCTCTCTCACTCTCTCACTGCTAGTGGCCCCGCTTCTCCTCTCACTCTCTCACTGCTAAAGGCTCCGCTTCTCCTCTCTCACTCTCTCACTGCTAATGGCCCCGCTTCTCCTCTCTCACTCTCTCACTGCTAGTGGCCCCGCTTCTCCTCTCTCACTCTCTCATTGCTAATGGCCCCGCTTCTCCTCTCTCACTCTATCACTGCTAATGGCCCCGCTTCTCCTCTCTCACTGCTAATGGCCCCGCTTCTCCTCTCTTACTCTATCACTGCTAATGGCCCCGCTTCTCCTCTCTCACTGCTAATGGCCACGCTTCTCCCCTCTCACTCTCTCACTGCTAATGGCCCCGCTTCTCCTCTCTCACTCTCTCACTGCTAATGGCTCCGCTTCCCCTCTCGCACTGCTAATGGCCCCGCTCTCCTCTCATTCTCCCACTGCTAATGGCCCCGCTTCTCCTCTCTCACTCTCTCACAGCTAATGGCCCCGCTTCTCCACTTCACTCTCTCACTGTTATTCACCCCGCTTCTCCTCTCTCACTCTATCACTGCTAATGGCCCCGCTTCTCCTCTCTCACTCTATCACTGCTAATGGCTGCGCTTCTCGTCTTTCACTCTCTCACTGCTAATGGCCCCGCTTCTCCTCCCTCACTCTATCACTGCAAATGGCCCCGCTTCTCGTCTCTCACTCTCTCACTGCTAATGGCCCCACTTCTCCTCTCTCACTGCTAATGGCCCCGCTTCTCCTCTCTCACTCTCTCACTGCTAATGGCCCCGCTTCTCCTCTCTCACTGCTAATGGCCCCGTTTCTCCTCTCTCACTCTCTCACTGCTAATGGCCCCGCTTCTCCTCTCTCACTCTCTCACTGCTAATGGCCCCGCTTCCCCTCTCTCACTCTCTCACTGCTAATGGCCCCGCTTCTCGTCTCTCACTCTCTCACTGCTAGTGGCCCCGCTTCTCCTCTCTCACTCTCTCATTGCTACTGGCCCCGCTTCTCCTCCCTCACTCTATCACTGCTAACGGCCCTGCTTCTCCTCTCTCACTCTCTCACTGTTACTCGCCCCGCTCCTCCTCTCTCACTCTATCACTGCTAATGGCCCCGCTTCCCCTCTCTCACTCTCTCACTGCTAATGGCCGCGCTTCTCCTCTCTCACTCTCTCACTGTTACTCGCCCCGCTCCTCCTCTCTCACTCTATCACTGCTAATGGCCCCGCTTCTCCTCTCTCGCTCTCTCACTGCTAATGGCCCTGCTTCTCCTCTCTCGCTCTCTCACTGCTAATGGCCCCGCTTCTCCTCTCTCACTGCTAATGGCCCCGCTTCTCCTCTCTCACTGCTAATGGCCCCGCTTCTCCTCTCTCACTCTCTCATTGCTAATGGCCCTGCTTCTCCTCTCTCACTCTCTCACTGCTAATGGCCCCGCTTCTCCTCTCTCACTGCTAATGGCCCCGCTTCTCCTCTCTCACTGCTAATGGCCCCGCTTCTCCTCTCTCACTCTCTCATTGCTAATGGCCCCGCTTCTCCTCTCTCACTCTCTCACTGCTAATGGCCCCGCTTCCCCTCTCTCACTCTTTCATTGCTAATGGCCCTGCTTCTCCTATCTCACTCTCTCACTGCTAATGGCCCCGCTTCTCCTCTCTCACTGCTAATGGCCCCGTTTCTCCTCTCTCACTCTCTCACTGCTAATGGCCCCGCTTCTCCTCTCACACTCTCTCACTGCTAATGGCCCCGCTTCTCCTCTCTCACTCTCTCACTGCTAATGGCCCCGCTTCTACTCTCACTCTCTCACTGCTAAAGGCTCCGCTTCTCCTCTCTCATTCTCTCACTGCTAATGGCCCCGCTTCTCCTCTCTCACTCTCTCACTGCTAATGGCCCCCGCTTCTCCTCTCTCACTCTCTCACTGCTAATGGCCCCGCTTCTACTCTCAATCTCTCACTGCTAACGGCCCCGCTTCTCCTCTCTCACTGCTAATGGCCCCGCTTCTCCTCTCTCACTGCTAATGGCCCCGCTTCTCCTCTCTCACTCTCTCATTGCTAATGGCCCCGCTTCTCCTCTCTCACTCTCTCACTGCTAATGGCCCCGCTTCTCCTCTCTCACTCTCTCACTGCTAATGGCCCTGCTTCTCCTCTCTCACTCTCTCACTGCTAATGGCCCCGTTTCTCCTCTCTCACTCTCTCATTGCTAATGGCCCCCGCTTCTCCTCTCTCACTCTCTCACTGCTAATGGTCCTGCTTCTCCTCTCTCACTCTCTCACTGCTAATGGCCCTGCTTCTCCTCTCTCACTCTCTCATTGCTAATGGCCCCGCTTCCCCTCTCTCACTCTCTCACTGTTACTCACCCCAATTCCCCTCTCTCACTCTCTCACTGCTAATGGACCCTCTTCCCCTCTCTCACTCAATCACTGTTACTCACCCCGCTTCTCCTCTCTCACTCTCTCACTGCTAATGGCTCCGCTTCCCCTCTCTCACTGCTAATGGCCCCGCTCTCCTCTCATTCTCCCACTGCTAATGGCCCCGCTTCTCCTCTCTCACTCTCTCACAGCTAATGGCCCCGCTTCTCCACTTCACTCTCTCACTGTTAGTCACCCCGCTTCTCCTCTCTCACTCTATCACTGCTAATGGCCCCGCTTCTCCTCTCTCACTCTATCACTGCTAATGGCCCCGCTTCTCCTCTCTCACTCTATCACTGCTAATGGCTGCGCTTCTCGTCTCTCACTCTCTCACTGCTAATGGCCCTGCTTCTCCTCTCTCACTCTCTCACTGCTAATGGCCCCGCTTCTCCTCTCAATCTCTCACTGCTAACGGCCCCGCTTCTCCTCTCTCACTGCTAATGGCCCCGCTTCTCCTCTCTCACTGATAATGGCCCCGCTTCTCCTCTCTCACTCTCTCATTGCTAATGGCCCCGCTTCTCCTCTCTCACTCTCTCACTGCTAATGGCCCCGCTTCTCCTCTCTCACTCTCTCACTGCTAATGGCCCTGCTTCTCCTCTCTCACTCTCTCACTGCTAATGGCCCCGCTTCTCCTCTCTCACTCTCTCATTGCTAATGGCCCCGCTTCTCCTCTCTCACTCTCTCACTGCTAATGGCCCTGCTTCTCCTCTCTCACTCTCTCACTGCTAATGGCCCTGCTTCTCCTCTCTCACTCTCTCACTGCTAATGGCCCCGCTTCCCCTCTCTCACTCTCTCACTGTTACTCACCCCGATTCCCCTCTCTCACTCTCTCACTGCTAATGGACCCGCTTCCCCTCTCTCACTCAATCACTGTTACTCACCCTGCTTCTCCTCTCTCACTCTCTCACTGCTAATGGCTCCGCTTCCCCTCTCTCACTGCTAATGGCCCCGCTCTCCTCTCATTCTCCCACTGCTAATGGCCCCGCTTCTCCTCTCTCACTCTCTCACAGCTAATGGCCCCGCTTCTCCACTTCACTCTCTCACTGTTATTCACCCCGCTTCTCCTCTCTCAATCTATCACTGCTAATGGCCCCGCTTCTCCTCTCTCACTCTATCACTGCTAATGGCCCCGCTTCTCCTCTCTCACTCTATCACTGCTAATGGCTGCGCTTCTCCTCTTTCACTCTCTCACTGCTAATGGCCCCGCTTCTCCTCCCTCACTCTATCACTGCAAATGGCCCCGCTTCTCGTCTCTCACTCTCTCACTGCTAATGGCCCCACTTCTCCTCTCTCACTGCTAATGGCCCCGCTTCTCCTCTCTCACTCTCTCACTGCTAATGGCCCCGCTTCTCCTCTCTCACTGCTAATGGCCCCGTTTCTCCTCTCTCACTCTCTCACTGCTAATGGCCCCGCTTCTCCTCTCTCACTCTCTCACTGCTAATGGCCCCGCTTCTCGTCTCTCACTCTCTCACTGCTAGTGGCCCCGCTTCTCCTCTCTCACTCTCTCATTGCTACTGGCCCCGCTTCTCCTCCCTCACTCTATCACTGCTAATGGCCCTGCTTCTCCTCTCTCACTCTCTCACTGTTACTCGCCCCGCTCCTCCTCTCTCACTCTCTCACTGCTAATGGCCGCGCTTCTCCTCTCTCACTCTCTCACTGTTACTCGCCCCGCTCCTCCTCTCTCACTCTATCACTGCTAATGGCCCCGCTTTTCCTCTCTCACTCTATCACTGCTAATGGCCCCGCTTCTCCTCTCTCACTCTGTCACTGCTAATGGCCCTGCTTCTCCTCTCTCACTCTCTCACTGCTAGTGGCCCCGCTTCTCCTCTCACTCTCTCACTGCTAAAGGCTCCGCTTCTCCTCTCTCACTCTCTCACTGCTAATGGCCCCGCTTCTCCTCTCTCACTCTCTCACTGCTAATGGCCCCGCTTCTCCTCTCTCACTCTCTCACTGCTAATGGCCCCGCTTCTCCTCTCTCACTCTCTCACTGCTAGTGGCCCCGCTTCTCCTCTCTCACTCTCTCATTGCTAATGGCCCCGCTTCTCCTCTCTCACTCTATCACTGCTAATGGCCCCGCTTCTCCTCTCTCACTGCTAATGGCCCCGCTTCTCCTCTCTCACTCTATCACTGCTAATGGCCCCGCTTCTCCTCTCTCACTGCTAATTTCCACGCTTCTCCCCTCTCACTCTCTCACTGCTAATGGCCCCGCTTCTCCTCTCTCACACTCTCCCTGCTAATGGCCCTGCTTGTCCTCTCCCACTGCTAATGGCCCCGCTTCTCCTCTCTCACTGCTAATGGCCCCGCTTCTCCTCTCTCACTCTCTCACTGCTAATGGCCCCGCTTCTCCTCTCTCACTCTCTCACTGCTAATGGCCCCGCTTCTCCTCTCTCACTCTATCACTGCTAATGGCCCCGCTTCTCCTCTCTCACTCTCTCACTGCTTGTGGCCCCGCTTCTCCACTCTCACTCTCTCATTGCTAATGGCCCCGCTTCTCCTCTCTCACTCTCTCAATGCTAATGGCCCCGCTTCCCCTCTCTCACTCTCTCACTGCTAATGGCCCCGCTTCTCGTCTCTCACTCTCTCACTGCTAGTGGCCCCGCTTCTCCTCTCTCACTCTCTCATTGCTACTGGCCCCACTTCCCCTCTCTCACTCTATCACTGCTAATGGCCCTGCTTCTCCTGTCTCACTCTCTCACTGTTACTCGCCCCGCTCCTCCTCTCTCACTATATCACTGCTAATGGCCCCGCTTTTCCTCTCTCACTCTATCACTGCTAATGGCCCCGCTTCTACTCTCTCACTCTATCACTGCTAATGGCCCTGCTTCTCCTCTCTCACTCTCTCACTGCTAGTGGCCCTGCTTCTGCTCTCTCACTCTCTCACTGCTAATGGCCCTGCTTCTCCTCTCTCACTCTCTCACTGTTAATGGCCCCACTTCTCCTCTCTCACTCTCTCACTGCTAATAGCCCCGCTTCTCCTCTCACTCTCTCACTGCTAATGGCCCCGCTTCTCCTCTCTCACTGCTAATGGCCCCGTTTCTCCTCTCTCACTCTCTCACTGCTAATGGCCCCGCTTCTCCTCTCTCACTCTCTCACTGCTAATGGCCCCGCTTCCCCTCTCTCACTCTCTCACTGCTAATGGCACCGCTTCTCCTCTCTCACTGCTAATGGCCCCGCTTCTCCTCTCTCACTCTCTCACTGCTAATGGCCCCGCTTCTCCTCTCTCTCTCACTGCTAATGGCCCCGCTTCTCCTCTCTCACTCTCTCACTGCTAATGGCCCCGCTTCTCCTCTCTCACTCTCTCACTGCTAATGGCCCCGCTTCCCCTCTCTCACTCTCTCACTGCTAGTGGCACCGCTTCTCGTCTCTCACTCTCTCACTGCTAATGGCCCCGCTTCTCCTCTCTCACTCTCTCACTTGCTACTGGCCCCGCTTCTCCTCCCTCACTCTCTCACTGCTAATGGCCCTGCTTCTCCTCTCTCACTCTCTCACTGTTAATGGCCCCGCTTCTCCTCTCTCACTCTCTCACTTGCTAATGGCCCCGCTTCTCCTCTCTCACTCTCTCACTGCTAATGGCCCCGCTTCTCCTCTCTCACTCTCTCACTGCTAATGGCCCCACTTCTCCTCTCTCACTCTCTCACTTGCTAATGGCCCCTGCTCTCCTCTCACTCTCTCACTGCTAATGGCCCCGCTTCTCCTCTCTCCTCTCTCACTGCTAATGGCCCCGCTTTCTCCTCTCTCACTCTCTCACTGCTAATGGCCCCGCTTCTCCTCTCACACTCTCTCACTGCTAATGGCCCCGCTCTCCTCTCTCACTCTCTCACTGCTAATGGCCCCGCTTCTACTCTCACTCTCTCACTGCTAAAGGCTCCGCTTCTCCTCTCTCATTCTCTCACTGCTAATGGCCCGCTTCTCCTCTCTCACTCTCTCACTGCTAATGGCCCCGCTTCTCCTCTCTCACTCTCTCACTGCTAATGGCCCGCTTTCCTACTCTCACTCTCTCACTGCTAATGGCCCCGCTTCTCCTCTCTCACTGCTAATGGCCCCGCTTCTCCTCTCTCACTCTCTCACTGCTAATGGCCCCGCTTCTCTCTCACTCTCTCACTGCTAATGGCCCCGCTTCTCCTCTCTCCTCTCACGCTAATGGCCCCCGCTTCTCCTCTCACTCTCTCACTGCTAATGGCCCCGCTTCTCCTCTCTCACTCTCTCACTGCTAATGGCCCCTGCTTCTCCTCTCTCACTCTCTCACTGCTAATGGCCCCCGCTTTCTCCTCTCTCACTCTCTCACTGCTAATGGCCCCGCTTCTCCTCTCTCACTCTCTCACTGCTAATGGCCCCTGCTTCTCCTCTCTCACTCTCTCACTGCTAATGGCCCTGCTTCTCCTCTCTCACTCTCTCACTGCTAATGGCCCCGCTTCTCCTCTCTCACTCTCTCACTGCTTAATGGCCCCCGCTTCCCTCTCTCACTCTCTCACTGCTAATGGCCCCTCTTCTCTCTCTCTCTCACTGCTAATGGCCCCCGCTTCTCCTCTCTCACTCTCTCACTGCTAATGGCCCCGCTTCTCCTCTCTCACTGCTAATGGCCCCGCTTCTCCTCTCTCACTCTCTCACTGCTAATGGCCCCGTTTCTCCTCTCTCACTCTCTCACTGCTAATGGCCCCGCTTCTACTCTCTCACTCTCTCACTGCTAATGGCCCCGCTTCTCTCTCTCACTCTCTCACTGCTAATGGCCCCGCTTCTCCTCTCTCACTCTCTCATTGCTAATGGCCCCGCTTCTCCTCTCTCACTCTCTCACTGCTAATGGCCCTGCTTCTCCTCTCTCACTCTCTCACTGCTAATGGCCCCGCTTCTCCTCTCTCACTCTCTCACTGCTAATGGCCCCGCTTCCCCTCTCTCACTCTCTCACTGCTAATGGCCCCCGCTTCTCCTCTCTCACTCTCTCACTGCTAATCGGCCCCGCTCCTCCTCTCTCACTCTATCACTGCTTACTGGCCCCGCTTCCCCTCTCTCGCTCTCTCACTGCTAATGGACCCGCTTCCCCTCTCTCACTCAATCACTGTTACTCACCCCGCTTCTCCTCTCTCACTCTCTCACTGCTAATGGCTCCGCTTCCCCTCTCTCACTGCTAATGGCCCCGCTTCTCCTCTCTCACTCTATCACTGCTAATGGCCCCGCTTCTCCTCTCTCACTCTATCACTGCTAATGGCCGCGCTTCTCCTCTTCACTCTCTCACTGCTTATTCACCCCGCTTCTCCTTCTCACTCTATCACTGCTAATGGCCCCGCTTCTCCTCTCTCACTCTATCACTGCTAATGGCCCCGCTTCTCCTCTCTCACTCTATCACTGCTAATGGCCTCGGCTTCTCCTCTCTTCACTCTCTCACTGCTAATGGCCCCTGCTTCTCCTCCCTCACTCTCTCACTGCAAATGGCCCCGTCTTCTCGTCTCTCACTCTCTCACTGCTAATGGCCCCCACTTCTCCTCCTCTCACTGCTAATGGCCCCGCTTCTCCTCTCTCACTCTCTCACTGCTAATGGCCCCGTTTCTCCTCTCTCACTGCTAATGGCCCCTTTTTCTCCTCTCTCACTCTCTCACTGCTAATGGCCCCGCTTCTCCTCTCTCACTCTCTCACTGCTAATGGCCCCGCTTCTCCTCTCTCACTCTCTCACTGCTAATGGCCCCGCTTCTCGTCTCTCACTCTCTCACTGCTAGTGGCCCCGCTTCTCCTCTCTCACTCTCTCATTGCTAATGGCCCCGCTTCTCCTCTCTCACTCTATCACTTCTAATGGCCCCTGCTTCTCCTCTCTCACTCTCTCACTGCTACTGGCCCCGCTTCTCCTCTCTCACTCTATCACTGCTAATGGCCCCGCTTCTCCTCTCTCACTCTCTCACTGCTAATGGCCCCGCTTCTCCTCTCTCACTCTCTCACTGCTAATGGCCCTGCTTCTCCTCTCTCACTCTCTCACTGCTAATGGCCCCGCTTCTCCTCTCACTCTCTCACTGCTAAAGGCTCCGCTTCTCCTCTCTCACTCTCTCACTGCTAATGGCCCCGCTTCTCCTCTCTCACTCTCTCACTGCTAATGGCCCCGCTTCTCCTCTCTCACTCTCTCACTGCTAATGGCCCCGCTTCTCCTCTCAATCTCTCACTGCTAATGGCCCCGCTTCTCCTCTCTCACTGCTAATGGCCCCGCTTCTCCTCTCACTCTCTCACTGCTAAAGGCTCCGCTTCTCCTCTCTCACTCTCACTGCTAATGGCCCCGCTTCTCCTCTCTCACTCTCTCACTGCTAATGGCCCCGCTTCTCCTCTCTCACTCTCTCACTGCTAATGGCCCTGCTTCTCCTCTATCACTCTCTCACTGCTAATGGCCCTGCTTCTCCTCTCTCACTCTCTCACTGCTAATGGCCCCGCTTCTCCTCTCAATCTCTCACTGCTAATGGCCCCGCTTCTCCTCTCTCACTGCTAATGGCCCCGCTTCTCCTCTCTCACTGCTAATGGCCCCGCTTCTCCTCTCTCACTCTCTCATTGCTAATGGCCCCGCTTCTCCTCTCTCACTCTCTCACTGCTAATGGCCCCGCTTCTCCTCTCTCACTGCTAATGGCCCCGCTTCTCCTCTCTCACTGCTAATGGCCCCGTTTCTCCTCTCTCACTCTCTCATTGCTAATGGCCCCGCTTCTCCTCTCTCACTCTCTCACTGCTAATGGCCCCGCTTCTCCTCTCTCACTCTCTCACTGCTAATGGCCCCACTTCCCCTCTCTCACTCTCTCATTGCTAATGGCCCTGCTTCTCCTATCTCACTCTCTCACTGCTAATGGCCCCGCTTCTCCTCTCTCACTGCTAATGGCCCCGTTTCTCCTCTCTCACTCTCTCACTGCTAATGGCCCCGCTTCTCCTCTCACACTCTCTCACTGCTAATGGCCCCGCTTCTCCTCTCTCACTCTCTCACTGCTAATGGCCCCGCTTCTACTCTCACTCTCTCACTGCTAAAGGCTCCGCTTCTCCTCTCTCACTGCTAATGGCCCCGCTTCTCCTCTCTCACTGCTAATGGCCCCGCTTCTCCTCTCTCACTCTCTCATTGCTAATGGCCCCGCTTCTCCTCTCTCAATCTCTCACTGCTAATGGCCCCGCTTCTCCTCTCTCACTGCTAATGGCCCCGCTTCTCCTCTCTCACTGCTAATGGCCCCGCTTCTCCTCTCTCACTCTCTCATTGCTAATGGCCCCGCTTCTCCTCTCTCACTCTCTCACTGCTAATGGCCCCGCTTCTCCTCTCTCACTCTCTCACTGCTAATGGCCCTGCTTCTCCTCTCTCACTCTCTCACTGCTAATGGCCCCGTTTCTCCTCTCTCACTCTCTCATTGCTAATGGCCCCGCTTCTCCTCTCTCACTCTCTCACTGCTAATGGCCCTGCTTCTCCTCTCTCACTCTCTCACTGCTAATGGCCCTGCTTCTCCTCTCTCACTCTCTCACTGCTAATGGCCCCGCTTCCCCTCTCTCACTCTCTCACTGTTACTCACCCCGATTCCCCTCTCTCACTCTCTCACTGCTAATGGACCCTCTTCCCCTCTCTCACTCAATCACTGTTACTCACCCCGCTTCTCCTCTCTCACTCTCTCACTGCTAATGGCTCCGCTTCCCCTCTCTCACTGCTAATGGCCCCGCTCTCCTCTCATTCTGCCACTGCTAATGGCCCCGCTTCTCCTCTCTCACTCTCTCACAGCTAATGGCCCCGCTTCTCCACTTCACTCTCTCACTGTTATTCACCCCGCTTCTCCTCTCTCACTCTATCACTGCTAATGGCCCCGCTTTTCCTCTCTCACTCTCTCACTGCTAATGGCCCTGCTTCTCCTCTCTCACTCTCTCACTGCTAATGGCCCCGCTTCTCCTCTCTCACTCTCTCACTGTTACTCGCCCCGCTCCTCCTCTCTCACTCTATCACTGCTAATGGCCCCGCTTTTCCTCTCTCACTCTATCACTGCTAATGGCCCCGCTTCTCCTCTCTCACTCTCTCACTGCTAATGGCCCTGCTTCTCCTCTCTCACTCTCTCACTGCTAGTGGCCCCGCTTCTCCTCTCACTCTCTCACTGCTAAAGGCTCCGCTTCTCCTCTCTCACTCTCTCACTGCTAATGGCCCCGCTTCTCCTCTCTCACTCTCTCACTGCTAATGGCCCCGCTTCTCCTCTCTCACTCTCTCACTGCTAATGGCCCCGCTTCTCCTCTCAATCTCTCACTGCTAATGGCCCCGCTTCTCCTCTCTCACTGCTAATGGCCCCGCTTCTCCTCTCACTCTCTCACTGCTAAAGGCTCCGCTTCTCCTCTCTCACTCTCTCACTGCTAATGGCCCCGCTTCTCCTCTCTCACTCTCTCACTGCTAATGGCCCCGCTTCTCCTCTCTCACTCTCTCACTGCTAATGGCCCTGCTTCTCCTCTATCACTCTCTCACTGCTAATGGCCCTGCTTCTCCTCTCTCACTCTCTCACTGCTAATGGCCCCGCTTCTCCTCTCAATCTCTCACTGCTAATGGCCCCGCTTCTCCTCTCTCACTGCTAATGGCCCCGCTTCTCCTCTCTCACTGCTAATGGCCCCGCTTCTCCTCTCTCACTCTCTCATTGCTAATGGCCCCGCTTCTCCTCTCTCACTCTCTCACTGCTAATGGCCCCGCTTCTCCTCTCTCACTGCTAATGGCCCCGCTTCTCCTCTCTCACTGCTAATGGCCCCGTTTCTCCTCTCTCACTCTCTCATTGCTAATGGCCCCGCTTCTCCTCTCTCACTCTCTCACTGCTAATGGCCCCGCTTCTCCTCTCTCACTCTCTCACTGCTAATGGCCCCACTTCCCCTCTCTCACTCTCTCATTGCTAATGGCCCTGCTTCTCCTATCTCACTCTCTCACTGCTAATGGCCCCGCTTCTCCTCTCTCACTGCTAATGGCCCCGTTTCTCCTCTCTCACTCTCTCACTGCTAATGGCCCCGCTTCTCCTCTCACACTCTCTCACTGCTAATGGCCCCGCTTCTCCTCTCTCACTCTCTCACTGCTAATGGCCCCGCTTCTACTCTCACTCTCTCACTGCTAAAGGCTCCGCTTCTCCTCTCTCACTCTCTCACTGCTAATGGCCCCGCTTCTCCTCTCTCACTCTCTCACTGCTAATGGCCCCGCTTCTACTCTCAATCTCTCACTGCTAACGGCCCCGCTTCTCCTCTCCCACTGCTAATGGCCCCGCTTCTCCTCTCTCACTGCTAATGGCCCCGCTTCTCCTCTCTCACTGCTAATGGCCCCGCTTCTCCTCTCTCACTCTCTCATTGCTAATGGCCCCGCTTCTCCTCTCTCACTCTCTCACTGCTAATGGCCCCGCTTCTCCTCTCTCACTCTCTCACTGCTAATGGCCCTGCTTCTCCTCTCTCACTCTCTCACTGCTAATGGCCCCGTTTCTCCTCTCTCACTCTCTCATTGCTAATGGCCCCGCTTCTCCTCTCTCACTCTCTCACTGCTAATGGCCCTGCTTCTCCTCTCTCACTCTCTCACTGCTAATGGCCCTGCTTCTCCTCTCTCACTCTCTCACTGCTAATGGCCCCGCTTCCCCTCTCTCACTCTCTCACTGTTACTCACCCCGATTCCCCTCTCTCACTCTCTCACTGCTAATGGACCCTCTTCCCCTCTCTCACTCAATCACTGTTACTCACCCCGCTTCTCCTCTCTCACTCTCTCACTGCTAATGGCTCCGCTTCCCCTCTCTCACTGCTAATGGCCCCGCTCTCCTCTCATTCTGCCACTGCTAATGGCCCCGCTTCTCCTCTCTCACTCTCTCACAGCTAATGGCCCCGCTTCTCCACTTCACTCTCTCACTGTTATTCACCCCGCTTCTCCTCTCTCACTCTATCACTGCTAATGGCCCCGCTTTTCCTCTCTCACTCTCTCACTGCTAATGGCCCTGCTTCTCCTCTCTCACTCTCTCACTGCTAATGGCCCCGCTTCTCCTCTCTCACTCTCTCATTGCTAATGGCCCCGCCACTCCTCTCTCACTCTCTCACTGCTAATGGCCCTGCTTCTCCTCTCTCACTCTCTCACTGCTAATGGCCCTGCTTCTCCTCTCTCACTCTCTCACTGCTAATGGCCCCGCTTCCCCTCTCTCACTCTCTCACTGCTAGTGGCCCCGCTTCTCCTCTCACTCTCTCACTGCTAAAGGCTCCGCTTCTCCTCTCTCACTCTCTCACTGCTAATGGCCCCGCTTCTCCTCTCTCACTCTCTCACTGCTAATGGCCCCGCTTCTCCTCTCTCACTCTCTCACTGCTAATGGCCCCGCTTCTCCTCTCTCACTGCTAATGGCCCCGCTTCTCCTCTCACTCTCTCACTGCTAAAGGCTCCGCTTCTCCTCTCTCACTCTCTCACTGCTAATGGCCCCGCTTCTCCTCTCTCACTCTCTCACTGCTAATGGCCCCGCTTCTCCTCTCTCACTCTCTCACTGCTAATGGCCCTGCTTCTCCTCTATCACTCTCTCACTGCTAATGGCCCTGCTTCTCCTCTCTCACTCTCTCACTGCTAATGGCCCCGCTTCTCCTCTCAATCTCTCACTGCTAATGGCCCCGCTTCTCCTCTCTCACTGCTAATGGCCCCGCTTCTCCTCTCTCACTGCTAATGGCCCCGCTTCTCCTCTCTCCCTCTCTCACTGCTAATTGCCCCGCTTCTCCTCTCTCACTCTCTCACTGCTAATGGCCCCGCTTCTCCTCTCTCACTGCTAATGGCCCCGCTTCTCCTCTCTCACTGCTAATGGCCCCGCTTCTCCTCTCTCACTCTCTCATTGCTAATGGCCCCGCTTCTCCTCTCTCACTCTCTCACTGCTAATGGCCCCGCTTCTCCTCTCTCACTCTCTCACTGCTAATGGCCCCACTTCCCCTCTCTCACTCTCTCATTGCTAATGGCCCTGCTTCTCCTATCTCACTCTCTCACTGCTAATGGCCCCGCTTCTCCTCTCTCACTGCTAATGGCCCCGTTTCTCCTCTCTCACTCTCTCACTGCTAATGGCCCCGCTTCTCCTCTCACACTCTCTCACTGCTAATGGCCCCGCTTCTCCTCTCTCACTCTCTCACTGCTAATGGCCCCGCTTCTACTCTCACTCTCTCACTGCTAAAGGCTCCGCTTCTCCTCTCTCACTCTCTCACTGCTAATGGCCCCGCTTCTCCTCTCTCACTCTCTCACTGCTAATGGCCCCGCTTCTACTCTCAATCTCTCACTGCTAACGGCCCCGCTTCTCCTCTCCCACTGCTAATGGCCCCGCTTCTCCTCTCTCACTGCTAATGGCCCCGCTTCTCCTCTCTCACTGCTAATGGCCCCGCTTCTCCTCTCTCACTCTCTCATTGCTAATGGCCCCGCTTCTCCTCTCTCACTCTCTCACTGCTAATGGCCCCGCTTCTCCTCTCTCACTCTCTCACTGCTAATGGCCCTGCTTCTCCTCTCTCACTCTCTCACTGCTAATGGCCCCGTTTCTCCTCTCTCACTCTCTCATTGCTAATGGCCCCGCTTCTCCTCTCTCACTCTCTCACTGCTAATGGCCCTGCTTCTCCTCTCTCACTCTCTCACTGCTAATGGCCCTGCTTCTCCTCTCTCACTCTCTCACTGCTAATGGCCCCGCTTCCCCTCTCTCACTCTCTCACTGTTACTCACCCCGATTCCCCTCTCTCACTCTCTCACTGCTAATGGACCCTCTTCCCCTCTCTCACTCAATCACTGTTACTCACCCCGCTTCTCCTCTCTCACTCTCTCACTGCTAATGGCTCCGCTTCCCCTCTCTCACTGCTAATGGCCCCGCTCTCCTCTCATTCTGCCACTGCTAATGGCCCCGCTTCTCCTCTCTCACTCTCTCACAGCTAATGGCCCCGCTTCTCCACTTCACTCTCTCACTGTTATTCACCCCGCTTCTCCTCTCTCACTCTATCACTGCTAATGGCCCCGCTTTTCCTCTCTCACTCTCTCACTGCTAATGGCCCTGCTTCTCCTCTCTCACTCTCTCACTGCTAATGGCCCCGCTTCTCCTCTCTCACTCTCTCATTGCTAATGGCCCCGCCACTCCTCTCTCACTCTCTCACTGCTAATGGCCCTGCTTCTCCTCTCTCACTCTCTCACTGCTAATGGCCCTGCTTCTCCTCTCTCACTCTCTCACTGCTAATGGCCCCGCTTCCCCTCTCTCACTCTCTCACTGTTACTCACCCCGATTCCCCTCTCTCACTCTCTCACTGCTAACGGACCCGCTTCCCCTCTCTCACTGCTAATGGCCCCGCTCTCCTCTCATTCTCCCACTGCTAATGGCCCCACTTCTCCTCTCTCACTCTCTCACAGCTAATGGCCCCGCTTCTCCACTTCACTCTCTCACTGTTATTCACCCCGCTTCTCCTCTCTCACTCTATCACTGCTAATGGCCCCGCTTCTCCTCTCTCACTCTATCACTGCTAATGGCCCCGCTTCTCCTCTCTCACTCTATCACTGCTAATGGCTGCGCTTCTCCTCTTTCACTCTCTCACTGCTAATGGCCCCGCTTCTCCTCCCTCACTCTATCACTGCAAATGGCCCCGCTTCTCGTCTCTCACTCTCTCACTGCTAATGGCCCCACTTCTCCTCTCTCACTGCTAATGGCCCCGCTTCTCCTCTCTCACTCTCTCACTGCTAATGGCCCCGCTTCTCCTCTCTCACTGCTAATGGCCCCGTTTCTCCTCTCTCACTCTCTCACTGCTAATGGCCCCGCTTCTCCTCTCTCACTCTCTCACTGCTAATGGCCCCGCTTCCCCTCTCTCACTCTCTCACTGCTAATGGCCCCGCTTCTCGTCTCTCACTCTCTCACTGCTAGTGGCCCCGCTTCTCCTCTCTCACTCTCTCATTGCTACTGGCCCCGCTTCTCCTCCCTCACTCTATCACTGCTAATGGCCCTGCTTCTCCTCTCTCACTCTCTCACTGTTACTCGCCCCACTCCTCCTCTCTCACTCTATCACTGCTAATGGCCCCGCTTTTCCTCTCTCACTCTATCACTGCTAATGGCCCCGCTTCTCCTCTCTCACTCTCTCACTGCTAATGGCCCCGCTTCTCCTCTCTCACTCTCTCACTGCTAGTGGCCCCGCTTCTCCTCTCACTCTCTCACTGCTAAAGGCTCCGCTTCTCCTCTCTCACTCTCTCACTGCTAATGGCCCCGCTTCTCCTCTCTCACTCTCTCACTGCTAATGGCCCCGCTTCTCCTCTCTCACTCTCTCACTGCTAATGGCCCCGCTTCTCCTCTCAATCTCTCACTGCTAATGGCCCCGCTTCTCCTCTCTCACTGCTAATGGCCCCGCTTCTCCTCTCTCACTGCTAATGGCCCCGCTTCTCCTCTCTCACTCTCTCATTGCTAATGGCCCCGCTTCTCCTCTCTCACTCTCTCACTGCTAATGGTCCCGCTTCTCCTCTCTCACTCTCTCACTGCTAATGGCCCCGCTTCTCCTCTCTCACTGCTAATGGCCCCGCTTCTCCTCTCTCACTGCTAATGGCCCCGTTTCTCCTCTCTCACTCTCTCATTGCTAATGGCCCCGCTTCTCCTCTCTCACTCTCTCACTGCTAATGGCCCCGCTTCTCCTCTCTCACTCTCTCACTGCTAATGGCCCCACTTCCCCTCTCTCACTCTCTCATTGCTAATGGCCCTGCTTCTCCTATCTCACTCTCTCACTGCTAATGGCCCCGCTTCTCCTCTCTCACTGCTAATGGCCCCGTTTCTCCTCTCTCACTCTCTCACTGCTAATGGCCCCGCTTCTCCTCTCACACTCTCTCACTGCTAATGGCCCCGCTTCTCCTCTCTCACTCTCTCACTGCTAATGGCCCCGCTTCTACTCTCACTCTCTCACTGCTAAAGGCTCCGCTTCTCCTCTCTCACTCTCTCACTGCTAATGGCCCCGCTTCTCCTCTCTCACTCTCTCACTGCTAATGGCCCCGCTTCTACTCTCAATCTCTCACTGCTAACGGCCCCGCTTCTCCTCTCTCACTGCTAATGGCCCCGCTTCTCCTCTCTCACTGCTAATGGCCCCGCTTCTCCTCTCTCACTGCTAATGGCCCCGCTTCTCCTCTCTCACTCTCTCATTGCTAATGGCCCCGCTTCTCCTCTCTCACTCTCTCACTGCTAATGGCCCCGCTTCTCCTCTCTCACTCTCTCACTGCTAATGGCCCTGCTTCTCCTCTCTCACTCTCTCACTGCTAATGGCCCCGTTTCTCCTCTCTCACTCTCTCATTGCTAATGGCCCCGCTTCTCCTCTCTCACTCTCTCACTGCTAATGGCCCTGCTTCTCCTCTCTCACTCTCTCACTGCTAATGGCCCTGCTTCTCCTCTCTCACTCTCTCACTGCTAATGGCCCCGCTTCCCCTCTCTCACTCTCTCACTGTTACTCACCCCGATTCCCCTCTCTCACTCTCTCACTGCTAATGGACCCTCTTCCCCTCTCTCACTCAATCACTGTTACTCACCCCGCTTCTCCTCTCTCACTCTCTCACTGCTAATGGCTCCGCTTCCCCTCTCTCACTGCTAATGGCCCCGCTCTCCTCTCATTCTGCCACTGCTAATGGCCCCGCTTCTCCTCTCTCACTCTCTCACAGCTAATGGCCCCGCTTCTCCACTTCACTCTCTCACTGTTATTCACCCCGCTTCTCCTCTCTCACTCTATCACTGCTAATGGCCCCGCTTTTCCTCTCTCACTCTCTCACTGCTAATGGCCCTGCTTCTCCTCTCTCACTCTCTCACTGCTAATGGCCCCGCTTCTCCTCTCTCACTCTCTCATTGCTAATGGCCCCGCTACTCCTCTCTCACTCTCTCACTGCTAATGGCCCTGCTTCTCCTCTTTCACTCTCTCACTGCTAATGGCCCTGCTTCTCCTCTCTCACTCTCTCACTGCTAATGGCCCCGCTTCCCCTCTCTCACTCTCTCACTGTTACTCACCCCGATTCCCCTCTCTCACTCTCTCACTGCTAACGGACCCGCTTCCCCTCTCTCACTCAATCACTGTTACTCACCCTGCTTCTCCTCTCTCACTCTCTCACTGCTAATGGCTCCGCTTCCCCTCTCTCACTGCTAATGGCCCCGCTCTCCTCTCATTCTCCCACTGCTAATGGCCCCGCTTCTCCTCTCTCACTCTCTCACAGCTAATGGCCCCGCTTCTCCACTTCACTCTCTCACTGTTATTCACCCCGCTTCTCCTCTCTCACTCTATCACTGCTAATGGCCCCGCTTCTCCTCTCTCACTCTATCACTGCTAATGGCCCCGCTTCTCCTCTCTCACTCTATCACTGCTAATGGCTGCGCTTCTCCTCTTTCACTCTCTCACTGCTAATGGCCCCGCTTCTCCTCCCTCACTCTATCACTGCAAATGGCCCCGCTTCTCGTCTCTCACTCTCTCACTGCTAATGGCCCCACTTCTCCTCTCTCACTGCTAATGGCCCCGCTTCTCCTCTCTCACTCTCTCACTGCTAATGGCCCCGCTTCTCCTCTCTCACTGCTAATGGCCCCGTTTCTCCTCTCTCACTCTCTCACTGCTAATGGCCCCGCTTCTCCTCTCTCACTCTCTCACTGCTAATGGCCCCGCTTCCCCTCTCTCACTCTCTCACTGCTAATGGCCCCGCTTCTCGTCTCTCACTCTCTCACTGCTAGTGGCCCCGCTTCTCCTCTCTCACTCTCTCATTGCTACTGGCCCCGCTTCTCCTCCCTCACTCTATCACTGCTAATGGCCCTGCTTCTCCTCTCTCACTCTCTCACTGTTACTCGCCCCACTCCTCCTCTCTCACTCTATCACTGCTAATGGCCCCGCTTTTCCTCTCTCACTCTATCACTGCTAATGGCCCCGCTTCTCCTCTCTCACTCTCTCACTGCTAATGGCCCCGCTTCTCCTCTCTCACTCTCTCACTGCTAGTGGCCCCGCTTCTCCTCTCACTCTCTCACTGCTAAAGGCTCCGCTTCTCCTCTCTCACTCTCTCACTGCTAATGGCCCCGCTTCTCCTCTCTCACTCTCTCACTGCTAATGGCCCCGCTTCTCCTCTCTCACTCTCTCACTGCTAATGGCCCCGCTTCTCCTCTCAATCTCTCACTGCTAATGGCCCCGCTTCTCCTCTCTCACTGCTAATGGCCCCGCTTCTCCTCTCTCACTGCTAATGGCCCCGCTTCTCCTCTCTCACTCTCTCATTGCTAATGGCCCCGCTTCTCCTCTCTCACTCTCTCACTGCTAATGGTCCCGCTTCTCCTCTCTCACTCTCTCACTGCTAATGGCCCTGCTTCTCCTCTCTCACTGCTAATGGCCCCGCTTCTCTTCTCTCACTCTCTCATTGCTAATGGCCCCGCTTCTCCTCTCTCACTCTCTCACTGCTAATGGCCCTGCTTCTCCTCTATCACTCTCTCACTGCTAATGGCCCTGCTTCTCCTCTCTCACTCTCTCACTGCTAATGGCCCCGCTTCTCCTCTCAATCTCTCACTGCTAATGGCCCCGCTTCTCCTCTCTCACTGCTAATGGCCCCGCTTCTCCTCTCTCACTGCTAATGGCCCCGCTTCTCCTCTCTCACTCTCTCATTGCTAATGGCCCCGCTTCTCCTCTCTCACTCTCTCACTGCTAATGGCCCCGCTTCTCCTCTCTCACTCTCTCACTGCTAATGGCCCTGCTTCGCCTCTCTCACTCTCTCACCGCTAATGGCCCCGCTTCTCCTCTCTCACTCTCTCATTGCTAATGGCCCAGCTTCTCCTCTCTCACTCTCTCACTGCTAATGGCCCTGCTTCTCCTCTCTCACTCTCTCACTGCTAATGGCCCTGCTTCTGCTCTCTCACTCTCTCACTGCTAATGGCCCCGCTTCTCCTCTCTCACTCTCTCACTGTTACTCACCCCGATTCCCCTCTCTCACTCTCTCACTGCTAATGGACCCGCTTCCCCTCTCTCACTCAATCACTGTTACTCACCCCGCTTCTCCTCTCTCACTCTCTCACTGCCAATGGCTCCGCTTCCCCTCTCTCACTGGTAATGGCCCCGCTCTCCTCTCATTCTCCCACTGCTAATGGCCCCGCTTCTCCTCTCTCACTCTCTCACTGCTAATGGCCCCGCTTCTCCTCTCTCACTCTCTCACTGCTAATGGCCCCGCTTCCCCTCTCTCACTCTCTCACTGCTAATGGCCCCGCTTCTCGTCTCTCACTCTCTCACTGCTAGTGGCCCCGCTTCTCCTCTCTCACTCTCTCATTGCTACTGGCCCCGCTTCTCCTCCCTCACTCTATCACTGCTAATGGCCCTGCTTCTCCTCTCTCACTTTCTCATTGTTACTCGCCCCGCTCCTCCTCTCTCACTCTATCACTGCTAATGGCCCCACTTCCCCTCTCTCACTCTCTCACTGCTATTGGCCCCGCTTCTCCTCTCTCACTCTCTCACTGTTACTCGCCCCGCTCCTCCTCTCTCACTCTATCACTGCTAATGGCCCCGCTTTTCCTCTCTCACTCTATCACTGCTAATGGCCCCGCTTCTCCTCTCTCACTCTCTCACTGCTAATGGCCCTGCTTCTCCTCTCTCACTCTCTCACTGCTAGTGGCCCCGCTTCTCCTCTCACTCTCTCACTGCTAAAGGCTCCGCTTCTCCTCTCTCACTCTCTCACTGCTAATGGCCCCGCTTCTCCTCTCTCACTCTCTCACTGCTAATGGCCCCGCTTCTCCTCTCTCACTCTCTCACTGCTAATGGCCCCGCTTCTCCTCTCAATCTCTCACTGCTAATGGCCCCGCTTCTCCTCTCTCACTGCTAATGGCCCCGCTTCTCCTCTCTCACTGCTAATGGCCCCGCTTCTCCTCTCTCACTCTCTCATTGCTAATGGCCCCGCTTCTCCTCTCTCACTCTCTCACTGCTAATGGCCCCGCTTCTCCTCTCTCACTCTCTCACTGCTAATGGCCCTGCTTCTCCTCTCTCACTCTCTCACTGCTAATGGCCCCGCTTCTCCTCTCTCACTGCTAATGGCCCCGCTTCACCTCTCTCACTGCTAATGGCCCCGCTTCTCCTCTCTCACTCTCTCATTGCTAATGGCCCCGCTTCTCCTCTCTCACTCTCTCACTGCTAATGGCCCCGCTTCTCCTCTCTCACTCTCTCACTGCTAATGGCCCTGCTTCTCCTCTCTCACTCTCTCACTGCTAATAGCCACGCTTCTCCTCTCTCACTCTCTCATTGCTAATGGACCCGCTTCTCCTCTCTCACTCTCTCACTGCTAATGGCCCTGCTTCTCCTCTCTCACTCTCTAACTGCTAATGGCCCTGCTTCTCCTCTCTCACTCTCTCACTGCTAATGGCCCCGCTTCTCCTCTCAATCTCTCACTGCTAATGGCCCCGCTTCTCCTCTCTCACTGCTAATGGCCCCGCTTCTCCTCTCTCACTCTCTCATTTCTAATGGCCCCGCTTCTCCTCTCTCACTCTATCACTGCTAATGGCCCCGCTTTTCCTCTCTCACTCTATCACTGCTAATGGCCCCGCTTCTCCTCTCTCACTCTCTCACTGCTAATGGCCCCGCTTCTCCTCTCTCACTCTCTCACTGCTAGTGGCCCCGCTTCTCCTCTCACTCTCTCACTGCTAAAGGCTCCGCTTCTCCTCTCTCACTCTCTCACTGCTAATGGCCCCGCTTCTCCTCTCTCACTCTCTCACTGCTAATGGCCCCGCTTCTCCTCTCTCACTCTCTCACTGCTAATGGCCCCGCTTCTCCTCTCAATCTCTCACTGCTAATGGCCCCGCTTCTCCTCTCTCACTGCTAATGGCCCCGCTTCTCCTCTCTCACTGCTAATGGCCCCGCTTCTCCTCTCTCACTCTCTCATTGCTAATGGCCCCGCTTCTCCTCTCTCACTCTCTCACTGCTAATGGTCCCGCTTCTCCTCTCTCACTCTCTCACTGCTAATGGCCCTGCTTCTCCTCTCTCACTGCTAATGGCCCCGCTTCTCTTCTCTCACTCTCTCATTGCTAATGGCCCCGCTTCTCCTCTCTCACTCTCTCACTGCTAATGGCCCTGCTTCTCCTCTATCACTCTCTCACTGCTAATGGCCCTGCTTCTCCTCTCTCACTCTCTCACTGCTAATGGCCCCGCTTCTCCTCTCAATCTCTCACTGCTAATGGCCCCGCTTCTCCTCTCTCACTGCTAATGGCCCCGCTTCTCCTCTCTCACTGCTAATGGCCCCGCTTCTCCTCTCTCACTCTCTCATTGCTAATGGCCCCGCTTCTCCTCTCTCACTCTCTCACTGCTAATGGCCCCGCTTCTCCTCTCTCACTCTCTCACTGCTAATGGCCCTGCTTCTCCTCTCTCACTCTCTCACCGCTAATGGCCCCGCTTCTCCTCTCTCACTCTCTCATTGCTAATGGCCCAGCTTCTCCTCTCTCACTCTCTCACTGCTAATGGCCCTGCTTCTCCTCTCTCACTCTCTCACTGCTAATGGCCCAGCTTCTGCTCTCTCACTCTCTCACTGCTAATGGCCCCGCTTCTCCTCTCTCACTCTCTCACTGTTACTCACCCCGATTCCCCTCTCTCACTCTCTCACTGCTAATGGACCCGCTTCCCCTCTCTCACTCAATCACTGTTACTCACCCCGCTTCTCCTCTCTCACTCTCTCACTGCCAATGGCTCCACTTCCCCTCTCTCACTGGTAATGGCCCCGCTCTCCTCTCATTCTCCCACTGCTAATGGCCCCGCTTCTCCTCTCTCACTCTCTCACTGCTAATGGCCCCGCTTCTCCTCTCTCACTCTCTCACTGCTAATGGCCCCGCTTCCCCTCTCTCACTCTCTCACTGCTAATGGCCCCGCTTCTCGTCTCTCACTCTCTCACTGCTAGTGGCCCCGCTTCTCCTCTCTCACTCTCTCATTGCTACTGGCCCCGCTTCTCCTCCCTCACTCTATCAATGCTAATGGCCCTGCTTCTCCTCTCTCACTTTCTCATTGTTACTCGCCCCGCTCCTCCTCTCTCACTCTATCACTGCTAATGGCCCCACTTCCCCTCTCTCACTCTCTCACTGCTATTGGCCCCGCTTCTCCTCTCTCACTCTCTCACTGTTACTCGCCCCGCTCCTCCTCTCTCACTCTATCACTGCTAATGGCCCCGCTTTTCCTCTCTCACTCTATCACTGCTAATGGCCCCGCTTCTCCTCTCTCACTCTCTCACTGCTAATGGCCCTGCTTCTCCTCTCTCACTCTCTCACTGCTAGTGGCCCCGCTTCTCCTCTCACTCTCTCACTGCTAAAGGCTCCGCTTCTCCTCTCTCACTCTCTCACTGCTAATGGCCCCGCTTCTCCTCTCTCACTCTCTCACTGCTAATGGCCCCGCTTCTCCTCTCTCACTCTCTCACTGCTAATGGCCCCGCTTCTCCTCTCAATCTCTCACTGCTAATGGCCCCGCTTCTCCTCTCTCACTGCTAATGGCCCCGCTTCTCCTCTCTCACTGCTAATGGCCCCGCTTCTCCTCTCTCACTCTCTCATTGCTAATGGCCCCGCTTCTCCTCTCTCACTCTCTCACTGCTAATGGCCCCGCTTCTCCTCTCTCACTCTCTCACTGCTAATGGCCCTGCTTCTCCTCTCTCACTCTCTCACTGCTAATGGCCCCGCTTCTCCTCTCTCACTGCTAATGGCCCCGCTTCACCTCTCTCACTGCTAATGGCCCCGCTTCTCCTCTCTCACTCTCTCATTGCTAATGGCCCCGCTTCTCCTCTCTCACTCTCTCACTGCTAATGGCCCCGCTTCTCCTCTCTCACTCTCTCACTGCTAATGGCCCTGCTTCTCCTCTCTCACTCTCTCACTGCTAATAGCCACGCTTCTCCTCTCTCACTCTCTCATTGCTAATGGACCCGCTTCTCCTCTCTCACTCTCTCACTGCTAATGGCCCTGCTTCTCCTCTCTCACTCTCTAACTGCTAATGGCCCTGCTTCTCCTCTCTCACTCTCTCACTGCTAATGGCCCCGCTTCTCCTCTCAATCTCTCACTGCTAATGGCCCCGCTTCTCCTCTCTCACTGCTAATGGCCCCGCTTCTCCTCTCTCACTCTCTCATTTCTAATGGCCCCGCTTCTCCTCTCTCACTCTCTCACTGCTAATGGCCCCGCTTCTCCTCTCTCACTCTCTCACTGCTAATGGCCCTGCTTCTCCTCTCTCACTCTCTCACTGCTAATGGCCCCGCTTCTCCTCTCTCACTCTCTCATTGCTAATGGCCCCGCTTCTCCTCTCTCACTCTCTCACTGCTAATGGCCCTGCTTCTCCTCTCTCACTCTCTCACTGCTAATGGCCCTGCTTCTCCTCTCTCACTCTCTCACTGCTAATGGCCCCGCTTCTCCTCTCTCACTCTCTCACTGTTACTCACCCCGATTCCCCTCTCTCACTCTCTCACTGCTAATGGACCCGCTTCCCCTCTCTCACTCAATCACTGTTACTCACCCCGCTTCTCCTCTCTCACTCTCTCACTGCTAATGGCTCCGCTTCCCCTCTCTCACTGCTAATGGCCCCGCTCTCCTCTCATTCTCCCACTGCTAATGGCCCCGCTTCTCCTCTCTCACTCTCTCACAGCTAAAGGCCCCGCTTCTCCACTTCACTCTCTCACTGTTATTCACCCCGCTTCTCCTCTCTCACTCTATTACTGCTAATGGCCCCGCTTCTCCTCTCTCACTCTATCACTGCTAATGGCCCCGCTTCTCCTCTCTCACTCTATCACTGCTAATGGCTGCGCTTCTCCTCTTTCACTCTCTCACTGCTAATGGCCCCGCTTCTCCTCCCTCACTCTATCACTGCAAATGGCCCCGCTTCTCGTCTCTCACTCTCTCACTGCTAATGGCCCCACTTCTCCTCTCTCACTGCTAATGGCCACTTTTCTCCTCTCTCACTCTCTCACTGCTAATGGCCCCGCTTCTCCTCTCTCACTGCTAATGGCCCCGTTTCTCCTCTCTCACTCTCTCACTGCTAATGGCCCTGCTTCTCCTCTCTCACTCTCTCACTGCTAATGGCCCCGCTTCTCCTCTCTCACTCTCTCATTGCTAATGGCCCCGCTTCTCCTCTCTCACTCTCTCACTGCTAATGGCCCTGCTTCTCCTCTCTCACTCTCTCACTGCTAATGGCCCTGCTTCTCCTCTCTCACTCTCTCACTGCTAATGGCCCCGCTTCTCCTCTCTCACTCTCTCACTGCTAATGGCCCCGCTTCTCCTCTCTCAATCTCTCACTGCTAATGGCCCCGCTTCCCCTCTCTCACTCTCTCACTGTTACTCACCCCGATTCTCCTCCCTCACTCTCTCACTGCTAATGGACCCGCTTCCCCTCTCTCACTCAATCACTGTTACTCTTCCGCTTCTCCTCTCTCACTCTCTCACTGCTAATGGCTCCGCTTCTCCTCTCTCACTGCTAATGGCCCCGCTCTCCTCTCATTCTCCCACTGCTAATGGCCCCGCTTCTCCTCTCTCACTCTCTCACTGTTACTCGCCCCGCTCCTCCTCTCTCACTCTATCACTGCTAATGGCCCCGCTTTTCCTCTCTCACTCTATCACTGCTAATGGCCCCGCTTCTCCTCTCTCACTCTCTCACTGCTAATGGCCCTGCTTCTCCTCTCTCACTCTCTCAGTGCTAGTGGCCCCGCTTCTCCTCTCACTCTCTCACTGCTAAAGGCTCCGCTTCTCCTCTCTCACTCTCTCACTGCTAATGGCCCCGCTTCTCCTCTCTCACTCTCTCACTGCTAATGGCCCCGCTTCTCCTCTCTCACTCTGTCACTGCTAATGGCCCCGCTTCTCCTCTCAATCACTCACTGCTAATGGCCCCGCTTCTCCTCTCTCACTGCTAATGGCCCCGCTTCTCCTCTCTCACTGCTAATGGCCCCGCTTCTCCTCTCTCACTCTCTCATTGCTAATGGCCCCGCTTCTCCTCTCTCACTCTCTCACTGCTAATGGCCCCGCTTCTCCTCTCTCACTCTCTCACTGCTAATGGCCGTGCTTCTCCTCTCTCACTCTCTCACTGCTAATGGCCCCCCTTCTCCTCTCTCACTCTCTCATTGCTAATGGCCCCGCTTCTCCTCTCTCACTCTCTCACTGCTAATGGCCCTGCTTCTCCTCTCTCACTCTCTCACTGCTAATGGCCCCGCTTCTCCTCTCTCACTCTGTCACTGCTAATGGCCCCGCTTCTCCTCTCAATCACTCACTGCTAATGGCCCCGCTTCTCCTCTCTCACTGCTAATGGCCCCGCTTCTCCTCTCTCACTGCTAATGGCCCCGCTTCTCCTCTCTCACTCTCTCACTGCTAATGGCCCCGCTTCTCCTCTCTCACTCTCTCACTGCTAATGGCCCCGCTTCTCCTCTCAATCTCTCACTGCTAATGGCCCCGCTTCTCCTCTCTCACTGCTAATGGCCCCGCTTCTCCTCTCTCACTGCTAATGGCCCCGCTTCTCCTCTCTCACTCTCTCATTGCTAATGGCCCCGCTTCTCCTCTCTCACTCTCTCATTGCTAATGGCCCCGCTTCTCCTCTCTCACACTCTCACTGCTAATGGCCCCGCTTCTCCTCTCTCACTCTCTCACTGCTAATGGCCCTGCTTCTCCTCTCTCACTCTCTCACTGCTAATAGCCACGCTTCTCCTCTCTCACTCTCTCATTGCTAATGGACCCGCTTCTCCTCTCTCACTCTCTCACTGCTAATGGCCCTGCTTCTCCTCTCTCACTCTCTCACTGCTAATGGCCCTGCTTCTCCTCTCTCACTCTCTCACTGCTAATGGCCCCGCTTCTCCTCTCAATCTCTCACTGCTAATGGCCCCGCTTCTCCTCTCTCACTGCTAATGGCCACGCTTCTCCTCTCTCACTGCTAATGGCCCCGCTTCTCCTCTCTCACTCTCTCATTTCTAATGGCCCCGCTTCTCCTCTCTCACTCTCTCACTGCTAATGGCCCCGCTTCTCCTCTCTCACTCTCTCACTGCTAATGGCCCTGCTTCTCCTCTCTCACTCTCTCACTGCTAATGGCCCCGCTTCTCCTCTCTCACTCTCTCATTGCAAATGGCCCCGCTTCTCCTCTCTCACTCTCTCACTGCTAATGGCCCTGCTTCTCCTCTCTCACTCTCTCACTGCTAATGGCCCTGCTTCTCCTCTCTCACTCTCTCACTGCTAATGGCCCCGCTTCTCCTCTCTCACTCTCTCACTGTTACTCACCCCGATTCCCCTCTCTCACTCTCTCACTGCTAATGGACCCGCTTCCCCTCTCTCACTCAATCACTGTTACTCACCCCGCTTCTCCTCTCTCACTCTCTCACTGCTAATGGCTCCGCTTCCCCTCTCTCACTGCTAATGGCCCCGCTCTCCTCTCATTCTCCCACTGCTAATGGCCCCGCTTCTCCTCTCTCACTCTCTCACAGCTAAAGGCCCCGCTTCTCCACTTCACTCTCTCACTGTTATTCACCCCGCTTCTCCTCTCTCACTCTATTACTGCTAATGGCCCCGCTTCTCCTCTCTCACTCTATCACTGCTAATGGCCCCGCTTCTCCTCTCTCACTCTATCACTGCTAATGGCTGCGCTTCTCCTCTTTCACTCTCTCACTGCTAATGGCCCCGCTTCTCCTCCCTCACTCTATCACTGCAAGTGGCCCCGCTTCTCGTCTCTCACTCTCTCACTGCTAATGGCCCCACTTCTCCTCTCTCACTGCTAATGGCCCCTTTTCTCCTCTCTCACTCTCTCACTGCTAATGGCCCCGCTTCTCCTCTCTCACTGCTAATGGCCCCGTTTCTCCTCTCTCACTCTCTCACTGCTAATGGCCCCGCTTCTCCTCTCTCACTCTCTCACTGCTAATGGCCCCGCTTCCCCTCTCTCACTCTCTCACTGCTAATGGCCGCGCTTCTCGTCTCTCACTCTCTCACTGCTAGTGGCCCCGCTTCTCCTCTCTCACTCTCTCATTGCTACTGGCCCCGCTTCTCCTCCCTCACTCTATCACAGCTAATGGCCCTGCTTCTCCTCTCTCACTCTCTCACTGTTACTCGCCCCGCTCCTCCTCTCTCACTCTATCACTGCTAATGGCCCTGCTTCCCCTCTCTCACTGTCTCACTGCTAATGGCCCTGCTTCTCCTCTCTCACTCTCTCACTGTCACTCGCCCCGCTCCTCCTCTCTCACTCTCTCACTGCTAGTGGCCCCGCTTCTCCTCTCACTCTCTCACTGCTAAAGGCTCCGCTTCTCCTCTCTCACTCTCTCACTGCTAATGGCCCCGCTTCTCCTCTCTCACTCCCTCACTGCTAATGGCCCCGCTTCTCCTCTCTCACTCTCTCACTGCTAATGGCCCCGCTTCTCCTCTCAATCTCTCACTGCTAATGGCCCCGCTTCTCCTCTCTCACTGCTAATGGCCCCGCTTCTCCTCTCTCACTGCCAATGGCCCCGCTTCTCCTCTCTCACTCTCTCATTGCTAATGGCCCCGCTTCTCCTCTCTCACTCTCTCACTGCTAATGGCCCCGCTTCTCCTCTCTCACTCTCTCACTGCTAATGGCCCTGCTTCTCCTCTCTCACTCTCTCACTGCTAATGGCCCCGCTTCTCCTCTCTCACTCTCTCATTGCTAATGGCCCCGCTTCTCCTCTCTCACTCTCTCACTGCTAATGGCCCTGCTTCTCCTCTCTCACTCTCTCACTGCTAATGGCCCTGCTTCTCCTCTCTCACTCTCTCACTGCTAATGGCCCCGCTTCTCCTCTCTCACTCTCTCACTGCTAATGGCCCCGCTTCTCCTCTCTCAATCTCTCACTGCTAATGGCCCCGCTTCCCCTCTCTCACTCTCTCACTGTTACTCACCCCGATTCTCCTCCCTCACTCTCTCACTGCTAATGGACCCGCTTCCCCTCTCTCACTCAATCACTGTTACTCTTCCGCTTCTCCTCTCTCACTCTCTCACTGCTAATGGCTCCGCTTCTCCTCTCTCACTGCTAATGGCCCCGCTCTCCTCTCATTCTCCCACTGCTAATGGCCCCGCTTCTCCTCTCTCACTCTCTCACTGTTACTCGCCCCGCTCCTCCTCTATCACTCTATCACTGCTAATGGCCCCGCTTTTCCTCTCTCACTCTATCACTGCTAATGGCCCCGCTTCTCCTCTCTCACTCTCTCACTGCTAATGGCCCTGCTTCTCCTCTCTCACTCTCTCAGTGCTAGTGGCCCCGCTTCTCCTCTCACTCTCACTGCTAAAGGCTCCGCTTCTGCTCTCTCACTCTCTCACTGCTAATGGCCCCGCTTCTCCTCTCTCACTCTCTCACTGCTAATGGCCCTGCTTCTCCTCTCTCACTCTGTCACTGCTAATGGCCCCGCTTCTCCTCTCAATCACTCACTGCTAATGGCCCCGCTTCTCCTCTCTCACTGCTAATGGCCCCGCTTCTCCTCTCTCACTCTCTCATTGCTAATGGCCCCGCTTCTCCTCTCTCACTCTCTCACTGCTAATGGCCCCGCTTCTCCTCTCTCACTCTCTCACTGCTAATGGCCCTGCTTCTCCTCTCTCACTCTCTCACTGCTAATGGCCCCGCTTCTCCTCTCTCACTCTCTCATTGCTAATGGCCCCGCTTCTCCTCTCTCACTCTCTCACTGCTAATGGCCCTGCTTCTCCTCTCTCACTCTCTCACTGCTAATGGCCCTGCTTCTCCTCTCTCACTCTCTCACTGCTAATGGCCCTGCTTCTCCTCTCAATCTCTCACTGCTAATGCCACCGCTTCTCCTCTCTCACTGCTAATGGCCCCGCTTCTCCTCTCTCACTGCTAATGGCCCCGCTTCTCCTCTCTCACTCTCTCATTGCTAATGTCCCCGCTTCTCCTCTCTCACTCTCTCACTGCTAATGGCCCCGCTTCTCCTCTCTCACTCTCTCACTGCTAATGGCCCTGCTTCTCCTCTCTCACTCTCTCACTGCTAATGGCCCCGCTTCTCCTCTCTCACTCTCTCATTGCTAATGGCCCCGCTTCTCCTCTCTCACTCTCTCACTGCTAATGTCCCCGCTTCTCCTCTCTCACTCTCTCACTGCTAATGTCCCCGCTTCTCCTCTCAATCTCTCACTGCTAATGGCCCCGCTTCTCCTCTCTCACTGCTAATGGTCCCGCTTCTCCTCTCTCACTGCTAATGGCCCCGCTTCTCCTCTCTCACTCTCTCATTGCTAATGGCCCCGCTTCTCCTCTCTCACTCTCTCACTGCTAATGGCCCCGCTTCTCCTCTCTCACTCTCTCACTGCTAATGGCCCTGCTTCTCCTCTCTCACTCTCTCACTGCTAATAGACCCGCTTCTCCTCTCTCACTCTCTCATTGCTAATGGCCCCGCTTCTCCTCTCTCACTCTCTCTCTGCTAATGGCCCTGCTTCTCCTCTCTCACTCTCTCACTGCTAATGGCCCTGCTTCTCCTCTCTGACTCTCTCACTGCTAATGGCCCCGCTTCTCCTCTCGATCTCTCACTGCTAATGGCCCCGCTTCTCCTCTCTCACTGCTAATGGCCCCGCTTCTCCTCTCTCACTGCTAATGGCCCCGCTTCTCCTCTCTCACTCTCTCATTGCTAATGGCCCCGCTTCTCCTCTCTCACTCTCTCACTGCTAATGGCCCCGCTTCTCCTCCCTCACTCTCTCACTGCTAATGGCCCTGCTTCTCCTCTCTCACTCTCTCACTGCTAATGGCCCCGCTTCTCCTCTCTCACTCTCTCATTGCTAATGGCCCCGCTTCTCCTCTCTCACTCTCTCACTGCTAATGGCCCTGCTTCTCCTCTCTCACTCTCTCACTGCTAATGGACCTGCTTCTCCTCTCTCACTCTCTCACTGCTAATGGCCCCGCTTCTCCTCTCTCACTCTCTCACTGTTACTCACCCCGATTCCCCTCTCTCACTCTCTCACTGCTAATGGACCCGCTTCCCCTCTCTCACTCAATCACTGTTACTCACCCCGCTTCTCCTCTCTCACTCTCTCACTGCTAATGGCTCCGCTTCCCCTCTCTCACTGCTAATGGCCCCGCTCTCCTCTCATTCTCCCACTGCTAATGGCCCCGCTTCTCCTCTCTCACTCTCTCACAGCTAATGGCCCCGCTTCTCCTCTCTCACTCTATCACTGCTAATGGCCCCCGCTTCTCCTCTCTCACTCTATCACTGCTATTGGCTGCGCTTCTCCTCTTTCACTCTCTCACTGCTAATGTCCCCGCTTCTCCTCCTCACTCTATCACTGCAAATGGCCCCGCTTCTCGTCTCTCACTCTCTCACTGCTAATGGCCCCACTTCTCCTCTCTCACTGCTAATGGCCCCTTTTCTCCTCTCTCACTCTCTCACTGCTAATGGCCCCGCTTCTCCTCTCTCACTGCTAATGGCACCGTTTCTCCTCTCTCACTCTCTCATTGCTAATGGCCCCGCTTCTCCTCTCTCACTCTCTCACTGCTAATGGCCCCGCTTCCCCTCTCTCACTCTCTCACTGCTAATGGCCCCGCTTCTCGTCTCTCACTCTCTCACTGCTAGTGGCCCCGCTTCTCCTCTCTCACTCTCTCATTGATACTGGCCCCGCTTCTCCTCCCTCACTCTATCACTGCTAATGGCCCTGCTTCTCCTCTCTCACTCTCTCACTGTTACTCGCCCCGCTCCTCCTCTCTCACTCTATCACTGCTAATAGCCCCGCTTCCCCTCTCTCACTCTCTCACTCCGAATGGCCCCGCTTTTCCTCTCTCACTCTCTCACTGTTACTCGCCCCGCTCCTCCTCTCTCACTCTCTCACTGCTAGTGGCCCCGCTTCTCCTCTCACTCTCTCACTGCTAAAGGCTCCGCTTCTCCTCTCTCACTCTCTCACTGCTAATGGCCCCGCTTCTCCTCTCTCACTCTCTCACTGCTAATGGCCCCGCTTCTCCTCTCTCCCTCTCTCACTGCTAATGGCCCCGCTTCTCCTCTCAATCTCTCACTGCTAATGGCCCCGCTTCTCCTCTCTCACTGCTAATGGCCCCGCTTCTCCTCTCTCACTGCTAATGGCCCCGCTTCTCCTCTCTCACTCTCTCATTGCTAATGGCCCCGCTTCTCCTCTCTCACTCTCTCACTGCTAATGGCCCCGCTTCTCCTCTCTCACTCTCTCACTGCTAATGGCCCTGCTTCTCCTCTCTCACTCTCTCACTGCTAATGGCCCCGCTTCTCCTCTCTCACTCTCATTGCTAATGGCCCCGCTGCTCCTCTCTCACTCTCTCACTGCTAATGGCCCTGCTTCTCCTCTCTCACTCTCTCACTGCTAATGGCCCTGCTTCTCCTCTCTCACTCTCTCACTGCTAATGGCCCTGCTTCTCCTCTCTCACTCTCTCACTGCTAATGGCCCCGCTTCTCCTCTCAATCTCTCACTGCTAATGGCCCCGCTTCTCCTCTCTCACTGCTAATGGCCACGCTTCTCCTCTCTCACTGCTAATGGCCCCGCTTCTCCTCTCTCACTCTCTCATTTCTAATGGCCCCGCTTCTCCTCTCTCACTCTCTCACTGCTAATGGCCCCGCTTCTCCTCTCTCACTCTCTCACTGCTAATGGCCCTGCTTCTCCTCTCTCACTCTCTCACTGCTAATGGCCCCGCTTCTCCTCTCTCACTCTCTCATTGCAAATGGCCCCGCTTCTCCTCTCTCACTCTCTCACTGCTAATGGCCCTGCTTCTCCTCTCTCACTCTCTCACTGCTAATGGCCCTGCTTCTCCTCTCTCACTCTCTCACTGCTAATGGCCCCGCTTCTCCTCTCTCACTCTCTCACTGTTACTCACCCCGATTCCCCTCTCTCACTCTCTCACTGCTAATGGACCCGCTTCCCCTCTCTCACTCAATCACTGTTACTCACCCCGCTTCTCCTCTCTCACTCTCTCACTGCTAATGGCTCCGCTTCCCCTCTCTCACTGCTAATGGCCCCGCTCTCCTCTCATTCTCCCACTGCTAATGGCCCCGCTTCTCCTCTCTCACTCTCTCACAGCTAAAGGCCCCGCTTCTCCACTTCACTCTCTCACTGTTATTCACCCCGCTTCTCCTCTCTCACTCTATTACTGCTAATGGCCCCGCTTCTCCTCTCTCACTCTATCACTGCTAATGGCCCCGCTTCTCCTCTCTCACTCTATCACTGCTAATGGCTGCGCTTCTCCTCTTTCACTCTCTCACTGCTAATGGCCCCGCTTCTCCTCCCTCACTCTATCACTGCAAGTGGCCCCGCTTCTCGTCTCTCACTCTCTCACTGCTAATGGCCCCACTTCTCCTCTCTCACTGCTAATGGCCCCTTTTCTCCTCTCTCACTCTCTCACTGCTAATGGCCCCGCTTCTCCTCTCTCACTGCTAATGGCCCCGTTTCTCCTCTCTCACTCTCTCACTGCTAATGGCCCCGCTTCTCCTCTCTCACTCTCTCACTGCTAATGGCCCCGCTTCCCCTCTCTCACTCTCTCACTGCTAATGGCCGCGCTTCTCGTCTCTCACTCTCTCACTGCTAGTGGCCCCGCTTCTCCTCTCTCACTCTCTCATTGCTACTGGCCCCGCTTCTCCTCCCTCACTCTATCACAGCTAATGGCCCTGCTTCTCCTCTCTCACTCTCTCACTGTTACTCGCCCCGCTCCTCCTCTCTCACTCTATCACTGCTAATGGCCCTGCTTCCCCTCTCTCACTGTCTCACTGCTAATGGCCCTGCTTCTCCTCTCTCACTCTCTCACTGTCACTCGCCCCGCTCCTCCTCTCTCACTCTCTCACTGCTAGTGGCCCCGCTTCTCCTCTCACTCTCTCACTGCTAAAGGCTCCGCTTCTCCTCTCTCACTCTCTCACTGCTAATGGCCCCGCTTCTCCTCTCTCACTCCCTCACTGCTAATGGCCCCGCTTCTCCTCTCTCACTCTCTCACTGCTAATGGCCCCGCTTCTCCTCTCAATCTCTCACTGCTAATGGCCCCGCTTCTCCTCTCTCACTGCTAATGGCCCCGCTTCTCCTCTCTCACTGCTAATGGCCCCGCTTCTCCTCTCTCACTCTCTCATTGCTAATGGCCCCGCTTCTCCTCTCTCACTCTCTCACTGCTAATGGCCCCGCTTCTCCTCTCTCACTCTCTCACTGCTAATGGCCCTGCTTCTCCTCTCTCACTCTCTCACTGCTAATGGCCCCGCTTCTCCTCTCTCACTCTCTCATTGCTAATGGCCCCGCTTCTCCTCTCTCACTCTCTCACTGCTAATGGCCCTGCTTCTCCTCTCTCACTCTCTCACTGCTAATGGCCCTGCTTCTCCTCTCTCACTCTCTCACTGCTAATGGCCCCGCTTCTCCTCTCTCACTCTCTCACTGCTAATGGCCCCGCTTCTCCTCTCTCAATCTCTCACTGCTAATGGTCCCGCTTCCCCTCTCTCACTCTCTCACTGTTACTCACCCCGATTCTCCTCCCTCACTCTCTCACTGCTAATGGACCCGCTTCCCCTCTCTCACTCAATCACTGTTACTCTTCCGCTTCTCCTCTCTCACTCTCTCACTGCTAATGGCTCCGCTTCTCCTCTCTCACTGCTAATGGCCCCGCTCTCCTCTCATTCTCCCACTGCTAATGGCCCCGCTTCTCCTCTCTCACTCTCTCACTGTTACTCGCCCCGCTCCTCCTCTATCACTCTATCACTGCTAATGGCCCCGCTTTTCCTCTCTCACTCTATCACTGCTAATGGCCCCGCTTCTCCTCTCTCACTCTCTCACTGCTAATGGCCCTGCTTCTCCTCTCTCACTCTCTCAGTGCTAGTGGCCCCGCTTCTCCTCTCACTCTCACTGCTAAAGGCTCCGCTTCTGCTCTCTCACTCTCTCACTGCTAATGGCCCCGCTTCTCCTCTCTCACTCTCTCACTGCTAATGGCCCTGCTTCTCCTCTCTCACTCTGTCACTGCTAATGGCCCCGCTTCTCCTCTCAATCACTCACTGCTAATGGCCCCGCTTCTCCTCTCTCACTGCTAATGGCCCCGCTTCTCCTCTCTCACTGCTAATGGCCCCGCTTCTCCTCTCTCACTCTCTCATTGCTAATGGCCCCGCTTCTCCTCTCTCACTCTCTCACTGCTAATGGCCCCGCTTCTCCTCTCTCACTCTCTCACTGCTAATGGCCCTGCTTCTCCTCTCTCACTCTCTCACTGCTAATGGCCCCGCTTCTCCTCTCTCACTCTCTCATTGCTAATGGCCCCGCTTCTCCTCTCTCACTCTCTCACTGCTAATGGCCCTGCTTCTCCTCTCTCACTCTCTCACTGCTAATGGCCCTGCTTCTCCTCTCTCACTCTCTCACTGCTAATGGCCCTGCTTCTCCTCTCAATCTCTCACTGCTAATGCCACCGCTTCTCCTCTCTCACTGCTAATGGCCCCGCTTCTCCTCTCTCACTGCTAATGGCCCCGCTTCTCCTCTCTCACTCTCTCATTGCTAATGGCCCCGCTTCTCCTCTCTCACTCTCTCACTGCTAATGGCCCCGCTTCTCCTCTCTCACTCTCTCACTGCTAATGGCCCTGCTTCTCCTCTCTCACTCTCTCACTGCTAATGGCCCCGCTTCTCCTCTCTCACTCTCTCATTGCTAATGGCCCCGCTTCTCCTCTCTCACTCTCTCACTGCTAATGTCCCCGCTTCTCCTCTCTCACTCTCTCACTGCTAATGTCCCCGCTTCTCCTCTCAATCTCTCACTGCTAATGGCCCCGCTTCTCCTCTCTCACTGCTAATGGTCCCGCTTCTCCTCTCTCACTGCTAATGGCCCCGCTTCTCCTCTCTCACTCTCTCATTGCTAATGGCCCCGCTTCTCCTCTCTCACTCTCTCACTGCTAATGGCCCCGCTTCTCCTCTCTCACTCTCTCACTGCTAATGGCCCTGCTTCTCCTCTCTCACTCTCTCACTGCTAATAGACCCGCTTCTCCTCTCTCACTCTCTCATTGCTAATGGCCCCGCTTCTCCTCTCTCACTCTCTCTCTGCTAATGGCCCTGCTTCTCCTCTCTCACTCTCTCACTGCTAATGGCCCTGCTTCTCCTCTCTGACTCTCTCACTGCTAATGGCCCCGCTTCTCCTCTCAATCTCTCACTGCTAATGGCCCCGCTTCTCCTCTCTCACTGCTAATGGCCCCGCTTCTCCTCTCTCACTGCTAATGGCCCCGCTTCTCCTCTCTCACTCTCTCATTGCTAATGGCCCCGCTTCTCCTCTCTCACTCTCTCACTGCTAATGGCCCCGCTTCTCCTCTCTCACTCTCTCACTGCTAATGGCCCTGCTTCTCCTCTCTCACTCTCTCACTGCTAATGGCCCCGCTTCTCCTCTCTCACTCTCTCATTGCTAATGGCCCCGCTTCTCCTCTCTCACTCTCTCACTGCTAATGGCCCTGCTTCTCCTCTCTCACTCTCTCACTGCTAATGGACCTGCTTCTCCTCTCTCACTCTCTCACTGCTAATGGCCCCGCTTCTCCTCTCTCACTCTCTCACTGTTACTCACCCCGATTCCCCTCTCTCACTCTCTCACTGCCAATGGACCCGCTTCCCCTCTCTCACTCAATCACTGTTACTCACCCCGCTTCTCCTCTCTCACTCTCTCACTGCTAATGGCTCCGCTTCCCCTCTCTCACTGCTAATGGCCCCGCTCTCCTCTCATTCTCCCACTGCTAATGGCCCCGCTTCTCCTCTCTCACTCTCTCACAGCTAATGGCCCCGCTTCTCCTCTCTCACTCTATCACTGCTAATGGCCCCGCTTCTCCTCTCTCACTCTATCACTGCTATTGGCTGCGCTTCTCCTCTTTCACTCTCTCACTGCTAATGTCCCCGCTTCTCCTCCCTCACTCTATCACTGCAAATGGCCCCGCTTCTCGTCTCTCACTCTCTCACTGCTAATGGCCCCACTTCTCCTCTCTCACTGCTAATGGCCCCTTTTCTCCTCTCTCACTCTCTCACTGCTAATGGCCCCGCTTCTCCTCTCTCACTGCTAATGGCACCGTTTCTCCTCTCTCACTCTCTCATTGCTAATGGCCCCGCTTCTCCTCTCTCACTCTCTCACTGCTAATGGCCCCGCTTCCCCTCTCTCACTCTCTCACTGCTAATGGCCCCGCTTCTCGTCTCTCACTCTCTCACTGCTAGTGGCCCCGCTTCTCCTCTCTCACTCTCTCATTGCTACTGGCCCCGCTTCTCCTCCCTCACTCTATCACTGCTAATGGCCCTGCTTCTCCTCTCTCACTCTCTCACTGTTACTCGCCCCGCTCCTCCTCTCTCACTCTATCACTGCTAATAGCCCCGCTTCCCCTCTCTCACTCTCTCACTCCGAATGGCCCCGCTTTTCCTCTCTCACTCTCTCACTGTTACTCGCCCCGCTCCTCCTCTCTCACTCTCTCACTGCTAGTGGCCCCGCTTCTCCTCTCACTCTCTCACTGCTAAAGGCTCCGCTTCTCCTCTCTCACTCTCTCACTGCTAATGGCCCCGCTTCTCCTCTCTCACTCTCTCACTGCTAATGGCCCCGCTTCTCCTCTCTCACTCTCTCACTGCTAATGGCCCCGCTTCTCCTCTCAATCTCTCACTGCTAATGGCCCCGCTTCTCCTCTCTCACTGCTAATGGCCCCGCTTCTCCTCTCTCACTGCTAATGGCCCCGCTTCTCCTCTCTCACTCTCTCATTGCTAATGGCCCCGCTTCTCCTCTCTCACTCTCTCACTGCTAATGGCCCCGCTTCTCCTCTCTCACTCTCTCACTGCTAATGGCCCTGCTTCTCCTCTCTCACTCTCTCACTGCTAATGGCCCCGCTTCTCCTCTCTCACTCTCTCATTGCTAATGGCCCCGCTGCTCCTCTCTCACTCTCTCACTGCTAATGGCCCTGCTTCTCCTCTCTCACTCTCTCACTGCTAATGGCCCTGCTTCTCCTCTCTCACTCTCTCACTGCTAATGGCCCCGCTTCTCCTCTCTCACTCTCTCACTGCTAATGGCCCCGCTTCTCCTCTCTCACTCTCTCACTGCTAATGGCCCTGCTTCTCCTCTCTCAATCTCTCACTGCTAATGGCCCCGCTTCCCCTCTCTCACTCTCTCACTGTTACTCACCCCGATTCTCCTCTCTCACTCTCTCACTGCTAATGGACCCGCTTCCCCTCTCTCACTCAATCACTGTTACTCACCCCGCTTCTCCTCTCTCACTCTCTCACTGCTAATGGCTCCGCTTCCCCTCTCTCACTGCTAATGGCCCCGCTCTCCTCTCATTCTCCCACTGCTAATGGCCCCGCTTCTCCTCTCTCACTCTCTCACAGCTAATGGCCCCGCTTCTCCACTTCACTCTCTCACTGTTATTCACCACGCTTCTCCTCACTCACTCTATCACTGCTAATGGCCCCGCTTCTCCTCTCTCACTCTATCACTGCTAATGGCCCCGCTTCTCCTCTCTCACTCTATCACTGCTAATGGCGGCGCTTCTCCTCTTTCACTGCTAATGGCCCCTTTTCTCCTCTCTCACTCTCTCACTGCTAATGGCCCCGCTTCTCCTCTCTCACTGCTAATGGCCCCGTTTCTCCTCTCTCACTCTCTCACTGCTAATGGCCCCGCTTCTCCTCTCTCAATCTCTCACTGCTAATGGCCCCGCTTCTCGTCTCTCACTCTTTCACTGCTAGTGGCCCCGCCTCTCCTCTCACACTCTCTCATTGCTACTGGCCCCGCTTCTCCTCCCTCACTCTATCACTGCTAATGGCCCTGCTTCTCCTCTCTCACTCTCTCACTGTTACTCGCCCCGCTCCTCCTCTCTCACTCTATCACTGCTAATGGCCCCGCTTTTCCTCTCTCACTCTATCACTGCTAATGGCCCCGCTTCTCCTCTCTCACTCTCTCACTGCTAATGGCCCTGCTTCTCCTCTCTCACTCTCTCATTGCTAGTGGCCCCGCTTCTCCTCTCTCACTCTCTCACTGCTAATGGCCCTGCTTCTCCTCTCTCACTCTCTCACTGTTAATGGCCCCGCTTCTCCTCTCTCACTCTCTCACTGCTAATAGCCCCGCTTCTCCTCTCACTCTCTCACTGCTAATGGCCCCGCTTCTCCTCTCTCACTGCTAATGGCCCCGTTTCTCCTCTCTCACTGCTAATGGCCCCGTTTCTCCTCTCTCACTGCTAATGGCCCAGTTTCTCCTCTCTCACTCTCTCACTGCTAATGGCCCCGCTTCTCCTCTCTCACTCTCTCACTGCTAAGGGCCCCGCTTCTCCTCTCTCACTCTCTCACTGCTAATGGCCCCGCTTCTCCTCTCACTCTCTCACTGCTCAAGGCTCCGCTTCTCCTCTCTCACTCTCTCACTGCTAATGGCACCGCTTCTCCTCTCTCACTCTCTCACTGCTAATGGCCCCGCTTCTCCTCTCTCACTCTCTCACTGCTAATGGCCCCGCTTCTCCTCTCAATCTCTCACTGCTAATGGCCCCGCTTCTCCTCTCTCACTGCTAATGGCCCCGCTTCTCCTCTCTCACTGCTAATGGCCCCGCTTCTCCTCTCTCACTCTCTCATTGCTAATGGCCCCGCTTCTCCTCTCTCACTGCTAATGGCCCCGCTCTCCTCTCATTCTCCCACTGCTAATGGCCCCGCTTCTCCTCTCTCACTCTCTCACTGTTACTCGCCCCGCTCCTCCTCTCTCACTCTATCACTGCTAATGGCCCCGCTTTTCCTCTCTCACTCTCTCACTGCTAAAGGCTCCGCTTCTCCTCTCTCACTCTCTCACTGCTAATGGCCCCGCTTCTCCTCTCTCACTCTCTCACTGCTAATGGCCCCGCTTCTCCTCTCTCACTCTGTCACTGCTAATGGCCCCGCTTCTCCTCTCAATCACTCACTGCTAATGGCCCCGCTTCTCCTCTCTCACTGCTAATGGCCCCGCTTCTCCTCTCTCACTCTCTCATTGCTAATGGCCCCGCTTCTCCTCTCTCACTCTCTCATTGCTAATGGCCCCGCTTCTCCTCTCTCACTCTCTCACTGCTAATGGCCCCGCTTCTCCTCTCTCACTCTCTCACTGCTAATGGCCCTGCTTCTCCTCTCTCACTCTCTCACTGCTAATGGCCCCGCTTCTCCTCTCTCACTCTCTCATTGCTAATGGCCCCGCTTCTCCTCTCTCACTCTCTCACTGCTAATGGCCCTGCTTCTCCTCTCTCACTCTCTCACTGCTAATGGCCCTGCTTCTCCTCTCTCACTCTCTCACTGCTAATGGCCCCGCTTCTCCTCTCAATCTCTCACTGCTAATGGCCCCGCTTCTCCTCTCTCACTGCTAATGGCCCCGCTTCTCCTCTCTCACTGCTAATGGCCCCGCTTCTCCTCTCTCACTCTCTCATTGCTAATGGCCCCGCTTCTCCTCTCTCACTCTCTCACTGCTAATGGCCCCGCTTCTCCTCTCTCACTCTCTCACTGCTAATGGCCCTGCTTCTCCTCTCTCACTCTCTCACTGCTAATGGCCCCGCTTCTCCTCTCTCACTCTCTCATTGCTAATGGCCCCGCTTCTCCTCTCTCACTCTCTCACTGCTAATGGCCCCGCTTCTCCTCTCTCACTCTCTCACTGCTAATGTCCCCGCTTCTCCTCTCTCACTCTCTCACTGCTAATGTTCCCGCTTCTCCTCTCAATCTCTCACTGCTAATGGCCCCGCTTCTCCTCTCTCACTGCTAATGGCCCCGCTTCTCCTCTCTCACTGCTAATGGCCCCGCTTCTCCTCTCTCACTCTCTCATTGCTAATGGCCCCGCTTCTCCTCTCTCACTCTCTCACTGCTAATGGCCCCGCTTCTCCTCTCTCACTCTCTCACTGCTAATGGCCCTGCTTCTCCTCTCTCACTCTCTCACTGCTAATAGACCCGCTTCTCCTCTCTCACTCTCTCATTGCTAATGGCCCCGCTTCTCCTCTCTCACTCTCTCACTGCTAATGGCCCTGCTTCTCCTCTCTCACTCTCTCACTGCTAATGGCCCTGCTTCTCCTCTCTGACTCTCTCACTGCTAATGGCCCCGCTTCTCCTCTCAATCTCTCACTGCTAATGGCCCCGCTTCTCCTCTCTCACTGCTAATGGCCCCGCTTCTCCTCTCTCACTGCTAATGGCCCCGCTTCTCCTCTCTCACTCTCTCATTGCTAATGGCCCCGCTTCTCCTCTCTCACTCTCTCACTGCTAATGGCCCCGCTTCTCCTCTCTCACTCTCTCACTGCTAATGGCCCTGCTTCTCCTCTCTCACTCTCTCACTGCTAATGGCCCCGCTTCTCCTCTCTCACTCTCTCATTGCTAATGGCCCCGCTTCTCCTCTCTCACTCTCTCACTGCTAATGGCCCTGCTTCTCCTCTCTCACTCTCTCACTGCTAATGGACCTGCTTCTCCTCTCTCACTCTCTCACTGCTAATGGCCCCGCTTCTCCTCTCTCACTCTCTCACTGTTACTCACCCCGATTCCCCTCACTCACTCTCTCACTGCTAATGGCCCCGCTTCTCCTCTCTCACTCTCTCACTGCTAATGTCCCCGCTTCTCCTCTCTCACTCTCTCACTGCTAATGTTCCCGCTTCTCCTCTCAATCTCTCACTGCTAATGGCCCCGCTTCTCCTCTCTCACTGCTAATGGCCCCGCTTCTCCTCTCTCACTGCTAATGGCCCCGCTTCTCCTCTCTCACTCTCTCATTGCTAATGGCCCCGCTTCTCCTCTCTCACTCTCTCACTGCTAATGGCCCCGCTTCTCCTCTCTCACTCTCTCACTGCTAATGGCCCTGCTTCTCCTCTCTCACTCTCTCACTGCTAATAGACCCGCTTCTCCTCTCTCACTCTCTCATTGCTAATGGCCCCGCTTCTCCTCTCTCACTCTCTCACTGCTAATGGCCCTGCTTCTCCTCTCTCACTCTCTCACTGCTAATGGCCCTGCTTCTCCTCTCTGACTCTCTCACTGCTAATGGCCCCGCTTCTCCTCTCAATCTCTCACTGCTAATGGCCCCGCTTCTCCTCTCTCACTGCTAATGGCCCCGCTTCTCCTCTCTCACTGCTAATGGCCCCGCTTCTCCTGTCTCACTCTCTCATTGCTAATGGCCCCGCTTCTCCTCTCTCACTCTCTCACTGCTAATGGCCCCGCTTCTCCTCTCTCACTCTCTCACTGCTAATGGCCCTGCTTCTCCTCTCTCACTCTCTCACTGCTAATGGCCCCGCTTCTCCTCTCTCACTCTCTCATTGCTAATGGCCCCGCTTCTCCTCTCTCACTCTCTCACTGCTAATGGCCCTGCTTCTCCTCTCTCACTCTCTCACTGCTAATGGACCTGCTTCTCCTCTCTCACTCTCTCACTGCTAATGGCCCCGCTTCTCCTCTCTCACTCTCTCACTGTTACTCACCCCGATTCCCCTCACTCACTCTCTCACTGCCAATGGACCCGCTTCCCCTCTCTCACTCAATCACTGTTACTCACCCCGCTTCTCCTCTCTTACTCTCTCACTGCTAATGGCTCCGCTTCCCCTCTCTCACTGCTAATGGCCCCGCTCTCCACTCATTCTCCCACTGCTAATGGCCCCGCTTCTCCTCTCTCACTCTATCACTGCTAATGGCCCCGCTTCTCCTCTCTCACTCTATCACTGCTATTGGCTGCGCTTCTCCTCTTTCACTCTCTCACTGCTAATGGCCCCGCTTCTCCTCCCTCACTCTATCACTGCAAATGGCCCCGCTTCTCTTCTCTCACTCTCTCACTGCTAATGGCCCCTTTTCTCCTCTCTCACTCTCTCACTGCTAATGGCCCCGCTTCTCCTCTCTCACTGCTAATGGCACCGTTTCTCCTCTCTCACTCTCTCATTGCTAATGGCCCCGCTTCTCCTCTCTCACTCTCTCACTGCTAATGGCCCCGCTTCCCCTCTCTCACTCTCTCACTGCTAATGGCCCCGCTTCTCGTCTCTCACTCTCTCACTGCTAGTGGCCCCGCTTCTCCTCTCTCACTCTCTCATTGCTACTGGCCCCGCTTCTCCTCCCTCACTCTATCACTGCTAATGGCCCTGCTTCTCCTCTCTCACTCTCTCACTGTTACTCGCCCCGCTCCTCCTCTCTCACTCTATCACTGCTAATAGCCCCGCTTCCCCTCTCTCACTCTCTCACTCCTAATGGCCCCGCTTTTCCTCTCTCACTCTCTCACTGTTACTCGCCCCGCTCCTCCTCTCTCACTCTCTCACTGCTAGTGGCCCCGCTTCTCCTCTCACTCTCTCACTGCTAATGGCCCCGCTTCTCCTCTCTCACTCTCTCACTGCTAATGTCCCCGCTTCTCCTCTCTCACTCTCTCACTGCTAATGTCCCCGCTTCTCCTCTCAATCTCTCACTGCTAATGGCCCCGCTTCTCCTCTCTCACTGCTAATGGCCCCGCTTCTCCTCTCTCACTGCTAATGGCCCCGCTTCTCCTCTCTCACTCTCTCATTGCTAATGGCCCCGCTTCTCCTCTCTCACTCTCTCACTGCTAATGGCCCCGCTTCTCCTCTCTCACTCTCTCACTGCTAATGGCCCTGCTTCTCCTCTCTCACTCTCTCACTGCTAATAGACCCGCTTCTCCTCTCTCACTCTCTCATTGCTAATGGCCCCGCTTCTCCTCTCTCACTCTCTCACTGCTAATGGCCCTGCTTCTCCTCTCTCACTCTCTCACTGCTAATGGCCCTGCTTCTCCTCTCTGACTCTCTCACTGCTAATGGCCCCGCTTCTCCTCTCAATCTCTCACTGCTAATGGCCCCGCTTCTCCTCTCTCACTGCTAATGGCCCCGCTTCTCCTCTCTCACTGCTAATGGCCCCGCTTCTCCTCTCTCACTCTCTCATTGCTAATGGCCCCGCTTCTCCTCTCTCACTCTCTCACTGCTAATGGCCCCGCTTCTCCTCTCTCACTCTCTCACTGCTAATGGCCCTGCTTCTCCTCTCTCACTCTCTCACTGCTAATGGCCCCGCTTCTCCTCTCTCACTCTCTCACAGCTAATGGCCCCGCTTCTCCTCTCTCACTCTATCACTGCTAATGGCCCCGCTTCTCCTCTCTCACTCTATCACTGCTATTGGCTGCGCTTCTCCTCTTTCACTCTCTCACTGCTAATGGCCCCGCTTCTCCTCCCTCACTCTATCACTGCAAATGGCCCCGCTTCTCTTCTCTCACTCTCTCACTGCTAATGGCCCCTTTTCTCCTCTCTCACTCTCTCACTGCTAATGGCCCCGCTTCTCCTCTCTCACTGCTAATGGCACCGTTTCTCCTCTCTCACTCTCTCATTGCTAATGGCCCCGCTTCTCCTCTCTCACTCTCTCACTGCTAATGGCCCCGCTTCCCCTCTCTCACTCTCTCACTGCTAATGGCCCCGCTTCTCGTCTCTCACTCTCTCACTGCTAGTGGCCCCGCTTCTCCTCTCTCACTCTCTCACTGCTAATGGCCCCGCTTCTCCTCTCTCACTCTCTCACTGCTAATGGCCCCGCTTCTCCTCTCTCACTCTCTCATTGCTAATGGCCCCGCTTCTCCTCTCTCACTCTCTCACTGCTAATGGCCCCGCTTCTCCTCTCTCACTCTCTCACTGCTAATGGCCCTGCTTCTCCTCTCTCACTCTCTCACTGCTAATGGCCCCGCTTCTCCTCTCTCACTCTCTCATTGCTAATGGCCCTGCTTCTCCTCTCTCACTCTCTCACTGCTAATGGCCCTGCTTCTCCTCTCTCACTCTCTCACTGCTAATGGACCTGCTTCTCCTCTCTCACTCTCTCACTGCTAATGGCCCCGCTTCTCCTCTCTCACTCTCTCACTGTTACTCACCCCGATTCCCCTCTCTCACTCTCTCACTGCAATGGACCCGCTTCCCCTCTCTCACTCAATCACTGTTACTCACCCCGCTTCTCCTCTCTTACTCTCTCACTGCTAATGGCTCCGCTTCCCCTCTCTCACTGCTAATGGCCCCGCTCTCCTCTCATTCTCCACTGCTAATGGCCCCGCTTCTCCTCTCTCACTCTCTCACAGCTAATGGCCCCGCTTCTCCTCTCTCACTCTATCACTGCTAATGGCCCCGCTTCTCCTCTCTCACTCTATCACTGCTATTGGCTGCGCTTCTCCTCTTTCACTCTCTCACTGCTAATGGCCCCGCTTCTCCTCCCTCACTCTATCACTGCAAATGGCCCCGCTTCTCGTCTCTCACTCTCTCACTGCTAATGGCCCCACTTCTCCTCTCTCACTGCTAATGGCCCCTTTTCTCCTCTCTCACTCTCTCACTGCTAATGGCCCCGCTTCTCCTCTCTCACTGCTAATGGCACCGTTTCTTCTCTCTCACTCTCTCATTGCTAATGGCCCCGCTTCTCCTCTCTCACTCTCTCACTGCTAATGGCCCCGCTTCCCCTCTCTCACTCTCTCACTGCTAATGGCCCCGCTTCTCGTCTCTCACTCTCTCACTGCTAGTGGCCCCGCTTCTCCTCTCTCACTCTCTCATTGCTACTGGCCCCGCTTCTCCTCCCTCACTCTATCACTGCTAATGGCCCTGCTTCTCCTCTCTCACTCTCTCACTGTTACTTGCCCCGCTCCTCCTCTCTCACTCTATCACTGCTAATAGCCCCGCTTCCCCTCTCTCACTCTCTCACTCCTAATGGCCCCGCTTTTCCTCTCTCACTCTCTCACTGTTACTCGCCCCGCTCCTCCTCTCTCACTCTCTCACTGCTAGTGGCCCCGCTTCTCCTCTCACTCTCTCACTGCTAAAGGCTCCGCTTCTCCTCTCTCACTCTCTCACTGCTAATGGCCCCGCTTCTCCTCTCTCACTCTCTCACTGCTAATGGCCCCGCTTCTCCTCTCTCACTCTCTCACTGCTAATGGCCCCGCTTCTCCTCTCAATCTCTCACTGCTAATGGCCCCGCTTCTCCTCTCTCACTGCTAATGGCCCCGCTTCTCCTCTCTCACTGCTAATGGCCCCGCTTCTCCTCTCTCACTCTCTCATTGCTAATGGCCCCGCTTCTCCTCTCTCACTCTCTCACTGCTAATGGCCCCGCTTCTCCTCTCTCACTCTCTCACTGCTAATGGCCCTGCTTCTCCTCTCTCACTCTCTCACTGCTAATGGCCCCGCTTCTCCTCTCTCACTCTCTCATTGCTAATGGCCCCGCTTCTCCTCTCTCACACTATCACTGCTAATGGCCCTGCTTCTCCTCTCTCACTCTCTCACTGCTAATGGCCCTGCTTCTCCTCTCTCACTCTCTCACTGCTAATGGCCCCGCTTCTCCTCTCTCACTCTCTCCCTGCTAATGGCCCCGCTTCTCCTCTCTCACTCTCTCACTGCTAATGGCCCCGCTTCTCCTCTCTCAATCTCTCACTGCTAATGGCCCCGCTTCCCCTCTCTCACTCTCTCACTGTACTCACCCCGATTCTCCTCTCTCACTCTCTCACTGCTAATGGACCCGCTTCCCCTCTCTCACTCAATCACTGTTACTCACCCCGCTTCTCCTCTCTCACTCTCTCACTGCTAATGGCTCCGCTTCCCCTCTCTCACTGCTAATGGCCCCGCTCTCCTCTCATTCTCCCACTGCTAATGGCCCCGCTTCTCCTCTCTCACTCTCTCACAGCTAATGGCCCCGCTTCTCCACTTCACTCTCTCACTGTTATTCACCCCGCTTCTCCTCTCTCACTCTATCACTGCTAATGGACCCGCTTCTCCTCTCTCACTCTCTCACTGCTAATGGCCCCGCTTCTCCTCTCTCACTCTATCACTGCTAATGGCGCGCTTCTCCTCTCTCACTCTCTCACTGCTAATGGCCCCACTTCTCCTCCCTCACTCTCTCACTGCTAATGGCCCCGCTTCTCCGTCTCTCACTCTCTCACTGCTAATGGCCCCGCTTCTCCTCTCCTCTCTCACTGCTAATGGCCCCTGCTTCTCCTATCTCACTCTCTCACTGCTAATGGCCCCGCTTCTCCTCTCTCACTGCTAATGGCCCCGTTTCTCCTCTCTCACTCTCTCACTGCTAATGGCCCCGCTTCTCCTCTCTCACTCTCTCACTGCTAATGGCCCCGCTTCTCCTCTCTCACTCTCTCACTGCTAATGGCCCTGCTTCTCCTCTCTCACTCTCTCACTGTTACTCGCCCCGCTCCTCCTCTCTCACTCTCTCACTGCTAATGGCCCTGCTTCTCCTCTCTCACTCTCTCATTGCTAGTGGCCCCGCTTCTCCTCTCTCACTCTCTCACTGCTAATGGCCCTGCTTCTCCTCTCTCACTCTCTCACTGTTAATGGCCCCGCTTCTCCTCTCTCACTCTCTCACTGCTAATAGCCCCGCTTCTCCTCTCACTCTCTCACTGCTAATGGCCCCGCTTCTCCTCTCTCACTGCTAATGGCCCCGTTTCTCCTCTCTCACTGCTAATGGCCCCGTTTCCCCTCTCTCACTCTCTCACTGCTAATGGCCCCGCTTCTCCTCTCTCACTGCTAATGGCCCCGTTTCTCCTCTCTCACTCTCTCACTGCTAATGGCCCCGCTTCTCCTCTCTCACTCTCTCACTGCTAAGGGCCCCGCTTCTCCTCTCTCACTCTCTCACTGCTAATGGCCCCGCTTCTCCTCTCACTCTCTCACTGCTCAAGGCTCCGCTTCTCCTCTCTCACTCTCTCACTGCTAATGGCACCGCTTCTCCTCTCTCACTCTCTCACTGCTAATGGCCCCGCTTCTCCTCTCTCACTCTCTCACTGCTAATGGCCCCGCTTCTCCTCTCAATCTCTCACTGCTAATGGCCCGCTTCTCCTCTCTCACTGCTAATGGCCCCGCTTCTCCTCTCTCACTGCTAATGGCCCCGCTTCTCCTCTCTCACTCTCTCATTGCTAATGGCCCCGCTTCTCCTCTCTCACTCTCTCACTGCTAATGGCCCCGCTTCTCCTCTCTCACTCTCTCACTGCTAATGGCCCTGCTTCTCCTATCTCACTCTCTCACTGCTAATGTCCCCGCTTCTCCTCTCTCACTCTCTCACTGCTAATGGCCCCGGTTCTCCTCTCAATCTCTCACTGCTAATGGCCCCGCTCTCCTCTCTCACTGCTAATGGCCCCGCTTCTCCTCTCTCACTGCTAATGGCCCCGCTGCTCCTCTCTCACTCTCTCATTGCTAATGTCCCCGCTTCTCCTCTCTCACTCTCTCACTGCTAATGGCCCTGCTTCTCCTCTCTCACTCTCTCACTGCTACTGGCCCCGCTTCTCCTCCCTCACTCTATCACTGCTAATGGCCCCTGCTTCTCCTCTCTCACTCTCTCACTGTTACTTGCCCCGCTCCTCCTCTCTCACTCTATCACTGCTAATAGCCCCGCTTCTCCCTCTCTCACTCTCTCACTCCTAATGGCCCCGCTTTTCCTCTCTCACTCTCTCACTGTTACTCGCCCCGCTCCTCCTCTCTCACTCTCTCACTGCTAGTGGCCCCGCTTCTCCTCTCACTCTCTCACTGCTAAAGGCTCCGCTTCTCCTCTCTCACTCTCTCACTGCTAATGGCCCCGCTTCTCCTCTCTCACTCTCTCACTGCTAATGGCCCCGCTTCTCCTCTCTCACTCTCTCACTGCTAATGGCCCCGCTTCTCCTCTCAATCTCTCACTGCTAATGGCCCCGCTTCTCCTCTCTCACTGCTAATGGCCCCGCTTCTCCTCTCTCACTGCTAATGGCCCCGCTTCTCCTCTCTCACTCTCTCATTGCTAATGGCCCCGCTTCTCCTCTCTCACTCTCTCACTGCTAATGGCCCCGCTTCTCCTCTCTCACTCTCTCACTGCTAATGGCCCTGCTTCTCCTCTCTCACTCTCTCACTGCTAATGGCCCCGCTTCTCCTCTCTCACTCTCTCATTGCTAATGGCCCCGCTTCTCCTCTCTCACACTATCACTGCTAATGGCCCTGCTTCTCCTCTCTCACTCTCTCACTGCTAATGGCCCTGCTTCTCCTCTCTCACTCTCTCACTGCTAATGGCCCCGCTTCTCCTCTCTCACTCTCTCACTGCTAATGGCCCCGCTTCTCCTCTCTCACTCTCTCACTGCTAATGGCCCCGCTTCTCCTCTCTCAATCTCTCACTGCTAATGGCCCCGCTTCCCCTCTCTCACTCTCTCACTGTTACTCACCCCGATTCTCCTCTCTCACTCTCTCACTGCTAATGGACCCGCTTCCCCTCTCTCACTCAATCACTGTTACTCACCCCGCTTCTCCTCTCTCACTCTCTCACTGCTAATGGCTCCGCTTCCCCTCTCTCACTGCTAATGGCCCCGCTCTCCTCTCATTCTCCCACTGCTAATGGCCCCGCTTCTCCTCTCTCACTCTCTCACAGCTAATGGCCCCGCTTCTCCACTTCACTCTCTCACTGTTATTCACCCCGCTTCTCCTCTCTCACTCTATCACTGCTAATGGACCCGCTTCTCCTCTCTCACTCTATCACTGCTAATGGCCCCGCTTCTCCTCTCTCACTCTATCACTGCTAATGGCGGCGCTTCTCCTCTTTCACTCTCTCACTGCTAATGGCCCCACTTCTCCTCCCTCACTCTATCACTGCAAATGGCCCCGCTTCTCGTCTCTCACTCTCTCACTGCTAATGGCCCCACTTCTCCTCTCTCACTGCTAATGGCCCCTTTTCTCCTCTCTCACTCTCTCACTGCTAATGGCCCCGCTTCTCCTCTCTCACTGCTAATGGCCCCGTTTCTCCTCTCTCACTCTCTCACTGCTAATGGCCCCGCTTCTCCTCTCTCAATCTCTCACTGCTAATGGCCCCGCTTCCCCTCTCTCACTCTATCACTGCTAATGGCCCTGCTTCTCCTCTCTCACTCTCTCACTGTTACTCGCCCCGCTCCTCCTCTCTCACTCTCTCACTGCTAATGGCCCTGCTTCTCCTCTCTCACTCTCTCATTGCTAGTGGCCCCGCTTCTCCTCTCTCACTCTCTCACTGCTAATGGCCCTGCTTCTCCTCTCTCACTCTCTCACTGTTAATGGCCCCGCTTCTCCTCTCTCACTCTCTCACTGCTAATAGCCCCGCTTCTCCTCTCACTCTCTCACTGCTAATGGCCCCGCTTCTCCTCTCTCCTCTCACTGCTAATGGCCCCGTTCTCTCTCATCTCTCACTGCTAATGGCCCCGTCTCTCTCACTCTCTCACTGCTAATGGCCCCGCTTCTCCTCTCTCACTGCTAATGGCCCCGCTTTCTCCTCTCTCACTCTCTCACTGCTAATGGCCCCGCTTCTCCTCTCTCACTCTCTCACTGCTAAGGGCCCCGCTTCTCCTCTCTCACTCTCTCACTGCTAATGGCCCCGCTTCTCCTCTCACTCTCTCACTGCTCAAGGCTCCGCTTCTCCTCTCTCACTCTCTCACTGCTAATGGCACCGCTTCTCCTCTCTCACTCTCTCACTGCTAATGGCCCCGCTTCTCCTCTCTCACTCTCTCACTGCTAATGGCCCCGCTTCTCCTCTCAATCTCTCACTGCTAATGGCCCCGCTTCTCCTCTCTCACTGCTAATGGCCCCGCTTCTCCTCTCTCACTGCTAATGGCCCCGCTTCTCCTCTCTCACTCTCTCATTGCTAATGGCCCCGCTTCTCCTCTCTCACTCTCTCACTGCTAATGGCCCCGCTTCTCCTCTCTCACTCTCTCACTGCTAATGGCCCTGCTTCTCCTCTCTCACTCTCTCACTGCTAATGGCCCCGCTTCTCCTCTCTCACTCTCTCACTGCTAATGGCCCCGGTTCTCCTCTCAATCTCTCACTGCTAATGGCCCCGCTTCTCCTCTCTCACTGCTAATGGCCCCGCTTCTCCTCTCTCACTGCTAATGGCCCCGCTGCTCCTCTCTCACTCTCTCATTGCTAATGTCCCCGCTTCTCCTCTCTCACTCTCTCACTGCTAATGGCCCTGCTTCTCCTCTCTCACTCTCTCACTGCTAATGGCCCCGCTTCTCCTCTCTCACTCTCTCATTGCTAATGGCCCCGCTTCTCCTCTCTCACTCTCTCACTGCTAATGGCCCCGCTTCTCCTCTCTCACTCTCTCACTGCTAATGGCCCTGCTTCTCCTCTCTCACTCTCTCACTGCTAATGGCCCCGTTTCTCCTCTCTCACTCTCTCACTGCTAATGGCCCCGCTTCTCCTCTCTCACTCTCTCACTGCTAATGGCCCCGCTTCTCCTCTCTCAATTTCTCACTGCTAATGGCCCCGCTTCCCCTCTCTCACTCTATCACTGCTAATGGCCCCGCTTCTCCTCTCTCACTCTCTCACTGCTAAGGGCCCCGCTTCTCCTCTCTCACTCTCTCACTGCTAATGGCCCCGCTTTCTCCTCCTCAATCTCTCACTGCTAATGGCCCCGCTTCTCCTCTCTCACTCTCTCACTGCTAATGGCCCCGCTTCTCCTCTCTCACTCTCTCACTGCTAATGGCCCCGCTTCTCCTCTCTCACTCTCTCACTGCTAATGGCCCCGCTTCTCCTCTCTCACTCTCTCACTGCTAATGGCCCCGCTTCTCCTCTCTCACTCTCTCACTGCTAATGGCCCCGCTTCTCCTCTCTCACTCTCTCACTGCTAATGGCCCCGCTTCTCCTCTCTCACTCTCTCACTGCTAATGGCCCCGCTTCTCCTCTCTCACTCTCTCACTGCTAATGGCCCCTGCTTCTCCTCTCTCACTCTCTCACTGCTAATGGCCCCGCTTCTCCTCTCTCACTCTCTCACTGCTAATGGCCCCGCTTCTCCTCTCTCACTCTCTCACTGCTAATGGCCCCGCTTCTCCTCTCTCAATCTCTCACTGCTAATGGCCCCGCTTCCCCTCTCTCACTCTCTCACTGTTATTCACCCCGCTTCTCCTCTCTCACTCTCTCACTGCTAATGGCCCCGCTTCCCCTCTCTCACTCTATCACTGTTACTCACCCCGCTTCTCCTCTCTCACTCTCTCACTGCTAATGGCTCCGCTTCCCCTCTCTCACTGCTAATGGCCCCACTCTCCTCTCATTCTCCCACTGCTAATGGCCCCGCTTCTCCTCTCTCACTCTCTCACTGCTAATGGCCCCGCTTCTCCACTTCACTCTCTAACTGTTACTCACCCCGCTTCTCCTCTCTCACTATATCACTGCTAATGGCCCCGCTTCTCCTCTCTCACTCTATCACTGCTAATGGCCCCGCTTCTCCTCTCTCACTCTATCACTGCTAATGGCCGCGCTTCTCCTCTTTCACTCTCTCACTGCTAATGGCCCCGCTTCTCCTCTCTCACTCTCTCACTGCTAATGGCCCTGCTTCTCCTCTCTCACTCTCTCACTGCTAATGGCCCCGCTTCTCCTCTCTCACTCTCTCACTGCTAATGGCCCCGCTTCTCCTCTCTCACTCTCTCACTGCTAATGGCCCCGCTTCTCCTCTCTCACTCTCTCACTGCTAATGGCCCTGCTTCTCCTCTCTCACTCTCTCACTGCTAATGGCCCCGTTTCTCCTCTCTCACTCTCTCAGTGCTAATGGCCCCGCTTCTCCTCTCTCACTCTCTCACTGCTAATGGCCCCGCTTCTCCTCTCTCACTCTCTCACTGCTAATGGCCCTGCTTCTCCTATCTCACTCTCTAACTGCTAATGGCCCCGCTTCTCCTCTCTCACTGCTAATGGCCCCGTTTCTCCTCTCTCACTCTCTCACTGCTAATGGCCCCGCTTCTCCTCTCTCACTCTCTCACTGCTAAAGGCTCCGCTTCTCCTCTCTCACTCTCTCACTGCTAATGGCCCCGCTTCTCCTCTCTCACTCTCTCACTGCTAATGTCCCCGCTTCTCCTCTCTCACTCTCTCACTGCTAATGGCCCCGGTTCTCCTCTCAATCTCTCACTGCTAATGGCCCCGCTTCTCCTCTCTCACTGCTAATGGCCCCGCTTCTCCTCTCTCACTGCTAATGGCCCCGCTGCTCCTCTCTCACTCTCTCATTGCTAATGTCCCCGCTTCTGCTCTCTCACTCTCTCACTGCTAATGGCCCCGCTTCTCCTCTCTCACTCTCTCACTGCTAATGGCCCTGCTTCTCCTCTCTCACTCTCTCACTGCTAATGGCCCCGCTTCTCCTCTCTCACTCTCTCATTGCTAATGGCCCCGCTTCTCCTCTCTCACTCTCTCACTGCTAATGGCCCCGCTTCTCCTCTCTCACTCTCTCACTGCTAATGGCCCTGCTTCTCCTCTCTCACTCTCTCACTGCTAATTGCCCCGTTTCTCCTCTCTCACTCTCTCACTGCTAATGGCCCCGCTTCTCCTCTCTCACTCTCTCACTGCTAATGGCCCCGCTTCTCCTCTCTCAATTTCTCACTGCTAATGGCCCCGCTTCCCCTCTCTCACACTCTCACTGTTAATCACCCCGCTTCTCCTCTCTCACTCTGTCACTGCTAATGGCCCCGCTTCTCCTCTCTCACTCTCTCACTGCTAATGGCCCCGCTTCTCCTCTCAATCTCTCACTGCTAATGGCCCCGCTTCTCCTCTCTCACTACTAATGGCCACGCTTCTCCTCTCTCACTGCTAATGGCCCCGCTTCTCCTCTCTCACTCTCTCATTGCTAATGGCCCCGCTTCTCCTCTCTCACTCTCTCACTGCTAATAGCCCCGCTTCTCCTCTCTCACTCTCTCACTGCTAATGGCCCTGCTTCTCCTCTCTCACTCTCTCACTGCTAATGGCCCCGCTTCTCCTCTCTCACTCTCTCATTGCTAATGGCCCCGCTTCTCCTCTCTCACTCTCTCACTGCTGATGGCCCCGCTTCTCCTCTCTCACTCTCTCACTGCTAATGGCCCTGCTTCTCCTCTCTCACTCTCTCACTGCTAATGGCCCCGCTTCTCCTCTCTCACTCTCTCACTGCTAATGGCCCCGCTTCTCCTCTCTCACTCTCTCACTGCTAATGGCCCCGCTTCTCCTCTCTCAATCTCTCACTGCTAATGGCCCCGCTTCCCCTCTCTCACTCTCTCACTGTTATTCACCCCGCTTCTCCTCTCTCACTCTCTCACTGCTAATGGCCCCGCTTCCCCTCTCTCACTCTATCACTGTTACTCACCCCGCTTCTCCTCTCTCACTCTCTCACTGCTAATGGCTCCGCTTCCCCTCTCTCACTGCTAATGGCCCCACTCTCCTCTCATTCTCCCACTGCTAATGGCCCCGCTTCTCCTCTCTCACTCTCTCACTGCTAATGGCCCCGCTTCTCCACTTCACTCTCTCACTGTTACTCACCCCGCTTCTCCTCTCTCACTATATCACTGCTAATGGCCCCGCTTCTCCTCTCTCACTCTATCACTGCTAATGGCCCCGCTTCTCCTCTCTCACTCTATCACTGCTAATGGCCGCGCTTCTCCTCTTTCACTCTCTCACTGCTAATGGCCCCGCTTCTCCTACCTCACTCTATCACTGCAAATGGCCCTGCTTCTCGTCTCTCACTCTCTCACTGCTAATGGCCCCACTTCTCCTCCCTCACTCTATCACTGCTAATGGCCCCGCTTCTCCTCTCTCACTCTCTCACTGCTAATGTCCCCGCTTCTCCTCACTCATTCTCTCACTACTAATGGCCCCGCTTCTCCTCTCTCACTCTCGCACTACTAATGGCCCCACTTCTCCTCTCTCACTCTCTCAGTGCTAATGGCCCCGCTTCTCCTCTCTCACTCTATCACTGATAATGGCCCCGCTTCTCCACTCTCACTCTCTCATTGCTAATGGCCCCGCTTCTCCTCTCTCACTCTCTCACTGTTAGTGGCCCCGCTTCTCCTCTCTCACTCTCTCACTGCTAGTGGCCCCGCTTCTCCTCTCTCACTCTCTCATTGCTACTGGCCCCGCTTCCCCTCTCTCACTCTCTCACTGCTAATGGCCCTGCTTCTCCTCCCTCACTCTATCACTGCTAATGGCCCTGCTTCTCCTCTCTCACTCTCTCACTGTTACTCGCCCCGCTCCTCCTCTCTCACTCTATCACTGCTAATGGCCCCGCTTCCCCTCTCTCACTCTCTCACTGCTAATTGCCCCGCTTCTCCTCTCTCACTCTCTCACTGTTACTCGTCCCGCTCCTCCTCTCTCACTCTATCACTGCTAATGGCCCCGCTTTTCCTCTCTCACTCTATCACTGCTAATGGCCCCGCTTCTCCTCTCTCACTCTCTCACTGCTAATGGCCCTGCTTCTCCTCTCTCACTCTCTCACTGCTAGTGGCCCCGCTTCTCCTCTCTCACTCTCTCACTGCTAATGGCCCTGCTTCTCCTCTCTCACTCTCTCACTGTTAATGGCCCCGCTTCTCCTCTCTCACTCTCTCACTGCTAATAGCCCCGCTTCTCCTCTCACTCTCTCAATGCTAATGGCCCCGCTTCTCCTCTCTCACTGCTAATGGCCCCGTTTCTCCTCTCTCACTGCTAATGGCCCCGTTTCTCCTCTCTCACTCTCTCACTGCTAATGGCCCCGCTTCTCCTCTCTCACTGCTAATGGCCCCGTTTCTCCTCTCTCACTCTCTCACTTCTAATGGCCCCACTTCTCCTCTCTCACTCTCTTACTGCTAATGGCCCCGCTACTCCTCTCTCACTCTCTCACTGCTAATGGCCCCGCTTCTCCTCTCACTCTCTCACTGCTAAAGGCTCCGCTTCTCCTCTCTCACCCTCTCAATGCTAATGGCCCCGCTTCTCCTCTCTCACTCTCTCACTGCTAATGGCCCCGCTTCTCCTCTCTCACTCTCTCACTGCTAATGGCCCCGCTTCTCCTCTCAATCTCTCACTGCTAATGGCCCCCCTTCTCCTCTCTCACTGCTAATGGCCCCGCTTCTCCTCTCTCACTGCTAATGGCCCCGCTTCTCCTCTCTCACACTCTCATTGCTAATGGCCCCGCTTCTCCTCTCTCACTCTCTCACTGCTAATGGCCCCGCTTCTCCTCTCTCACTCTCTTACTGCTAATGGCCCTGCTTCTCCTCTCTCACTCTCTCACTGCTAATGGCCCCGCTTCTCCTCTCTCACTCTCTCACTGCTAATGGCCCCGCTTCTCCTCTCTCACTCTCTCACTGCTAATGGCCCCGCTTCTCCTCTCTCACTCTCTCACTGCTAATGGCCCTGCTTCTCCTCTCTCACTCTCTCACTGCTAATGGCCCCGCTTCTCCTCTCTCACTCTCTCACTGCTAATGGCCCCGCTTCTCCTCTCTCACTCTCTCACTGCTAATGGCCCCGCTTCTCCTCTCTCACTCTCTCACTGCTAATGGCCCCGCTTCTCCTCTCACTCTCTCACTGCTAATGGCCCCGCTTCTCCTCTCTCACACTCTCACTGCTAATGGCCCCGCTTCTCCTCTCTCACTCTCTCACTGTAATGGGCCCCGCTTCTCCTCTCTCACTCTCTCACTGCTAATGGCCCCGCTTCTCCTCTCACTCTCTCACTGCTAATGGCCCCCGCTTCTCTCTCCCACTTCTCACTGCTAATGGCCCCCGCTTCTCCTCTCTCACTCTCTCAATGCTAATGGCCCGCTTCTCCTCTCTCACTCTCTCACTGCTAATGGCCCGCTTCCTCCTCTCTCACTCTCTCACTGCTAATGGCCCCGCTTCTCCTCTCTCACTCTCTCACTGCTAATGGCCCCGCTTCTCCTCTCTCACTCTCTCACTGCTAATGGCCGCGCTTCTCCTCTCTCACTCTCTCACTGCTAATGGCCCCGCTTCTCCTCTCTCACTCTCTCACTGCTAATGGCCCCGCTTCTCGTCTCTCACTCTCTCACTGCTAATGGCCCCACTTCTCCTCTCTCACTGCTAATGGCCCCGCTTCTCCTCTCTCACTCTCTCACTGCTAATGGCCCCGCTTCTCCTCTCTCACTGCTAATGGCCCCGTTTCTCCTCTCTCACTCTCTCACTGCTAATGGCCCCGCTTCTCCTCTCTCACTCTCTCACTGCTAATGGCCCCGCTTCTCCTCTCTCACTCTATCACTGCTAATGGCCCCGCTTCTCCTCTCTCACTCTATCACTGCTAATGGCCGCGCTTCTCCTCTTTCACTCTCTCACTGCTAATGGCCCCGTTTCTCCTCCCTCACTCTATCACTGCTAATGGCTCCGCTTCTCCTCTCTCACTCTCTCACTGCTAATGGCCCCGCTTCTCCTCACTCATTCTCTCACTACTAATGGCCCCGCTTCTCCTCTCTCACTCTCGCACTACTAATGGCCCCACTTCTCCTCTCTCACTCTCTCAGTGATAATAGCCCCGCTTCTCCTCTCTCACTGTTAATGGCCCCGCTTCTCCACTCTCACTATCTCATTGCTAATGGCCCTGCTTCTCCTCTCTCACTCTCTCACTGATAGTGGCCCCGCTTCTACTCTCTCACTTTCTCACTGCTAGTGGCCCCGCTTCTCCACTCTCACTCTCTCATTGCTAATGGCCCCGCTTCTCCTCTCTCACTCTCTCATTGCTAATGGCACCGCTTCCCCTCTCTCACTCTCTCACTGCTAATGGCCCCGCTTCTCCTCTCTCACTCTCTCACTGCTAATGGCCCCGCTTCTCCTCACTCATTCTCTCACTACTAATGGCCCCGCTTCTCCTCTCTCACTCTCGCACTACTAATGGCCCCACTTCTCCCATCTCACTCTCTCAGTGTTAATGGCCCCGCTTCTCCTCTCTCACTGCTAATGGCCCCGCTTCTCCACTCTCACTCTCTCATTGCTAATGGCCCTGCTTCTCCTCTCTCACTCTCTCACTGATAGTGGCCCCGCTTCTCCTCTCTCACTCTCTCACTGCTAGTGGCCCCGCTTCTCCACTCTCACTCTCTCATTGCTAATGGCCCCGCTTCTCCTCTCTCACTCTCTCATTGATAATGGCCCCGCTTCCCCTCTCTCACTCTCTCACTGCTAATGGAGCCGCTTCTCCTCTCTCATTCTCTCACTGTTACTCACCGCGCTTCTCCTCTCTCACTCTCTCACTGCTAATGGCCCCGCTTCTCCTCTCTCACTCTCTCACTGCTAATGGCCCCGCTTCTCCTCACTCATTCTCTCACTACTAATGGCCCCGCTTCTCCTCTCTCACTCTCGCACTACTAATGGCCCCGCTTCTCCTCTCTCACTCTCTCACTGCTAATGGCCCCGCTTCTCCTCTCGCACTCTCTCACTGCTATTGGCCCCGCTTCTCCTCTCTCACTCTCTCACTGCTAATGGCCCCGCTTCTCCTCTCTCACTCTCGCACTACTAATGGCCCCGCTTCTCATCTCTCACTCTCTCACTGCTAATGGCCCCGCTTCTCCTCTCTCACTCTCTCACTGCTAATGGCCCCGCTTCTCCACTCTCACTCTCTCATTGCTAATGGCCCTGCTTCTCCTCTCTCACTCTCTCACTGATAGTGGCCCCGCTTCTCCTCTCTCACTCTCTCACTGCTAGTGGCCCCGCTTCTCCACTCTCACTCTCTCATTGCTAATGGCCCCGCTTCTCCTCTCTCACTCTCTCATTGCTAATGGCCCCGCTTCCCCTCTCTCACTCTCTCACTGCTAATGGCCCCGCTTCTCGTCTCTCACTCTCTCACTGTTACTCACCCCGCTTCTCCTCTCTCACTCTCTCTCTGCTAATGGCCCTGCTTCTCCTCTCTCACTCTCTCATTGCTAATGGCCCCGCTTCTCCTCTCTCACTCTCTCACTGCTAGTGGCCCCGCTTCTCCTCTCTCACTCTCTCACTGCTAATGGCCCCGCTTCTCCTCTCTCACTCTCTCACTGCTAATGGCCCCGCTTCTCCTCTCTCACTCTCTCACTGCTAGTGGCCCCGCTTCTCCTCTCTCACACTCTCACTGCTAGTGGCCTCGCTTCTCCTCTCTCACTCTCTCATTGCTAATGGCCCCGCTTCTCCTCTCTCACTCTCTCACTGCTAATGGCCCCGCTTCTCCTCTCTCACTCTCTCACTTCTAATGGCCCTGCTTCTCCTCTCTCACTCTCTCACTGCTAATGGCCCCGTTTCTCCTCTCTCGCTCTCTCACTGCTAATGGCCCCGCTTCTCCTCTCTCACTCTCTCACTGCTAGTGGCCCCGCTTCTCCTCTCTCACTCTCTCACTGCTAGTGGCCCCGCTTCTCCTCTCTCACTCTCTCATTGCTAATGGCCCCGCTTCTCTTCTCTCACCCTCTCACTGCTTATGGCCCCGCTTGTCCTCTCTCAATCTCTCACTGCTAATGGCCCCGCTTCCCCTCTCTCACTCTCTCACTGCTAATGGCTCCGCTTCCACTCTCTCACTGCTAATGGCCCCGCTCTCCTCTCATTCTCCCACAGCTAATGGCCCCGCTTCTCCTCTCTTACTCTCTCACTGCTAATGGCCCCGCTTCTCCTCTTCACTCTCTCACTGTTACTCACCCGGCTTCTCCTCTCTAACTCTATCACTGCTAATGGCCCCGCTTCTCCTCTCTCACTCTATCACTGCTAATGGCCCCGCTTCTCCTCGCTCACTCTATCACTGCTAATGGCCGCGCTTCTCCTCTTTCAATCTCTCACTGCTAATTGCCCCGCTTCTCCTCCCTCACTCTATCACTGCAAATGGCCCCGCTTCTCGTCTCTCACTCTCTCACTGCTAATGGCCCCACTTCTCCTCCCTCACTCTATCACTGCTAATGGCCCCGCTTCTCCTCTCTCACTCTCTCACTGCTAATGGCCCCGCTTCTCCTCACTCATTCTCTCACTAGTAATGGCCCCGCTTCTCCTCTCTCACTCTCGCACTAATAATGGCCCCACTTCTCCCATCTCACTCTCTCAGTGCTAATGGCCCCGCTTCTCCTCTCTCACTGCTAATGGCCCCGCTTCTCCACTCTCACTCTCTCATTGCTAATGGCCCTGCTTCTCCTCTCTCACTCTCTCACTGATAGTGGCCCCGCTTCTCCTCTCTCACTCTCTCACTGCTAGTGGCCCCGCTTCTCCACTCTCACTCTCTCATTGCTAATGGCCCCGCTTCTCCTCTCTCACTCTCTCATTGATAATGGCCCCGCTTCCCCTCTCTCACTCTCTCACTGCTAATGGCCCCGCTTCTCCTCTCTCATTCTCTCACTGTTACTCACCGCGCTTCTCCTCTCTCACTCTCTCACTGCTAATGGCCCCGCTTCTCCTCTCTCACTCTCTCACTGCTAATGGCCCCGCTTCTCCTCACTCATTCTCTCACTACTAATGGCCCCGCTTCTCCTCTCTCACTCTCGCACTACTAATGGCCCCGCTTCTCCTCTCTCACTCTCTCACTGCTAATGGCCCCGCTTCTCCTCTCGCACTCTCTCACTGCTATTGGCCCCGCTTCTCCTCTCTCACTCTCTCACTGCTAATGGCCCCGCTTCTCCTCTCTCACTCTCGCACTACTAATGGCCCCGCTTCTCATCTCTCACTCTCTCACTGCTAATGGCCCCGCTTCTCCTCTCTCACTCTCTCACTGCTAATGGCCCCGCTTCTCCACTCTCACTCTCTCATTGCTAATGGCCCTGCTTCTCCTCTCTCACTCTCTCACTGATAGTGGCCCCGCTTCTCCTCTCTCACTCTCTCACTGCTAGTGGCCCCGCTTCTCCACTCTCACTCTCTCATTGCTAATGGCCCCGCTTCTCCTCTCTCACTCTCTCATTGCTAATGGCCCCGCTTCCCCTCTCTCACTCTCTCACTGCTAATGGCCCCGCTTCTCGTCTCTCACTCTCTCACTGTTACTCACCCCGCTTCTCCTCTCTCACTCTCTCTCTGCTAATGGCCCTGCTTCTCCTCTCTCACTCTCTCATTGCTAATGGCCCCGCTTCTCCTCTCTCACTCTCTCACTGCTAGTGGCCCCGCTTCTCCTCTCTCACTCTCTCACTGCTAATGGCCCCGCTTCTCCTCTCTCACTCTCTCACTGCTAATGGCCCCGCTTCTCCTCTCTCACTCTCTCACTGCTAGTGGCCCCGCTTCTCCTCTCTCACACTCTCACTGCTAGTGGCCTCGCTTCTCCTCTCTCACTCTCTCATTGCTAATGGCCCCGCTTCTCCTCTCTCACTCTCTCACTGCTAATGGCCCCGCTTCTCCTCTCTCACTCTCTCACTTCTAATGGCCCTGCTTCTCCTCTCTCACTCTCTCACTGCTAATGGCCCCGGTTCTCCTCTCTCGCTCTCGAACTGCTAATGGCCCCGCTTCTCCTCTCTCACTCTCTCACTGCTAATGGCCCCGCTTCTCCTCTCTCACTCTCTCACTGCTAATGGCCCCGCTTCTCCTCTCACTCTCTCACTGCTAAAGGCTCCGCTTCTCCTCTCTAACTCTCTCACTGCTAATGGCCCCTCTTCTCCTCTCTCACTCTCTCACTGCTAATGGCCCCGCTTCCCCTCTCTCACTCTCTCACTGCTAATGGCCCCGCTTCTCCTCTCTCACTCTCTCACTGCTAATGGCCCCGCTTCTCCTCTCTCACTCTCTCACTGCTAATGGCCCTGCTTCTCCTCTCTCACTCTCTCAATGCTAATGGCCCCGCTTCTCCTCTCTCACTCTCTCACTGCTAATGGCCCCGCTTCTCCTCTCTCACTCTCTCACTGCTAATGGCCCCGCTTCTCCTCTCTCAATCTCTCACTGCTAATGGCCCCGCTTCCCCTCTCTCACTCTCTCACTGTTACTCACCCCGCTTCTCCTCTCTCACTCTCTCACTGATAGTGGCCCCGCTTCTCCTCTCTCACTCTCTCACTGCTAATGGCCCCGCTTCTCCTCTCTCACTCTCTCACTGCTAATGGCCCCGCTTCTCCTCTCTCACTCTCTCACTGCTAGTGGCCCCGCTTCTCCTCTCTCACTCTCTCACTGCTAGTGGCCCCGCTTCTCCTCTCTCACTCTCTCATTGCTAATGGCCCCGCTTCTCTTCTCTCACCCTCTGACTGCTTATGGCCCCGCTTGTCCTCTCTCAATCTCTCACTGCTAATGGCCCCGCTTCCCCTCTCTCACTCTCTCACTGTTACTCACCCCGCTTCTCCTCTCTCACTCCCTCACTGCTAATGGCCCCACTTCCTTTCTCTCACTCAATCACTGTTACTGACCCCGCTTCCCCTCTCTCACTCTCTCACTGCTAATGGCTCCGCTTCCACTCTCTCACTGCTAATGGCCCCGCTCTCCTCTCATTCTCCCACTGCTAATGGCCCCGCTTCTCCTCTCTTACTCTCTCACTGCTAATGGCCCTGCTTCTCCTCTTCACTCTCTCACTGTTACTCACCCGGCTTCTCCTCTCTAACTCTATCACTGCTAATGGCCCCGCTTCTCCTCTCTCACTCTATCACTGCTAATGGCCCCGCTTCTCCTCGCTCACTCTATCACTGCTAATGGCCGCGCTTCTCCTCTTTCAATCTCTCACTGCTAATTGCCCCGCTTCACCTCCCTCACTCTATCACTGCAAATGGCCCCGCTTCTCGTCTCTCACTCTCTCACTGCTAATGGCCCCACTTCTCCTCCCTCACTCTATCACTGCTAATGGCCCCGCTTCTCCTCTCTCACTCTCTCACTGCTAATGGCCCCGCTTCTCCTCACTCATTCTCTCACTACTAATGGCCCCGCTTCTCCTCTCTCACTCTCGCACTACTAATGGCCCCACTTCTCCTCTCTCACTCTCTCAGTGCTAATGGCCCCGCTTCTCCTCTCTCACTACTAATGGCCCCGCTTCTCCACTCTCACTCTCTCATTGCTAATGGCCCTGCTTCTCCTCTCTCACTCTCTCACTGATAGTGGCCCCGCTTCTCCTCTCTCACTCTCTCACTGCTAGTGGCCCCGCTTCTCCACTCTCACTCTCTCATTGCTAATGGCCCCGCTTCTCGTCTCTCACTCTCTCATTGATAATGGCCCCGCTTCCCCTCTCTCACTCTCTCACTGCTAATGGCCCCGCTTCTCCTCTCTCATTCTCTCACTGTTACTCACCGCGCTTCTCCTCTCTCACTCTCTCACTGCTAATGGCCCCGCTTCTCCTCTCTCACTCTCTCACTGCTAATGGCCCCGCTTCTCCTCACTCATTCTCTCACTACTAATGGCCCCGCTTCTCCTCTCTCACTCTCTCACTGCTAATGGCCCCGCTTCTCCACTCTCACTCTCTCATTGCTAATGGCCCTGCTTCTCCTCTCTCACTCTCTCACTGATAGTGGCCCCGCTTCTCCTCTCTCACTCTCTCACTGCTAGTGGCCCCGCTTCTCCACTCTCACTCTCTCATTGCTAATGGCCCCGCTTCTCCTCTCTCACTCTCTCATTGCTAATGGCCCCCCTTCCCCTCTCTCACTCTCTCACTGCTAATGGCCCCGCTTCTCGTCTCTCACTCTCTCACTGTTACTCCCCCCCCTTCTCCTCTCTCACTCTCTCACTGCTAATGGCCCTGCCTCTCCTCTCTCACTCTCTCATTGCTAATGGCCCCGCTTCTCCTCTCTCACTCTCTCACTGCTAGTGGCCCCGCTTCTCCTCTCTCACTCTCTCACTGCTAATGGCCCCGCTTCTCCTCTCTCACTCTCTCACTGCTAATGGCCCCGCTTCTCATCTCTCACTCTCTCACTGCTAGTGGCCTCGCTTCTCCTCTCTCACACTCTCACTGCTAGTGGCCTCGCTTCTCCTCTCTCACTCTCTCATTGCTAATGGCCCCGCTTCTCCTCTCTCACTCTCTCACTGCTAATGGCCCCGCTTCTCCTCTCTCACTCTCTCACTTCTAATGGCCCTGCTTCTCCTCTCTCACTCTCTCACTGCTAATGGCCCCGTTTCTCCTCTCTCGCTCTCTCACTGCTAATGGCCCCGCTTCTCCTCTCTCACTCTCTCACTGCTAATGGCCCCGCCTCTCCTCTCACTCTCTCACTGCTAAAGGCTCCGCTTCTCCTCTCTAACTCTCTCACTGCTAATGGCCCCGCTTCTCCTCTCTCACTCTCTCACTGCTAATGGCCCCGCTTCTCCTCTCTCACTCTCTCACTGCTAATGGCCCCGCTTCTCCTCTCTCACTCTCTCACTGCTAATGGCCCCGCTTCTCCTCTCTCACTCTCTCACTGCTAATGGCCCTGCTTCTCCTCTCTCACTCTCTCAATGCTAATGGCCCCGCTTCTCCTCTCTCACTCTCTCACTGCTAATGGCCCCGCTTCTCCTCTCTCACTCTCTCACTGCTAATGGCCCCGCTTCTCCTCTCTCAATCTCTCACTGCTAATGGCCCCGCTACCCCTCTCTCACTCTCTCACTGTTACTCACCCCGCTTCTCCTCTCTCACTCTCTCACTGCTAATGGCCCCGCTTCCCCTCTCTCACTCAATCACTGTTACTCACCCCGCTTCTCCTCTCTCACTCTCTCACTGCTAATGGCTCCGCTTCCCCTCTCTCACTGCTAATGGTCCCGCTCTCCTCTCATTCTCCCACTGCTAATGGCCCCGCTTCTCCTCTCTCACTCTCTCACTGCTAATGGCCCCGCTTCTCCTCTTCACTCTCTCACTGTTACTCACCCCGCTTCTCCTCTCTCACTCTATCACTGCTAATGGCCCCGCTTCTCCTCTCTCACTCTATCACTGCTAATGGTCCCGCTTCTCCTCTCTCACTCTATCACTGCTAATGGCCGCGCTTCTCCTCTTTCACTCTCTCACTGCTAATGGCCCCGCTTCTCCTCCCTCACTCTATCACTGCAAATGGCCCCGCTTCTCGTCTCTCACTCTCTCACTGCTAATGGCCCCACTTCTCCTCCCTCACTCTATCACTGCTAATGGCCCCGCTTCTCCTCTCTCACTCTCTCACTGCTAATGGCCCCGCTTCTCCTCACTCATTCTCTCACTACTAATGGCCCCGCTTCTCCTCTCTCACTCTCGCACTACTAATGGCCCCACTTCTCCTCTCTCACTCTCTCAGTGCTAATAGCCCCGCTTCTCCTCTCTCACTGCTAATGGCCCCGCTTCTCCACTCTCACTCTCTCACTGATAGTGGCCCGGCTTCTCCTCTCTCACTCTCTCACTGCTAGTGGCCCCGCTTCTCCACTCTCACTCTCTCATTTCTAATGGACCCGCTTCTCCTCTCTCACTCTCTCATTGCTAATGGCCCCACTTCCCCTCTCTCACTCTCTCACTGCTAATGGCCCCGCTTCTCCTCTCTCACTCTCTCACTGTTACTCACCCCGCTTCTCCTCTCTCACTCTCTCACTGCTAATGGCCCCGCTTGTCCTCTCTCACTCTCTCACTGTTACTCACCCCGCTTCTCCTCTCTCACTCTCTCACTCCTAATGGCCCCGCTTCTCCTCACTCATTCTCTCACTACTAATGGCCCCGCGTCTCCTCTCTCACTCTCGCACTACTAATGGCCCCGCTTCTCCTCTCTCACTCTCTCACTGCTAATGGCCCCGCTTCTCCTCTCGCACTCTCTCACTGCTATTGGCCCCGCTTCTCCTCTCTCACTCTCTAACTGCTAATGGCCCCGCTTCTCCTCTCTCACTCTCGCACTACTAATGGCCCCGCTTCTCCTCTCTCACTCTCTCACTGCTAATGGCCCCGCTTCTCCTCTCTCACTCTCTCACTGCTAATGGCCCCGCTTCTCCAATCTCACTCTCTCATTGCTAATGGCCCTGCTTCTCCTCTCTCACTCCCTCACTGATAGTGGCCCCGCTTCTCCTCTCTCACTCTCTCACTGCTAGTGGCCCCGCTTCTCCACTCTCACTCTCTCATTGCTAATGGCCCCGCTTCTCCTCTCTCACTCTCTCATTGCTAATGGCCCCGCTTCCCCTCTCTCACTCTCTCATTGCTAATGGCCCCGCTTCTCGTCTCTCACTCTCTCACTGTTACTCACCCCGCTTCTCCTCACTCTCTCACTGCTAATGGCCCTGCTTCTCCTCTCTCACTCTCTCATTGCTAATGGCCCCGCTTCTCCTCTCTCACTCTCTCACTGCTAGTGGCCCGGCTTCTCCTCTCTCACTCTCTCACTGCTAATGGCCCCGCTTCTCCTCTCTCACTCTCTCACTGCTAATGGCCCCGCTTCTCCTCTCTCACTCTCTCACTGCTAGTGGCCCCGCTTCTCCTCTCTCACACTCTCACTGCTAGTGGCCTCGCTTCTCCTCTCTCACTCTCTCATTGCTAATGGCCCCGCTTCTCCTCTCTCACTCTCTCACTGCTAATGGTCCCGCTTCTCCTCTCTCACTCTCTCACTTCTAATGGCCCTGCTTCTCCTCTCTCACTCTCTCACTGCTAATGGCCCCGTTTCTCCTCTCTCGCTCTCTCACTGCTAATGGCCCCGCTTCCCCTCTCTCACTCTCTCACTGCTAATGGCCCCGCTTCTCCTCTCTCACTCTCTCACTGCTAATGGCCCCGCTTCTCCTCTCACTCTCTCACTGCTAAAGGCTCCGCTTCTCCTCTCCACCTCTCTCACTGCTAATGGCCCCGCTTCTCCTCTCTCACTCTCTCACTGCTAATGGCCCCGCTTCTCCTCTCTCACTCTCTCACTGCTAATGGCCCCGCTTCTCCTCTCAATCTCTCACTGCTAATGGGCGCGCTTCTCCTCTCTCACTGCTAATGGCCCCGCTTCTCCACTCTCACTGCTAATGGCCCCGCTTCTCCTCTCTCACTCTCTCATTGCTAATGGCCCCGCTTCTCCTCTCTCACTCTCTCACTGCTAATGGCCCCGCTTCTCCTCTCTCACTCTCTCACTGCTAATGGCCCTGCTTCTCCTCTCTCACTCTCTCACTGCTAATGGCCCCGCTTCTCCTCTCTCACTCTCTCATTGCTAATGGCCCCGCTTCTCCTCTCTCACTCTCTCACTGCTAATGGCCCCGCTTTCCTCTCTCACTCTCTCACTGCTAATGGCCCTGCTTCTCCTCTCTCACTCTCTCACTGCTAATGGCCCCGCTTCTCCTCTCTCACTCTCTCACTGCTAATGGCCCCGCTTCTCCTCTCTCACTCTCTCACTGCTAATGGCCCCGCTTCTCCTCTCTCAATCTCTCACTGCTAAAGGCCCCGCTTCCCCTCTCTCACTCTCTCACTGTTACTCACCCCGCTTCTCCTCTTTCACTCTCTCACTGCTAATGCCCCCGCTTCCCCTCTCTCACTCAATCACTGTTACTCACCCCGCTTCTCCTCTCTCACTCTCTCACTGCTAATGGCTCCGCTTCCACTCTGTCACTGCTAATGGCCCCGCTCTCCTCTCATTCTCCCACTGCTAATGGCCCCGCTTCTCCTCTCTCACTCTCTCACTGCTAATGACCCCGCTTCTCCTCTTCACTCTCTCACTGTTACTCACCCCGCTTCTCCTCTCTCACTCTATCACAGCTAATGGCCCCGCTTCTCCTCTCTCACTCTATCACGGCTAATGGCCGCGCTTATCCTCTTTCACTCTCTCACTGCTAATGGCCCCGCTTCTCCTCCCTCACTCTATCACTGCAAATGGCCCCGCTTCTCGTCTCTCACTCTCTCACTGCTAATGGCCCCACTTCTCCTCCCTCACTCTATCACTGCTAATGGCCCCGCTTCTCCTCTCTCACTCTCTCACTGCTAATGGCCCCGCTTCTCCTCACTCATTCTCTCACTACTAATGGCCCCGCTTCTCCTCTCTCACTCTCGCACTACTAATGGCCCCACTTCTCCTCTCTCACTCTCTCAGTGCTAATGGCCCCGCTTCTCCTCTCTCACTGCTAATGGCCCCGCTTCTCCACTCTCACACTCTCAGTGCTAATGGCCCCGCTTCTCCTCTCTCACTGATAGTGGCCCCGCTTCTCTTCTCTCACTCTCTCACTGCTAGTGGCCCCGCTTCTCCACTCTCACTCTCTCATTGCTAATGGCCCCGCTTCTCCTCACTCATTCTCTCACTACTAATGGCCCCGCTTCTCCTCTCTCACTACTAATGGCCCCGCTTCTCCTCTCTCACTCTATCACTGCTAATGGCACCGCTTCACCTCTCTCACTCTCTCACTGTTACTCGCCCCGCTCCTCCTCTCTCACTCTCTCTCTGCTAATGGCCCCGCTTCTCCTCTCTCACTGTCTCACTGTTACTCACCCCGCTTCTCCTCTCTCACTCTCTCACTGCTAATGGCCCCGCTTCTCCTCTCTCACTCTCTCATTGCTAATGGCCCCTCTTCTCCTCTCTCACTCTCTGACTGCTAATGGCCCCGCTTCTCCTCTCTCACTCTCTCACTGCTAATGGCCCCGCTTTTCCTCTCTCACTCTCTCACTGCTAACGGCCCCGCTTCTCCTCTCTCACTCTCTCACTGCTAATAGCCCCGCTTCTCCTCTCTCACTCTCTCACTGCTAATGGCCCCGCTTCTCCTCTCACACTCTCTCACTGCTAATGGCCCCGCTTCTCCTCTCTCACTGCTAATGGCCCCGCTTCCCCTCTCTCACTCTCTCACTGCTAATGGCCCCGCTTCTCCTCACTCATTCTCTCACTACTAATGGCCCCGCTTCTCCTCTCTCACTAAAAATGGCCCCGCTTCTCCTCTCTCACTCTATCACTGCTAATGGCACCGCTTCACCTCTCTCTCTCTCTCACTGTTACTCGCCCCGCTCCTCCTCTCTCACTCTCTCTCTGCTAATGGCCCCGCTTCTCCTCTCTCACTGTCTCACTGTTACTCACCCCGCTTCTCCTCTCTCACTCTCTCACTGCTAATGGCCCCGCTTCTCCTCTCTCACTCTCTCACTGCTAATGGCCCCTCTTCTCCTCTCTCACTCTCTCACTGCTAATGGCCCCGCTTCTCCTCTCTCACTCTCTCACTGCTAATGGCCCCGCTTTTCCTCTCTCACTCTCTCACTGCTAATGGCCCCGCTTCTCCTCTCTCACTCTCTCACTGCTAATAGCCCCGCTTCTCCTCTCTCACTCTCTCACTGCTAATGGCCCCGCTTCTCCTCTCACACTCTCTCACTGCTAATGGCCCCGCTTCTCCTCTCTCACTGCTAATGGCCCCGCTTCTCCTCTCTCACTCTCTCAGTGCTAATGGCCCCGCTTCTCCTCTCTCACTGCTAATGGCCCCGCTTCTCCTCTCTCACTCTCTCACTGCTAATGGCCCCGCTTCTCCTCTCTCACTCTCTCACTGCTAATAGCCCCGCTTCTCCTCTCTCACTGCTAATGGCCCCGTTTCTCCTCTCTTACTGTTAGTGGCCCCGCTTCTCCTCTCACTCTCTCACTGCTAATGGCCCCGCTTCTCCTCTCTCACTCTCTCATTGCTAATGGCCCCGCTTCTCCTCTCTCACTCTCTCACTGCTAATGGCCCCGCTTCTCCTCTCTCACTGCTAATGGCCCCGCTTCTCCTCTCTCACTGCTAATGGCCCCGTTTCTCCTCTCTCACTGTTAGTGGCCCCGCTTCTCCTCTCACTCTCTCACTGTTACTCGCCCCGCTCCTCCTCTCTCACTCTATCACTGCTAATGGCCCCGCTTCTCCTCTCTCACTCTCTCACTGTTACTCACCCCGCTTCTCCTCTCTCACTCTATCACTGCTAATGGCCCCGCTTCTCCTCTCGCACTCTCTCACTGTTACTCGCCCCGCTCCCCTCTCTCACTCTCTCACTGCTAATGGCCCCGCTTCTCCTCTCTCACTCTCTCACTGTTACTCACCCCGCTTCTCCTCTCTCACTCTATCACTGCTAATGGCCCCGCTTTTCCTCTCTCTCTCTATCACTGCTAATGGCCCCGCTTCTCCTCTCTCACTTTCTCACTGCTAATGGCCCCGCTTCTACTCTCTCACTCTCTCACTACTAATGGCCCCGCTTCTCCTCTCTCACTCTCTCACTGCTAATAGCCCCGCTTCTCCTCTCAATCTCTCACTGCTAATGGTCCCGCTTCTCCTCTCTCACTGCTAATGGCCCCGTTTCTCCTCTCTCACTGCTAATGGCCCCGTTTCTCCTCTCTCACTGCTAATGGCCCCCTTTTCTCCTCTCTCAATCTCTCACTGCTAATGGCCCCGCTTCTCCTCTCTCACTGCTAATGCCCCGTTTCTCCTCTCACTCTCTCACTGCTAATGGCCCCGCTTCTCCTCTCTCACTCTCTCACTGCTAATGGCCCCGCTTCTCCTCTCTCACTCTCTCATTGCTAATGGCCCCTCTTCTCCTCTCTCACTCTCTCACTGCTAATGGCCCCGCTTCTCCTCTCTCACTCTCTCACTGCTAATGGCCCCGCTTTTCCTCTCTCACTCTCTCACTGCTAATGGCCCCGATTCTCCTCTCTCACTGCTAATGGCCCCGCTTCTCCTCTCTCACTGCTAATGGCCCCGCTTCCCCTCTCTCACTCTCTCACTGCTATTGGCCCCGCTTCTCCTCACTCATTCTCTCACTACTAATGGCCCCGCTTCTCCTCTCTCACTACTAATGGCCCCGCTTCTCCTCTCTCACTCTATCACTGTTACTCGCCCCGCTCCTCCTCTCTCACTCTCTCTCTGCTAATGGCCCCGCTTCTCCTCTCTCACTCTCTCACTGCTAATGGCCCCTCTTCTCCTCTCTCACTCTCTCACTGCTAATGGCCCCGCTTCTCCTCTCTCACTCTCTCACTGCTAATGGCCCCTCTTCTCCTCTCTCACTCTCTCACTGCTAATGGCCCCGCTTCTCCTCTCTCACTCTCTCACTGCTAATGGCCCCTCTTCTCCTCTCTCACTCCCTCACTGCTAATGGCCCCGCTTCTCCTCTCTCACTCTCTCACTGCTAATGGCCCCGCTTTTCCTCTCTCACTCTCTCACTGCTAATGGCCCCGCTTCTCCTCTCTCACTCTCTCACTGCTAATAGCCCCGCTTCTCCTCTCTCACTCTCTCACTGCTAATGGCCCCGCTTCTCCTCTCTCACTGCTAATGGCCCCGCTTCTCCTCTCTCACTCTCTCACTGCTAATGGCCCCGCTTCTCCTCTCTCACTGCTAATGGCCCCGCTTCTCCTCTCTCACTCTCTCACTGCTAATGGCCCCGCTTCTCCTCTCTCACTCTCTCACTGCTAATAGCCCCGCTTCTCCTCTCTCACTGCTAATGGCCCCGTTTCTCCTCTCTCACTGTTAGTGGCCCCGCTTCTCCTCTCACTCTCTCACTGCTAATGGCCCCGCTTCTCCTCTCCCACTCTCTCATTGCTAATGGCCCCGCTTCTCCTCTCTCACTCTCTCACTGCTAATGGCCCCGCTTCTCCTCTCTCACTGCTAATGGCCCCGCTTCTCCTCTCTCACTCTCTCATTGCTAATGGCCCCGCTTCTCCTCTCTCACTCTCTCACTGCTAGTGGCCCCGCTTCTCCTCTCTCACTCTCTCATTGCTAATGGCCCCGCTTCTCCTCTCTCACTCTCTCACTGCTAATGGCCCCGCTTCTCCTCTCTCACTCTCTCACTGCTAATAGCCCCGCTTCTCCTCTCTCACTCTCTCACTGCTAATGGCCCCGCTTCTCCTCTCTCACTGCTAATGGCCCCGCTTCTCCTCTCTCACTCTCTCACTGCTAATGGCCCCGCTTCTCCTCTCTCACTGCTAATGGCCCCGCTTCTCCTCTCTCACTCTCTCACTGCTAATGGCCCCGCTTCTCCTCTCTCACTCTCTCACTGCTAATAGCCCCGCTTCTCCTCTCTCACTGCTAATGGCCCCGCTTCTCCTCTCACTCTCTCACTGCTAATGGCCCCGCTTCTCCTCTCCCACTCTCTCATTGCTAATGGCCCCGCTTCTCCTCTCTCACTCTCTCACTGCTAATGGCCCCGCTTCTCCTCTCTCACTGCTAATGGCCCCGCTTCTCCTCTCTCACTCTCTCATTGCTAATGGCCCCGCTTCTCCTCTCTCACTCTCTCACTGCTAGTGGCCCCGCTTCTCCTCTCTCACTCTCTCATTGCTAATGGCCCCGCTTCTCCTCTCTCACTCTCTCACTGTTACTCGCCCCGCTCCTCCTCTCTCACTCTATCACTGCTAATGGCCCCGCTTCTCCTCTCTCACTCTCTCACTGTTACTCACCCCGCTTCTCCTCTCTCACTCTATCACTGCTAATGGCCCCGCTTTTCCTCTCTCTCTCTATCACTGCTAATGGCCCCGCTTCTCCTCTCTCACTTTCTCACTGCTAATGGCCCCGCTTCTCCTCTCTCACTCTCTCACTACTAATGGCCCCGCTTCTCCTCTCTCACTCTCTCACTGCTAATAGCCCCGCTTCTCCTCTCACTCTCTCACTGCTAATGGCCCCGCTTCTCCTCTCTCACTGCTAATGGCCCCGTTTCTCCTCTCTCACTGCTAATGGCCCCGTTTCTCCTCTCTCACTGCTAATGGCCCCTTTTTCTCCTCTCTCACTCTCTCACTGCTAATGGCCCCGCTTCTCCTCTCTCACTGCTAATGGCCCCGTTTCTCCTCTCACTCTCTCACTGCTAATGGCCCCGCTTCTCCTCTCTCACTCTCTCACTGCTAATGGCCCCGCTTCTCCTCTCTCACTCTCTCACTGCTAATGGCCCCGCTTCTCCTCTCTCACTGCTAATGGCCCCGTTTCTCCTCTCTCACTGCTAGTGGCCCCGCTTCTCCTCTCTCACTCTCTCACTGCTAATAGCCCCGCTTCTCCTCTCTCACTCTCTCATTGCTAATGGCCCCGCTTCTCCTCTCTCACTCTCTCACTGCTAATGGCCCCGCTTCTCCTCTCTCACTGCTAATGGCCCTGCTTCTCCTCTCTCACTCTCTCACTGCTAATGGCCCCGCTTCTCCTCTCTCACTCTCCCACTGCTAATAGCCCCGCTTCTCCTCTCTCACTCTCTCACTGCTAATGGCCCCGCTTCTCCTCTCTCACTCTCTCACTGCTAATGGCCCCGCTTCTGCTCTCTCACTCTCTCACTGCTAATGGCCCCGCTTCTCCTCTCTCACTCTCTCACTGCTAATGGCCCCGCTTCTCCTCTCTCACTTCTAATAGCCCCGCTTCTCCTCTCTCACTCTCTCACTGCTGATGGCCCCGCTTCTCCTCTCTCACTCTCTCACTGCTAATGGCCCCGCTTCTCCTCGCTCACTGCTAATGGCCCCGCTTCTCCTCTCTCACTCTCTTACTGCTAATGGCCCCGCTTCACCTCTCTCACTCTCTCACTGCTAATGGCCCCGCTTCTCCTCTCTCACTGCTAATGGCCCCGCTTCTCCTCTCTCACTCTCTCACTGCTAATGGCCCCGCTTTTCCTCTCTCACTCTCTCATTGCTAATGGCCCCGCTTCTCCTCTCTCACTCTCTCACTGCTAGTGGCCCCGCTTCTCCTCTCTCACTCTCTCCCTGCTAATGGCCCCGCTTCTCCTCTCTCACTGCTAATGGCCCCGTTTCTCCTCTCACTCTCTCATTGCTAATGGCCCCGCTTCTCCTCTCTCACTCTCTCACTGCTAATGGCCCCGCTTTTCCTCTCTCACTCTCTCACTGCTAATGGCCCCGCTTCTCATCTCTCACTGCTAATGGCCCCGTTTCTCCTCTCTCAATGCTAATGGCCCCATTTCTCCTCTCTCACTGTTAATGGCCCCGTTTCTCCTCTCTCACTGCTAGTGGCCCCGCTTCTCCTCTCTCACTCTCTCACTGCTAATGGCCCCGCTTTTCCTCTCTCACTCTCTCATTGCTAATGGCCCCGCTTCTCCTCTCTCACTCTCTCACTGCTATTGGCCCCGCTTCTCCTCTCACTCTCTCACTGTTAATGGCCCCGCTTCTCCTCTCTAACTCACTCACTGCTAATGGCCCCGCTTCTCCTCTCTCGCTCTCTCACTGCTAGTGGCCCCGCTTCCCCTCTCTCACTCTATCACTGCTAATGGCCCTGCTTCTCCTCTCTCACTCTCTCACTGCTAATGGCCCCGCTTCTCCTCTCTCACTCTCTCACTGCTAATGGCCCTGCTTCTCCTCTCTCACTCTCTCAATGCTAATGGCCCCACTTCTCCTCTCTCACTCTCTCACTGCTAATGGCCCCGCTTCTCCTCTCTCACTCTCTCACTGCTAATGGCCCCGCTTCTCCTCTCTCAATCTCTCACTGCTAAAGGCCCCGCTTCCCCTCTCTCACTCTCTCACTGTTACTCACCCCGCTTCTCCTCTCTCACTCTCTCACTGCTAATGGCCCCGCTTCCCCTCTCTCACTCAATCACTGTTACTCACCCCGCTTCTCCTCTCTCACTCTCTCACTGCTAATGGCTCCGCTTCCCCTCTCTCACTGCTAATGGTCCCGCTCTCCTCTCATTCTCCCACTGCTAATGGCCCCGCTTCTCCTCTCTCACTCTCTCACTGCTAATGGCCCCGCTTCTCATCTTCACTCTCTCACTGTTACTCACCCCGCTTCTCCTCTCTCACTCTATCACTGCTAATGGCCCCGCTTCTCCTCTCTCACTCTATCACTGCTAATGGTCCCGCTTCTCCTCTCTCACTCTATCACTGCTAATGGCCGCGCTTCTCCTCTTTCACTCTCTCACTGCTAATGGCCCCGCTTCTCCTCCCTCACTCTATCACTGCAAATGGCCCCGCTTCTCGTCTCTCACTCTCTCACTGCTAATGGCCCCACTTCTGCTCCCTCGCTCTATCACTGCTAATGGCCCCGCTTATCCTCTCTCACTCTCTCACTGCTAATGGCCCCACTTCTCCTCACTCATTCTCTCACTACTAATGGCCCCGCTTCTCCTCTCTCACTCTCGCACTACTAATGGCCCCACTTCTCCTCTCTCACTCTCTCATTGCTAATGGCCCCACTTCCCCTCTCTCACTCTCTCACTGCTAATGGCCCCGCTTCTCCTCTCACACTCTCTCACTGTTACTCACCCCGCTTCTCCTCTCTCACTCTCTCACTCCTAATGGCCCCGCTTCTCCTCACTCATTCTCTCATTGCTAATGGCCCCGCTTCTCCTCTCTCACACTCTCATTGCTAATGGCCCCGCTTCCCCTCTCTCACTCTCTCATTGCTAATGGCCCCGCTTCTCGTCTCTCACTCTCTCACTGTTACTCACCCCGCTTCTCCTCACTCTCTCACTGCTAATGGCCCTGCTTCTCCTCTCTCACTCTCTCATTGCTAATGGCCCCGCTTCTCCTCTCTCACTCTCTCACTGCTAGTGGCCCCGCTTCTCCTCTCTCACTCTCTCACTGCTAATGGCCCCGCTTCTCCTCTCTCACTCTCTCACTGCTAATGGCCCCGCTTCTCCTCTCTCACTCTCTCACTGCTAATGGCCCCGCTTCTCCTCTCTCACTCTCTCACTGCTAATGGCCCCGCTTCTCCTCTCTCAATCTCTCACTGCTAAAGGCCCCGCTTCCCCTCTCTCACTCTCTCACTGTTACTCACCCCGCTTCTCCTCTCTCACTCTCTCACTGCTAATGCCCCCGCTTCCCCTCTCTCACTCAATCACTGTTACTCACCCCGCTTCTCCTCTCTCACTCTCTCACTGCTAATGGCTCCGCTTCCACTCTCTCACTGCTAATGGCCCCGCTCTCCTCTCATTCTCCCACTGCTAATGGCCCCGCTTCTCCTCTCTCACTCTCTCACTGCTAATGGCCCCGCTTCTCCTCTCTCACACTCTCACTGCTAATGGACCCGCTTCTCCTCTCACTCTCTCACTGCTAAAGGCTCCGCTTCTCCTCTCTAACTCTCTCACTGCTAATGGCCCCGCTTCTCCTCTCTCACTCTCTCACTGCTAATGGCCCCGCTTCTCCTCTCTCACACTCTCACTGCTAATGGCCCCGCTTCTCCTCTCAATCTCTCACTGCTAATGGGTGTGCTTCTCCTCTCTCACTGCTAATGGCCCCGCTTCTCCTCTCTCACTGCTAATGGCCCCGCTTCTCCTCTCTCACTCTCTCATTGCTAATGGCCCCGCTTCTCCTCTCTCACTCTCTCACTGCTAATGGCCCCGCTTTCCTCTCTCACTCTCTCACTGCTAATGGCCCTGCTTCTCCTCTCTCACTCTCTCACTGCTAATGGCCCCGCTTCTCCTCTCTCACTCTCTCACTGCTAATGGCCCCGCTTCTCCTCTCTCACTCTCTCACTGCTAATGGCCCCGCTTCTCCTCTCTCAATCTCTCACTGCTAAAGGCCCCGCTTCCCCTCTCTCACTCTCTCACTGTTACTCACCCCGCTTCTCCTCTCTCACTCTCTCACTGCTAATGCCCCCGCTTCCCGTCTCTCACTCAATCACTGTTACTCACCCCGCTTCTCCTCTCTCACTCTCTCACTGCTAATGGCTCCGCTTCCACTCTCTCACTGCTAATGGCCCCGCTCTCCTCTCATTCTCCCACTGCTAATGGCCCCGCTTCTCCTCTCTCACTCTCTCACTGCTAATGGCCCCGCTTCTCCTCTTCACTCTCTCACTGTTACTCACCCCGCTTCTCCTCTCTCACTCTATCACAGCTAATGGCCCGCTTCTCCTCTCTCACTCTATCACGGCTAATGGCCGCGCTTATCCTCTTTCACTCTCTCACTGCTAATGGCCCCGCTTCTCCTCCCTCACTCTATCACTGCAAATGGCCCCGCTTCTCGTCTCTCACTCTCTCACTGCTAATGGCCCCACTTCTCCTCCCTCACTCTATCACTGCTAATGGCCCCGCTTCTCCTCTCTCACTCTCTCACTGCTAATGGCCCCGCTTCTCCTCACTCATTCTCTCACTACTAATGGCCCCGCTTCTCCTCTCTCACTCTCGCACTACTAATGGCCCCACTTCTCCTCTCTCACTCTCTCAGTGCTAATGGACCCGCTTCTCCTCTCTCACTGCTAATGGCCCCGCTTCTCCACTCTCACTCTCTCAGTGCTAATGGCCCCGCTTCTCCTCTCTCACTGATAGTGGCCCCGCTTCTCCTCTCTCACTCTCTCACTGCTAGTGGCCCCGCTTCTCCACTCTCACTCTCTCATTGCTAATGGCCCCGCTTCTCCTCTCTCACTCTCTCAATGCTAATGGCCCCGCTTCCGCTCTCTCACTCTCTCACTGCTAATGGCCCCGCTTCTCCTCACTCATTCTCTCACTACTAATGGCCCCGCTTCTCCTCTCTCACTACTAATGGCCCCGCTTCTCCTCTCTCACTCTATCACTGCTAATGGCACCGCTTCACCTCTCTCACTCTCTCACTGTTACTCGCCCCGCTCCTCCTCTCTCACTCTCTCTCTGCTAATGGCCCCGCTTCTCCTCTCTCACTGTCTCACTGTTACTCACCCCGCTTCTCCTCTCTCACTCTCTCACTGCTAATGGCCCCGCTTCTCCTCTCTCACTCTCTCACTGCTAATGGCCCCTCTTCTCCTCTCTCACTCTCTCACTGCTAATGGCCCCACTTCTCCTCTCTCACTCTCTCACTGCTAATGGCCCCGCTTTTCCTCTCTCACTCTCTCACTGCTAATGGCCCCGCTTCTCCTCTCTCACTCTCTCACTGCTAATAGCCCCGCTTCTCCTCTCTCACTCTCTCACTGCTAATGGCCCCGCTTCTCCTCTCACACTCTCTCACTGCTAATGGCCCCGCTTCTCCTCTCTCACTGCTAATGGCCCCGCTTCTCCTCTCTCACTCTCTCACTGCTAATGGCCCCGCTTCTCCTCTCTCACTGCTAATGGCCCCGTTTCTCCTCTCACTCTCTCACTGCTAATGGCCCCGCTTCTCCTCTCTCACTCTCTCACTGCTAATGGCCCCGCTTCTCCTCTCTCACTCTCTCACTGCTAATAGCCCCGCTTCTCCTCTCTCACTGCTAATGGCCCCGTTTCTCCTCTCTCACTGTTAGTGGCCCCGCTTCTCCTCTCTCACTCTCTCACTGCTAATGGCCCCGCTTCTCCTCTCTCACTCTCTCATTGCTAATGGCCCCGCTTCTCCTCTCTCACTCTCTCACTGCTAATGGCCCCGCTTCTCCTCTCTCACTGCTAATGGCCCCGCTTCTCCTCTCTCACTCTCTCATTGCTAATGGCCCCGCTTCTCCTCTCTCACTCTCTCACTGCTAGTGGCCCCGCTTCTCCTCTCTCACTCTCTCATTGCTAATGGCCCCGCTTCTCCTCTCTCACTCTCTCACTGTTACTCGCCCCGCTCCTCCTCTCTCACTCTATCACTGCTAATGGCCCCGCTTCTCCTCTCTCACTCTCTCACTATTACTCACCCCGCTTCTCCTCTCTCACTCTATCACTGCTAATGGCCCCGCTTCTCCTCTCTCACTCTCTCACTGTTACTCACCCCGCTCCTCCTCTCTCACTCTCTCACTGCTAATGGCCCCGCTTCTCCTCTCTCACTCTCTCACTGTTACTCACCCCGCTTCTCCTCTCTCACTCTATCACTGCTAATGGCCCCGCTTTTCCTCTCTCTCTCTATCACTGCTAATGGCCCCGCTTCTCCTCTCTCACTTTCTCACTGCTAATGGCCCCGCTTCTACTCTCTCACTCTCTCACTACTAATGGCCCCGCTTCTCCTCTCTCACTCTCTCACTGCTAATAGCCCCGCTTCTCCTCTCACTCTCTCACTGCTAATGGCCCCGCTTCTCCTCTCTCACTGCTAATGGCCCCGTTTCTCCTCTCTCACTGCTAATGGCCCCGTTTCTCCTCTCTCACTGCTAATGGCCCCTTTTTCTCCTCTCTCACTCTCTCACTGCTAATGGCCCCGCTTCTCCTCTCTCACTGCTAATGGCCCCGTTTCTCCTCTCACTCTCTCACTGCTAATGGCCCCGCTTCTCCTCTCTCACTCTCTCGCTGCTAATGGCCCCGCTTCTCCTCTCTCACTCTCTCACTGCTAATGGCCCCGCTTCTCCTCTCTCACTGCTAATGGCCCCGTTTCTCCTCTCTCACTGCTAGTGGCCCCGCTTCTCCTCTCTCACTCTCTCACTGCTAATGGCCCCGCTTCTCCTCTCTCACTCTCTCATTGCTAATGGCCCCGCTTCTCCTCTCTCACTCTCTCACTGCTAATGGCCCCGCTTCTCCTCTCTCACTCTCTCACTGCTAGGGGCCCCGCTTCTCCTCTCTCACTCTCTCACTGCTAATGGCCCCGCTTCTCCTCTCTCACTGCTAATGGCCCTGCTTCTCCTCTCTCACTCTCTCACTGCTAATGGCCCCGCTTCTCCTCTCTCACTCTCCCACTGCTAATAGCCCCGCTTCTCCTCTCTCACTCTCTCACTGCTAATGGCCCCGCTTCTCCTCTCTCACTCTCTCACTGCTAATGGCCCCGCTTCTGCTCTCTCACTCTCTCACTGCTAATGGCCCCGCTTCTCCTCTCTCACTCTCTCACTGCTAATGGCCCCGCTTCTCCTCTCTCACTTCTAATAGCCCCGCTTCTCCTCTCTCACTCTCTCACTGCTGATGGCCCCGCTTCTCCTCTCTCACTCTCTCACTGCTAATGGCCCCGCTTCTCCTCGCTCACTGCTAATGGCCCCGCTTCTCCTCTCTCACTCTCTTACTGCTAATGGCCCCGCTTCACCTCTCTCACTCTCTCACTGCTAATGGCCCCGCTTCTCCTCTCTCACTCTCTCACTGCTAATGGCCCCGCTTCTCCTCTCTCACTTCTAATAGCCCCGCTTCTCCTCTCTCACTCTCTCACTGCTGATGGCCCCGCTTCTCCTCTCTCACTCTCTCACTGCTAATGGCCCCGCTTCTCCTCGCTCACTGCTAATGGCCCCGCTTCTCCTCTCTCACTCTCTTACTGCTAATGGCCCCGCTTCACCTCTCTCACTCTCTCACTGCTAATGGCCCCGCTTCTCCTCTCTCACTGCTAATGGCCCCGCTTCTCCTCTCTCACTCTCTCACTGCTAGTGGCCCCGCTTCTCCTCTCTCACTCTCTCCCTGCTAATGGCCCCGCTTCTCCTCTCTCACTGCTAATGGCCCCGTTTCTCCTCTCACTCTCTCATTGCTAATGGCCCCGCTTCTCCTCTCTCACTCTCTCACTGCTAATGGCCCCGCTTCTCCTCTCTCACTCTCTCACTGCTAATGGCCCCGCTTCTCCTCTCTCACTGCTAATGGCCCCGTTTCTCCTCTCTCAATGATAATGGCCACGTTTCCTCTCTCTCACTCTCTCACTGCTAGTGGCCCCGCTTCTCCTCTCTCACTCTCTCACTGCTAATGGCCCCGCTTCTCCTCTCTCACTGCTAATGGCCCCGCTTCTCCTCTCTCACTGCTAATGGCCCCGCTTCTCCTCTCTCACTCTCTCATTGCTAATGGCCCCGCTTCTCCTCTCTCACTCTCTCACTGCTAATGGCCCCGCTTCTCCTCTCTCACTCTATCACTGCTAATGGCCCCGTTTCTCTTCTCTCACTCTCTCACTGCTATTGGCCCCACTTCTCCTCTCACTCTCTCACTGTTAATGGCCCCGCTTCTCCTCTCTCACTCTCTCACTGTTAATGGCCCCGCTTCTCCTCTCTCACTCTCTCACTGCTAATGGCCCCGCTTCTCCTCTCTCACTTTCTCACTGTTAGTGGCCCCGCTTCTCCTCTCTAACTCACTCACTGCTAATGGCCCCGCTTCTCCTCTCTCGCTCTCTCACTGCTAGTGGCCCCGCTTCTCCTCTCTCACTCTCTCACTGCTAATGGCCCCGCTTCTCCTCTCTCACTCTCTCACTGCTAATGGCCCCCCTTCTCCTCGCTCACTCACTCACTGCTAATGGCCCCGCTTCTCCTCTCTCACTCTCTCACTGCTAATGGCCCCGCTTCTCCTCTCTCACTCTCTCACTGCTAATGGCCCCGCTTCTCCTCTCTCACTCTCTCATTGCTAATGGCCCCGCTTCTCCTCTCTCACTCTCTCACTGCTAATGGCCCCGCTTCTCCTCTCTCACTGCTAATGGCCCTGCTTCTCCTCTCTCACTCTCTCATTGCTAATGGCCCCGCTTCTCCTCTCTCACTCTCCCACTGCTAATAGCCCCGCTTCTCCTCTCTCACTCTCTCACTGCTAATGGCCCCGCTTCTCCTCTCTCACTCTCTCACTGCTAATGGCCCCGCTTCTGCTCTCTCACTCTCTCACTGCTAATGGCCCCGCTTCTCCTCTCTCACTCTCTCACTGCTAATGGCCCCGCTTCTCCTCTCTCACTTCTAATAGCCCCGCTTCTCCTCTCTCACTCTCTCACTGCTGATGGCCCCGCTTCTCCTCTCTCACTCTCTCACTGCTAATGGCCCCGCTTCTCCTCGCTCACTGCTAATGGCCCCGCTTCTCCTCTCTCACTCTCTTACTGCTAATGGCCCCGCTTCACCTCTCTCACTCTCTCACTGCTAATGGCCCCGCTTCTCCTCTCTCACTGCTAATGGCCCCGCTTCTCCTCTCTCACTCTCTCACTGCTAGTGGCCCCGCTTCTCTTCTCTCACTCTCTCCCTGCTAATGGCCCCGCTTCTCCTCTCTCACTGCTAATGGCCCCGTTTCTCCTCTCACTCTCTCATTGCTAATGGCCCCGCTTCTCCTCTCTCACTCTCTCACTGCTAATGGCCCCGCTTCTCCTCTCTCACTCTCTCACTGCTAATGGCCCCGCTTCTCCTCTCTCACTGCTAATGGCCCCGTTTCTCCTCTCTCAATGATAATGGCCCCATTTCTCCTCTCTCACTGTTAATGGCCCCGTTTCTTCTCTCTCACTCTCTCACTGCTAGTGGCCCCGCTTCTCCTCTCTCACTCTCTCACTGCTAGTGGCCCCGCTTCTCCTCTCTCACTCTATCACTGCTAATGGCCCCGTTTCTCTTCTCTCACTCTCTCACTGCTATTGGCCCCGCTTCTCCTCTCACTCTCTCACTGTTAATGGCCCCGCTTCTCCTCTCTCACTCTCTCACTGTTAATGGCCCCGCTTCTCCTCTCTCACTCTCTCACTGCTAATGGCCCCGCTTCTCCTCTCTCAGTCTCTCACTGCTAATGCCCCCGCTTCTCCTCTCTCACTGCTAATGGCCCCGCTTCTCCTCTCTCACTCTCTCATTGCTAATGGCCCCGCTTCTCCTCTCTCACTCTCTCACTGCTAATGGCCCCGCTTCTCCTCTCTCATTGCTAATGGCCCCGCTTCTCCTCTCTCACTCTCTCACTGCTAATGGCCCCGCTTCTCCTTTCTCATTGCTAATGGCCCCGCTTCTCCTCTCTCACTCTCTCACTGCTAATGGCCCCGCTTCTCCTCTCTCACTCTCTCATTGCTAATGGCCCCACTGCTCCTCTCTCACTCTCTCACTTCTAATGATCCCGCTTCTCCTCTCACTCTCTGTGACAGTTCAGCTGGAATCTGTCAAGTGCCACCTTCACCAGAAACATGCTCTGATCCAGTTACCTGAAGCTCTCCCACCCCACAACACTGATTCAACTACGCATTCACCTTCTCGATCCTCATATTGCTATACTCACTGACACGTGACACGGGGGTTAACCCAGAGGTTGCAACCTTTGAGGTGCTGCTTTTTAATCTGCTGCGTAGCTCCTAAATTCTTTTGGCAGGGCCTCATTCCTCTTTCTAGCTATCTCATTAGTACCAATGTGAACCACGAGCTCTGACTCTTTGCCCTCCTCCTTCAGAGTGCCCTGCAGCTGTTCTGAGATTTTCTTGACCCTGGTACCGGGGAGGCAACACACTATCCTGGTGTCATGTGTACAGTTGCTGGAACTCCTGTCTGCACCCCTCTACCACTATTGCTCTTGCAATCTTACCACTCCCAACTTGTGCAGCTGAGATGCCCACAGTGCTGGAAATTTGGTCCTGGCTGCTCTCTCCAGAGGAACATTCACCCTTACCCTTTTTCAACACAGAAAAACAGGGTTTCCTCATTACCTGCCTGGTGCTTTCCTCATTACATACCTGTGGCTTTCCTCATTTCATACCTGCCTCCATTATTCTGACTGGTGGTCACCCATTTCCACACTTCCTTAAGATGCAGAGGGACCACACCTAAAAATGTTCTATCCACCTAACTCTCAGTCTCGCGGATGCACGACTGTGTCTCCAGCTGACGCTAATGCTCTGAAACCCATTGCTCAAGCTGGAGAATCCAATGGCACTTCCTGTACGAGGTCATCCAGACTGCAAGGCGTGTTGAAGAATACCCATGCACATCATGGGACTGAGTTCCTTTGTTACGCGTCTTGTTTGCCTTTTATTAAAAAAAACTTTCACTAAATTTAAGTCAAGTAGAAAACTATTTAGCTTTTGTCTGGAAAAATAAAGAACATGCAGAGAATGCTACTTCCTGTAATATCATTTTAAAATTGGGGAAAAAAGAAAACAATTCAGTCACTAACTACCAATCAGCTCCATCCCTTGTCCTGACATCGCTCTTTTCGAATTCCAGCACCACCCAGTGCCTGTGTGAGAACAGACTCCCTGATAGGTAAACTCCGCTATCGCTCTTTATACAGCCGCTCCACTCCCTCACAGGTAACTCCGCTATCGCTCTTTATACAGCCGCTCCGCTCCCTAACAGGTAAACTCTGCATCGCTCTTTATACAGCCGCTCCGCTCCCTGACAGGTAAACTCCGCTACACACTTTATACAGCCGCTCCGCTCCCTCACGGGTAAACCCCTGCTCTATATGCACCCACTCCACTCTCGCTCTTTATACAGCCGCTCCGCTCCCTCACGGGTAAACGCCTGCTCTATATGCACCCACTCCACTCTCGCTCTTTATACAGCCGCTCCGCTCCCTCACAGGTAAACTCCTGCCCTTTAAACACCCACTCATGTCTGGCTCTTTTCTGTTGTTTCTCCTTTATTATTTGTTTAATTTCCCCCTATCCTTAAATTATTAAATTCAATAATACTCAACAAGTGATTGTAACCCAGCTGCTAATTTCAATCTAAAAAACAAAGCTAAAAGCTGAAATACTCACCAGCCAATCACCAATCTGTCCTGTGACCAAATTCTATTTTGGTGCTGAAATCCAGGTCAGACACTGAGAATGTTTAATCAATAATTTCCAGGCTCTTCTCCCCTCTCTCTGACAGTTAATTTACTGGGAATTGTGATCCTGTCCCGGGGAAAGTGCGGCCTCTCCACCTGCACCACTCGCTACCTGGTGGCCATGGCAACGGCGGATCTACTGGTCATTATCACAGACCCCATACTGGCCCAGATCAATTATTATTATTTCCCAGTGAGTTTCCTGGACCTCACTCCTGTGTGTAGTGTTCGTGCTGTCCTGCTGGCTGCAGCCACAGAATGCTCTGTCTGGTTCACCGTCACTTTCTCCTTTGATCGATTTGTGGCCATTCGTTGCCAGAAGCTGAAAACAGAATATTGCACTGGGAAAACAGCGGCTGTGGTTCTAGCAACAACCGGTATCCTGCTCGGTTTAAAAAACATCCCCCAGTACTTTATATTTGAACCTGGAGAGATAATCAACAATGTACCTTGGGGCTGTTGGACAAAGCCAAGCTATTTTACTGATCCCGGATGGGTTGGATTTTACTGGTTTCAGACGGTTTTAACCCCATTGCTCCCATTCGGTTTAATTCTGCTGATTAACGGTCTGACAGTCAGACACATTTTAGTGACCAGTCGAGTCCGGAAGGGACTGAGGGCTCAGAGTAAGGGAGAGAATCACAGTGACCCAGAGATGGAGAGCAGGAGGAAGTCTATGATTTTACTCTTCACCATATCCGGCACCTTCATCCTCCTGTGGTCGGTGTATGTTATAAAATTCTTCTATATTGATGTGAGAGGTTTAATTTACCTCACCGAACCTGAGTATACATTACAACAAGTTGGGTTTATGCTGCGGTGTTTAAGTTGCTGCACAAACACATTTATTTACGCTGTGACTCAGTCCAAGTTCCGAAAGCAGATGAAGAAAGCGGTGAATTATCCGGTTACATCAATTACTCAATTAATGAAGAAAAAACCTGACTATCAGACGCCTCAGCCAATCAGAGAGCTCCAGCAGCTGACATAAAGGCTCTTCGACCAATGAGGGAGCTCTGCACGTGGATGGACAGGCACCCCAGCCAATCAGATTTCGCCACCGCTAAAAGACAGCTGACTGTGCCAATCAGGGCAATCAGCCCCATAACTGATAGGCGCAGCAGCCAATGGGGCATCTTCAGGTTTTCACCACCCACCCCCACCCCCCCCTCCCACCCCGACGCCTGAGCCATTCAGGGGGAACCGCTCGCTGACAGACAGCTACTTGAGCCAATCAAGGTGACCTGCCGGCTGACTGACAGTCACTTCATCCAATCAGGGAGCTGCAGCCTTTTGGCCCAGATTCATGTGGACAAGTAAGTGTATTCTTCCTGTGCACGGTAATTCATCTCAAACAATCAGTAAGCGTAACAGAAACAGAAATACCTGGGTCTGGCAGCATCGGCGGAGAAGAACAAAGTTGATGTTTCAAGTCCTCATGACCCTTCAACAGAACTAAGTAAAAATAGGAGAGGGGTGAAATATAAGCTGGTTTAAGGTGGGGGAGAAGTGGGGGCTGAGGGGGGGGGTGGTGGTTGTAGGGACAAGCAAGCAGCGATAGGAGGCAATAACCAAAAGATGTCACAGACAAAAGAACAAAGAGGTGTTGAAGGTGGTGATATTATCTAAATGAATGTGCTAATTAAGAATGGATGGCAGGACACTCAAGGTACAGCTCTAGTGGGGATGGGGTGAAATAAGACTAACAGGGCATAAAAGGTATAGATTTAAAAATAATGGAAATAGGTGGGAAAAGATCTATATAAATTATTGGAAAAAACAAAAGGAAGGGGGAAGAAATGGAAAGGGGGTGGGGATGGAGGAGATTGTTCAAGATCTAAAGTTGTTGAACTCAATATAATCAGTAAGCGTCACCTGCTGACTGATAGACAGATCAGCCAAACAGTTACTTTTGCCCGCAGACTGGCAACAGCTTCATCCAATCACGTTGCTGTAACCAGCGATTCACAGATAGATCAGCCAATCAGCAAGCTTCACCACTGATGACAGGAGGATCAGCCCATCAGGGAGCTGAACAAGATCACGGACAGCCGCCTCAGCCCAATCATTAAGCTCCGAACGCAGCTGTCTGCACTTCAACCAATCAGATACCCCAAGCCAATTCCCACCATTTAGCACGGAGTTTCATCCAATCATAGCGTTCAATATTTGACTGACAGCTCCTGAAACAAATGAAGAGTCCCGAAGTGTGACAGACATTTGCTGTGTCCAATTGGAGTGTTTCAGCATGAGTGACAGCTCTAATATCCAATCGGAGAGATGGAACAACACTGGAATTTCCTGGAGTAATGAAAATCCCGCTTTAAAATCCGACCAATAAACAAGCACCTTGCTCACCTCAGCAAAACCTATCCCTGCTCACTTTATGATTGACAGCAGCGTAAGCCAATGGCTGGGTTGCTTGCAGATCATTGGCCAATCGAAATCCGGCCCATTTGCTTCGATTCGGAAAGGGTCACCAACAACCCACCGTCATGACGTCATTCTGCGCGACCCTGGCTGGAGTTTGGTCAATGATCCTTAAATCGGGGCGGCACTGGGAATTACGCCAGTGTAACTTTTTCTCACTGATTCTAATTAAAGCTGGAACCGAAAGGCAGAAATTCATAGACTAAAATAGGAGGGACACAGGGAAAAGGAAGGATCAAGTTAAATAACAGATTCACAGAACTGTTACCAAGTTGAAGGCGGCCATTTGGCCCATCGTGTCTGCACCGACTCTCTCAATGAGCAACTCACCAAGTTCTATTCTCCAGCCTTCTCCCCATAACCTGCACTTTCTTCATTTTCAGATAACAGTCTAATTCCCGAATGAATGCTTCATTTCAACCTGCCTCCACCAGCTCTCAGTCACTGTTTTACAGATCCAAAGCACTCACTGTGAGAAAACATAATATTTAATATTATCAGTGTTTCTTTTCTTGATGACCTTAATACTGAGCTCCCTCACCCTGAGCGCTTTCACAAAATGAACCGTTTCCCCTTATTTAATAAGGATCACTCATGATTCTAAATAGCCATATCAAATCTCCTCTCAGCCTTCTCTTCTTCAAGGAAAACAATCCTAACTTAGATTCGTAGAGTCATAGGTGTCAACAGCACAGAAAAAGGCCCTTTTCGGCCCATCGAACCTGCACTGGTCAAACAAGTACGAAACTATCCTAAACACACTTTCCAGCACCAGGCCCACAGCCTTGTAGGCCACAGCATCGCAAGGAACTTCCAACCAGTTCTTAAATATTATGAGGGTTTTTGCCTCTACCACCCTTTCAGGCAGTGAGTTCCAGATTCCCACCACCCCCTGGGTGAAAAAAATATTCCTCACATCCCCACTAAACCTCCTGCTCCTTACCTTAAATCTAAGCCCACTGGTTATGGATCACTCCCCCAAGGGTCTAAGCTCCTTCTTGTCTACCCCATCTATGCACTTCATAATTCTATACACTCAAGCATGTCCCCCTTCAATCTGCTCTCCTCCGCAGAAAAAAACCCAGCCTAACTAATTTCTCTTCATAACTAAAGCTCTCCAGCCCAGGCAACATCCTGGTAAATCTCCTCTGCACTCTCTCTGTGGATTCACATCCTTCCCATAATGTGGATTCCAGAACTGCACACAATACTCTAGTTGTGGCTTAACCATAGTTTTATATAGTTCAAGCATAACCCCCCCTGCTCTTATGGTCTATGCCTCATCTAATATCTGCAAGTATCCCATATGTCTTCTTAACCAGCTTATCTACATGTCCCGCTATCTTAAGGGACCGGTGGACAAGCATACCCAGGTCCCTCTGATCCTCAGTACTTACCAAGTACAATTCATCATGTACTCCCCTGCCTTGCTTGTCCTGCCCAAGCGAATCACCTCATATTTATCTGGATTAAAGTCCATTTGCCACTGATTAGCCCATCTGACCAGCGCCTCTATATCCTCCTTTAATCTGGGGCTATCCTAGGCACTATTTACCACCCCAACAATATTCGTGTCATTCGTGAACTTAATTATCAACCATCCTAACGTCAATTCTAAATCATTTATATATACCACACACAGCAAGGGACCCAACACCAATTCCTGTAACTTCTCCAAGCTCAAACCTGGAAACATTTTCATGAAGCTTATCTGTCCTCTATATAGTAACTTCACATTCCTTGCCCAGAGCTTGATGTAATACTTCAACTAGAGTCCAAACTAGTGATTTATACAAGTTGAACTAATTTCCTTGCACTTATACTCTATTTTACGATAAATACAGCCTTGCTTTAGTTACTGATTTCTCAAAATATACTGCCACCTTCAATGGCTTGTCCCTTTGCTCATACCCCCTGCAGAGATGTATCCTTCATTTTGTGCTGTCTCTCCTCATGTTCTCGCTAATAAAATGAATCATTTCGCATCTATTTGCATTGAACTTAATCTACCACCTGCCTATCCATTGCACTAACTTGTCCGTGCCCTTTTGAAATGCTATTCTATCCTCCTCACAGTTCAGAATTCATCTGAGTTATTTACTTATCAGGCGCAACTCCTTTATACATTTCTTTTCTCTCCATGTAATGTTTCCAAGGTCAATACAAAAATTAGCTTTGCTTTATATCCTGTATATTAGTTATCATGACCAATTCACGATTTACACTAAATTTACCCGTCTGTGTGTTGGCTATCAAGTTAACTTTTGCAAGTCAAATCGAACATTTCACCCTGTGGATCAGTTATTATTCCAATAAAAGAAACAGCTACAATTGTACTCTCTTAATTGGGTATGACACACAACAACTACATCAAAAACAGAATTACCTGGAAAAACTCAGCAGGTCTGGTAGCATCGGCGGAGAAGAAAAGAGTTGACGTTTCGAGTCCTCATGACCCTTCAACAGAACGGACTGCTGACTGTTGTTAACAACTACATGCCAATTTATGCTATTGTGTATCATTTATCTTAATTATTTAGTGTATATCTGTTTGTGTGTGTGTGTGTGTGTGTGGTCCTGACAGGACCCAGCTAAGGGAGATTGCTGAAGGTGAGATTGTGTGTGTGTGTATGTATTTGACTGCGTGAGTAAATATATCTATTTATGTATATGTCCATCTGTATGTGTACGAATGTGTATGACAATGTGTATGGGTGTGTGTGTTTGTGTCTATGTCTGTGGCTATGTGTGCGTGTGTGTGTCTGAGTGTCTGTCCGTCTATGTGTACATGCATGCGTACATGTGCGTGTGTGCGCATTTGAGTATATGTCTGCATGTATGTTTTTGTGTGTATGTGTATGTGTTTGTGTATGTGTGTGCGTGCCTATTAGAGTGCACACATTTATTTATGTTTCTTTCTTTTGTATGTTTGTGTCCATTTATATGTGTGTGTGTGAGAGAGAGAGAGTGTATATCTGTCGATGTGTGTGTGTGTGCGTGTATGCAATGTGTTTCTGTGCCATGTAAAGATGGCAGCATCCTGCAGCAGTGAGTCTGTTTATGTGTAGGTACCTGTGCCTGTCAGCCTGTTCGTCTACCTGTATATATGTGTGTGTGTGTGTGTGTGTGTGTATGCGTGCATGTGCATGTGTTTGTGTGTGTGTGTGTGAGAGAGAGAGAGAGAGCGAGATTGTTGTTCCAGTAAACGCTATATTTTTTATTCAGGATGTACATTGTTATTGTTCTGCACCGCCGTCAATCTGATCTCTGTGTTAAAAAGTACATGGCAGCGCTTGTTATGAAATGTAAATGTGTTTAAACATATTAGAGTAACACATGCTGTATCAAAAGTGATTAAAGGTTCTTACACTTCATGTCAAAATGAAACAGTCATGTAACAAAAACAAAAAAATGCTAGAGAAACTCAGCAGGTCTGACAGCATCTGTGGAGAGAAAGACTGAGTTAACGTTTCGGGTCTGTATGACTCTTCTTCAGAGCTCCCAAGGGTAGTCATGCGGAATTGATACTTTAACTCTGTCTTTCTCTCCACAGATGCTATCAGACCTGCAGAGTTTTCCAAGCATATGTATTTTTTGCATCAGATTTCCAGCATCTGCATTATTTTGCCTTAATGGAACAGTCAGGTCCTGCACCTTGACATGTTTGATGAATAAAGTATATTTTTTTTTGTAAAATTGGAGTTTTGCACAGTTTCCATTCTCCTTTTCCACTTGATCAGAAACATTCATTATGTCCGTTTCCTTCCGTCTTCGCTCTGTCTTGAACCTTTTTAGTGCCTAACCTTTTCCAGCTCTGATCTAAGCTCAATGACCTGAAGTATAAAGTCAGTAAGTTTTGAATAGAAACACAAGGAAATAGCCAGGTCTTCAGTAGTCAAAGACATGTCTTATGAATGTCAGTTACAGGACAGGATTAAGACATTCTGAGACGCTGAGGTATGTCAAGCTTAAAACGGCCTATTCCGTAAAAGGTTTCCTTTCTAATGCTCACAGAAAGTGGACTGCAAATTTTATCTTCGCAAATTTGCAACAGTAAAGGCACAAATATCACATTAATTTGGAACTAAAATACGTCTTACAAAATATCTCTTTGCATTTGATCATAATTACAAGTTAAAATACATTCACGATTTGTTAATTGGTAAAAATGAAAACTTTTGACGACACAAACAGAAAAGCTGTTAGACCAATCAGCAGCTTATTAAGAGGAAGCAGTAATACAAACTGCAGCAAATCTGTTTGCACATCATATGATTCAAAAACATTGAAATGTTTTCTTTCTTGATGTTTGGAAAGCAACATCATCGATGATGTCCTCAAATAATAAGCTGCCAAATGTATCACTTTGGATGTACATAATGCTGAGGGCAAATCACTATCCTTGCAGCAAACTTTAGTCAAATTCATGGAACTCACTCCTGGAGAACTGAGCCGAATTTCTCAAATAAGTGTTCGTGAACGTGTGTCATTCTTACAAAGATATATTCCGTTTAAAGTTTATAAACACTTCGAATTCTTAGATTTCCAAACTTACATCTCCAAAAATGTCGATATTGATCTTGTGCCAAAGAGAGAAGAAATCCGTGCGCAACTCGACCAGAGGCACAACTGATGCTGCCGTGCAGCTGGGACCAGCAGACTGCTGGATTTATACACGTAGTTTGCAAGTTAAACATTCAACATGGGACACATTTAAGCTACAGGAAATAATTATGTGGACAGCAGCAAGGGGATCTGAATGGAATCCTTCATTTTATATGAATTTAATATTTATCACTGGGGTTTTACGGCATTTTTTAAATTAATCATTGTTACACCTGCACAAATACATGAACTCATTCTGACTAGTAACTTTGTAACAATATAGATAAGAATGTATTTCGCATATTAGAATGAAGAGTTCATATTTGTAGTGTAACATGCCAGTTTCAACCGATTCTGTCCAATTACCACCCTCCCAGCCACCGACCGCCCGCCCCGCACGCTTGAAAGCGTGAAATCGCAACAGCCCGGAACATGCATGGACCTACTTTTCAGGGCTAAACAGGATGGAGTCCTGGAAGAGCTGATGGACATTGGGAACGATTGAGAACTTTGGGGATGGTGGTTTCTGAACACGAAATGGTACTGATTATATCAGCCATCTCTCCAATGGACCCTCCAGCAGTTGTCACATCGATCGTTTAGTCTCCCAAGCAGTAGTTGCATCACTTGGGTGGTATCTCCAGCAGTAGTTACATCGCTCGGGTGGTCTCTCTAGCAGTAGTTACATAGCTCGGGTGTTCTCTCCAGCAGTAGTTACATCACTCGGGTGGTCTCTCCAGCAGTAGTTATATCGCTCGGGTGGTCTCTCCAGCAGTAGGTACATCGTTCGGGTGGTCTCTCCGGCAGTAGTTACATTGTTCGGGTGGTCTCTCCAGCAGTAGGTACATCGCTCGGGTGGTCTCTCCAGCAGTAGGTACATCGCTCGGGCGTTCTCTCCAGCAGTAGTTACGTTGCTCAGGTGGTCTCTCCAGCAGTAGTTACATCGTTCCGGTGGTCTCTCCAGCAGTAGGTACATCGCTCGGGTGTTCTCTCCAGCAGTAGTTACGTTGCTCAGGTGGTCTCTCCAGCAGTAGTTACATCGTTCCAGTGGTCTCTCCAGCAGTAGGTACATCGCTCGGGTGGTCTCTCCAGCAGTAGTTACATCTCTCGGGTGTTCTCTCCAGCAGTAGTTACATAGCTCGGGTGTTCTCTCCAGCAATAGCTACATCGCTCGGGTGTTCTCTCCAGCAGTAGTTACATAGCTCGGGTGTTCTCTCCAGCAGTAGTTACATAGCTCGCATGGTCTCTGCAGCAACAGTCACATCGCTCGGGTGGTCTCTGCAGCAACAGTCACATCGCTCGGATGGTCTCTCCAGCAGCAGTCACATCGCTCGGGTGGTCTCTGCAGCAACAGTCACATCGCTGAGGTGAACTCTCCAGCCATATACAGCTAAAGTGGACCCAGAGCATGTCATTTGGCTAAAGCAAAGCTTTGCAATCGGGGCGTGTGTGAAGGGCAAACGACAAGCATCCAGGGAAGGCTTCTCACACGAGGCTCACAAGCACTCGGGCAAAGGCTGATTACTCCCTGTGTGCACAAGCTTCTGGGTGTCATAGACCCAGCCTGGGCTGCCCCCCTGAATATAGGGAGTGTGCTCATGAACAAAAAATAGGAAAAGCAATGAGAACACTCAAGCCTGGTGTGTAAAATCCCAGCCTCTCTTTCAAACACACACACACACACACACATACACAAACTCACTCAATTACATACACAAACACACACACAATAACAGGCAGCCATATATATTCACTCGATCTCACACTATTAAATTGTCAAACACACTTTCTTAAATATATGCACTATCTGGCCTGCACACAGTCATGGTATCATACACTCACTCGCCCTCACAAACTCACTCTCACAGTCACCCACTCACAGACAAATTTTCACTCATGCACTCAAATCCCAAGCTCACGCAATCTGACAAAGTCAAAAAGTCACGCATTTTCTCTCTCACACAAACGCACAAACATAGAGTATCATAGACTGACGTACGCTCACACTTTTCCACACAATCATTCTAACTCACACATTTTAACGAAAACACATGCTCACTTAATCCCACACTGTCCATAACTCTCTCTCTCTCTCTCACACACACACACACACACACACACACACACACACACACACACATACACACAAACATGCACACACTCACACAGGCAGACACTCACACTCTGTATACCACATTTTTCTCTCACACACACAGACATTCACTCACTCCCTCACAACCATTCATACAAGAACTTATACCTAATCTCATTCACTCACTCACTCCCTCTCACACACAGACACTCCCAGAATCAAATATTCCTTCAATATGACACTGTCACAATGCCATACATTCTCTGTCTCCCTCAAACACACACACTCACTCAAACACTCAGACTCACATGCACGCAGGCACACACCAACATGCACAAACACACAGATTCTGTCACAGTCACGATATCATACACTCAATGTCTCACTCACATTGATACTCTCACTCTCTATCTCTCACAGACACATACGCACAGATTCACATGTTTACTCACACACTCTCACACAATGCTCTCAGCTCTCACACTTATACTCTCTCACATCTCACACTTACTCAAACTCTCACAGAGAAGCACTCATGTGCATCAACAGGCAATCCAAAACTCACATTCATACATCCTTTCCCTCTGTAACACTCTTACCCCCACACACATTCAAACTTTCTGTGAAACACTCTAAATGTCACACACCCTGCTCCCCACCACACACACAAACAAACTCACACAATCACGCACTCGCTCAAACCATTACAAGCTTACTTTCGCTATCCCAAAATCCTCTTAAGCACATACTTAAGCACACACTATCAACGCACTCATACATGTACACACACACACACACACACACACACACACACAGAGTTCCTGAATCACACATACACAAAGCCATTTTCATAGTGACGCACACGCTTTCCCTCACACACACTGCCTCAATGCTCTCCCTCACACGCTCTGCGTCAAACACACACCCACATGTTCTCAGACATACAGGAATATAAACGCACCACACTATCCCACAAATACACACTTGCTCTATCTCACCCTGTGTGTGTCTTTGTGTGTAAGTGTGTGCATGAGTGTTTGTGTTTTCTGTGGGTGAGTTTTTTATGTGTCTGTTTTGTATATAATATCCCGAGTGTGTGGGACTGAGTCTGTTTGTTTGTGTGTGTGAGGGACAGTGTTTTAAGGTACAAGTTCAACCATGATCTTATTGGATGCCAGACAGGCTCCAATGACCGAATGACCTCCTCATTGTCCCAATTACTGAATGACCTCATCATTGTCCCAATTACTTAATTCATCACTCACTTTCAGGATATCTGTCTGTCCTAATTGGTGATAGAGCAATGGCGGCCCTTGTTCCCACAATCCCCTGTGGATGGGAGGGCCTTCTATCAGAGACACTGCACTCTGGGAGAGTGAACAGACCGCACATGTGCACCACTGTTGCCCGCTGTGCAGGCATCTGCTTTTCGTTTCTCATATTATTATTATTATTTACATCCTCGATTCCGGCACAAAGGGAAACACCCTCTGAGCAGCCGCCCATTCAATGCCTCTCGGAATCTTACCTATTACAAGGCGACTCTGAACTCTAATCAGTACCAGCTCAACTGGCTGAAACTTTCCACATGAGTCAATGCCATCATCACTGGGTTCAGCATTTCCGAACTGCCTGCAGTGCAAGTGTTACCCTCGTTAATTAAAGAGCCCAAAGTGAGGGGAAAAGTTTTCACGAGGATGGATTCAGTGATGAGGGACCTCAATTATGTGCATGGATTGGAGAGGCTGGGGTTTTTCTTGGAGAAGAGAAGCTTGCGAGGTTAGGTAGATGTCTCCACACTCATAATGGATAGGCACCCTCCACTCCTTCCAATCTATTATCTCCTGCTGCTGCCCCACGCCGGACCTCAATTCCTCAATCTGCCTACACAACTGTACAATGCATTTCTTACCCTATCTTTCAATGGTTCAGTATCTTCACTTCCAGTGATGGTTCTCTCTGCAAGTCAATTAACTCTGTCATCATAATGTTAATCCTGTGACCTTACTTTTTGTACCTCGCAGGTACATTAATACAATCAGTAATACACCTAATTAGCCTTTTCCTAGCTTTCCCTTTACCTGTATCCATCTTGTGGTAAATTGTTGTTGAGTATTATTTCTCCTTACAATTCAATTCCTGATTCTACATTGTTTTACCTCCAAGTTTATTCCCTCACCATGATCATCCTAAGGTTCTCTTGATTTCAGTTTCTCTATTGTCCTCATCGTTTATAATGTTTCCTTGCTCTTGAGGCTGTATTAACTATTCCATGTCAATGAGAATCTCTGTCTCTAGATCCTTACTACCTCCCCCTGTGCATTTCCAATGTCTCAGTTGATGGCCAGATTATGAAATTCACTTCCCTTAAAAAAGTTTATATATTGTGTCCACTTTCCCTAACTCTTTCTCTTTTTTGCCTCATAATATTTTACACATGCAACAGCTGCCATCGTATCTTGTTCAGTTGTCTGGAGAGAATTTAAAATACAATAAAGTATTTTCATAACAGTTTTAAAACAGAAATCAGGCATTGACATGTTTTGCTTCCTTATCTTCTTCTCAAACAACATTTTATCATCTCAAAAGTAACTCACTAAATTGTGTCTGACATGTTTCTTTTAGAATTATCCCAGGTTCATTAACTTGGCCAAAATTTGGATTTCTGCCAAACTTTGTCAAGGTCTTGAGCTTAGCTTCATATTTTGGGAACATACTTTACAAATACAAAAGCTTGCAGCATTTGAATTAGTGCCAATTGTTGTCAAACCTTTGAAAATTAAAATAACCTTTTGCGAAATTATCAAGAACCAAACCTCAAATTTTAAACTTTGTAACAACTGTAACTTACAGTCAAAATTAAAACTACCTCTTCCTTATGTGTGTTGATTTGTATCTAAGTTATAATTCCCGTATGTTTATCGACACATTCTTAATCTTACATAGCATCCTAGTGATTCAAAAGTAATCTTCTAAACTACACTGCACTTTACACCTCAAGCCTTGTCCCAACTTCAAATAACAGTGCTGTTGGGATGCAGATTTACTTTCATATTTAGCTCATCTCTTCAAAAGAAGCCCCGTTTTATCCACTGGAACCAGCTGGGCCGTATGTTTCTTTCTTTGGTTTTCCTAGAATCCCTTGAACTTCAGGTAATTTTTCCCCTCAGAATTTTAGAATATTAACTCATATGAGTTAATGCAACTCATATGTATCAATCCCAATCAGCTTGGATGCTGGTGATACTAGTCTGCAAGGGGGTGGCACAAAAGGTTGGTTCATCTAACCCTGTTTAACAACTTAAAAATCTCATATTCTAAACGAAACTTCAAATGGCAGTGGGGCAAATAAAGGGGTCTTTAAGGCTCCTCCTATCGGGACAATCAAACTGACGAAAGGTCACATTTCCCTTGCTCCTGCCTGTCAGTGCTCACTAACGTCCTTAGGGGTACGCCCCTTTTGTCTCTTTCTCTCCCCCTCTCTCTCTTCAGCACGGGCAGCTCCTGTAACTTAGATCAGTTCATTTGTTTAATTTACAGAAATTCCAGTAGCGTACCTTTTGGGTCCCAAACATCATTCCACGTTTTCAGGAAAATCTCGCCATCCCGCACGGGACATTATACACCCCCAAGACTTCCTTAAATGCCTCTTCAAAGTCCACGTGCAGGGCTGTCGCCTCTCCTGATCTGGGACGTCCCCAGGTTTCACCCAGTCATCACTTCTAAACTGTGGGGGTAACCTTCCCCAAATATCCCCTGGGAACTTCGCCTTCACCAGTGTGTGGGTATCAAGGGGGTGCATTGCATGGAAATCTTGCATTTTCTGTAGTTTGGGATAAAAATCTGGGTTGCCGTGCCGACTTTTAAGGCTCAGCAGCTCTTTAAGCAAAACCTGCTTCTCCCCCGGGGCTGAATGGTACCTCCTTAACTTTTACCGCAAGCCTCTCAATCTGCTCATCCTCCCCCTATTCCTCAGCTCCCTTTCTCCCTTCGGTTTTTAATTCACCTTTCCTGGCTTTACTTTTCCTAACAGTTACTGCCAAAGGGGCCATGGGATTGAACGGGCACAGTGGGGCGGTAGGTTCGTACGAGGGTGGTATTGTCCCAGCTCCATCACAGGTTTCTCCTTTGCAGCTCTCCTCCTCTTGATCAGTATCACTACAGGCCGCCACCTCCACTGCTCTGATCTGTCCTGGATCTGACTTTGTCTCTCTCTCTATAATCGACTGAAACTTAGTATTAACCCCTCTGCACATCTGCAGTTACAAGATGATAATAAACACCATCCCTTTCTTTTCCTTATCCTTTTAGTTCTACCCACCACTCTTTCTGTTCTCCGGGGGGGTTCCCTGTGGGTTCCACCCCTCCTTGTGCATTGTTGTGATTAGTTTTGACTGTTGCTCCCCTATGAACCTCGTAATGGAGTCCGCGGTTCCCCAGTCGAGTTCCATAGCGCTATTCTGTTTCCCTGCAGGAATTCTGTTCCTATTTTCCACCTATCTCTGCACATTACGTTCGCATGGTTCTCACAACTTAATTATCTGAGGTATGTGTGGTTTCACTGTCTTCTGGCCTTGGCTAAGTTTCTATCTCAAACCTTAACCCGACAGCGCAGCTCTGCCCTCTTCTTACTGGGTCTGGCCTCCCTGCGCGGCTTTGGCTAAGGTTATATCTCAAACCCTAACCCGCCAGCACGGCTCTGTCTCCTATCTATGGTAACGGTTCCGGCCCTTCCTGCGCGGCTTTGGCCTCGCTAACCCGCCTGCCCGGCTCCGCCTCCGCCTCTTACCCCTGGTGCCTCCTATCTCCTGTGTACAGTCCTCCTCATGAATCTTTGATACTGGACCACACCGTTTTCGGGTAGACTTACTGCACTAAACACAGGTGGTAAATGAATATACTCACCCACTTTGCAGAGCTGTACCGAGGATCAGATTCAATTATCGTTCCGAATACACCAAATTGATGTGGTGCCTTTGATGAACGGACCACAGGAGACTCAGGTACAGGTTACAATCGTTTATTCGAGCAATTACAAGGAGGGCACCATCTCAACACAGCTTGAGACAGTGCTGTGCTATTACAAATGTTCAACGTATTTGTACATTATTGGTCACGTACAGGAACAGTTTGCAGATTCCGATCTCGTCAACATATAGCTTTACATTAAACAGACATCTCGTAACAGGTACATGCATCGGATGTCCCTATTTTTCACCCAGGCAGAGACCTTACCTCTGCGACCATCTGTTCTTCCCCTATCTGCTGAAGGGCACACCTAATCTTAGTTGTTATTGCCAATGCGCTGACTGCAGTCCGGCTCCCAAGGCCTTTCTGTTGCCTGCAGGCCCTAAGGCTGTGCAAGGTCCATCTGGTAACCTTTAACTGCCAATGTGCTTGGTGATTTTAAGTAATTTATTCCCTTTAATTAAGTTCTTAATGTACCCCTATATCCCCCCTAATAATTACTGTATCCCTTTATTTCCCCCTAACAATGGAGAATATAGGAATCCAGTAAGAATTTAGTGTAAGGAGATGATACAAGTTGAATCTCCAAGCAGCCAGCTCCTATAAGTACGTAAACAGTTAAAACCACCGCATGAACCTTGTTCATCCTCGAGGCCTGTGATCAATAGCAAGGTCCTGCGAGCCAGGCTGGGTATAGAGGAATGCGATTACGATAGATTAGGTGTCATAGGAGTCATACTGGACACTTGGTCGAGAAACAACTAAAGCTGAGCCTGTGTACACAGGCGTCAGGATAAGAGGGGGAGTGCGCAAGCGAGCGAGCGGCGAGCCAGAGCCGCATAGGGAGGCCGGACCACTGCCGAAGATAGGAGGCAGGGCCGTGCTGGCGGGCTATGCTTTGAAACAAGCCATCGCCTCAGCTGCACCATAAGGCCCCCTAAGGTGAAATAAGTGGACGCGTACATGAATTAACAAAATTGTTAGGGCCGCGCGAAACCTACCGCACAGAGACGGACAGGAATAGAAGAACAGAATGCCATCGGGAAAATGGGATAGCGCAATGGAACTCGACTGTGGAGCCGTGGACCCCTTTACGAGATAAAAACAAAAATAAAAACAAAAAAACTGCGGATGCTGGAAATCCAAAACAAAAACAGAATTACCTGGAAAAACTCAGCAGGTCTGGCAGCATCGGCGGAGAAGAAAAGAGTTGAGAAACGTCAACTCTTTTCTTCTCCGCCGATGCTGCCAGACCTGCTGAGTTTTTCCAGGTAATTCTGTTTTTGTTTTGGACCCCTTTACGAGGTTCATCGTGGAACAGCCGTGAAGGATAATCACAGAAATGCAGAAGGAGGGGTCGGACCCACAGAGAGACCCAGGGAACAAAAACAGTGGTGGGTCGAGCAGAAAGAGGATAAGGAAAATAGATGGGTGATGTTTATTATTACCTTGTACCTGCAGTTGTGTAGACGGAGTTGTGTAGACGGATTAATACTAGAGTCCAGATTATTAAAGAGGGAGAGACAAGGACAGAACCAGGACAGGTCAGATAAGTGGCGGCAGTTTATAGTGACAATTACCAGGAGGAGGAAAGCTCCGAAGGTGAAACCAAGGTCAGAATTGGGGAAAAACGCGCCCTCATTGAAACCAACAGCAACCACCCACTGTGCTCGGCGTGTCCCATGGCTCCTATGGCACTAACTGTCGGAAAAGTAAAGTCAAAGAAATAAAAACAAAAAACTGCGGATGCTGGAAATCCAAAACAAAAACAGAAACACCTGGAAAAACTCAGCAGGTCTGGCAGCATCGGCGGAGAAGAAAAGAGTTGACGTTTCGAGTCCTCATGACCCTTCGACAGAACTGGTCTGTCGAAGGGTCATGAGGACTCGAAACGTCAACTCTTTTCTTCTCCGCCGATGCTGCCAGACCTGCTGAGTTTTTCCAGGTAATTCTGTTTTTGTTTTGTGCTAATTAAGAATGGATGGTAGGACACTCAAGGTATAGCTCTAGTGGGGGTGGGGGGAGCATAAAAGATTTAAAAATATTTAAAAATAATGGAAATAGGTGGGAAAAAGAAAAATCTATATAATTTATTGGAAAAACAAAAGGAAGGGGGAAGAAACAGAAAGGGGGTGGGGATGGAGGAGGGAGTTCAAGACCTAAAGTTGAATTCAATGTTCAGTCTGGAAGGCTGTAAAGTCCCTAGTCGGAAGATGAGGTGCTGTTCCTCCAGTTTGCGTTGGGCTTCACTGGAACAATGCAGCAAGCCAAGGACAGACATGTGGGCAAGAGAGCAGGGTGGAGTGTTAAAATAGCAAGCGACAGGGAGGTTTGGGTCATTCTTGCGGACAGACCGCAGGTGTTCTGCAAAGCGGTCGCCCAGTCCCTCCAATGTAGAGGAGACCGCACTGGGAGCAACGAATGCAGTAGACTAAGTTGGGGGAAATGCAAGTGAAATGCTGCGTCACTTGAAAGGAGTGTTTGGGCCCTTGGACGGTGAGGAGAAAGGAAGTGAAGGGGCAGGTGTTACATCTTTTGCATGGGCATGGGGTGGTGCCATAGGAGGGGGTTGAGGAGTAGGGGGTGATGGAGGAGTGGACCAGGGTGTCCCGGAGGGAACGATCCCTACGGAATACCGCTGGGGGGGTGAAGGGAACATGTGTTTGATAGTGGCATCATGCTGGAGTTGGCGGAAATGGCGGAGGATGATCCTTTGAATGCGGAGGCTGGTGGGGTGATAAGTGAGGACAAGGGGGACCCTATCATGTTTCTGGGAGGGAGGAGAAGGCGTGAGCGCAGATGTGCGGGAGATGGGCCGGACACAGTTGAGGGCCCTGTCAACGACCGTGTGTGGAAAACCTTGGTTAAGGAAGAAGGAGGACATGTCAGAAGAACTGTTTTTGAAGGTAGCATCATCGGAACAGATGCGACAGAGGCGAAGGAACTGAGAGAATGGGATGGAGTCCTTACAGGAAGCAGGGTGTGAGGAGCTGTAGTCGAGGTAGCTGTGGGAGTCGGTAGGTTTGTAATGGATATTGGTGGACAGTCTATCACCAGAGATTGAGACAGAGAGGTCAAGGAAGGGAAGGGAAGTGTCAGAGATGGACCACGTGAAAATGAAGGGGTGGAGATTGGAAGCAAACTTAATAAATTTTTCCAAGTCCTGACGAGAGCATGAAACAGCACCAAAGTAATCATCGATGTACTGGAGAAAGAGTTGTGGAAGGGGGCCGGAGTAGGACTGGAACAAGGAATGTTCCACATACCTCATAAAGAGACAGGCATAGCTGGGGCCCATGCGGGTACCCATAGCCGCACCTTTTATTTGGAGGAAGTGAGAGGAGTTGAAGGAGAAATTGTTCAGTGTGAGAACAAATTCAGCCAGACGGAGGAGAGTAGTGGTGGACGGGGATTGTTCGGGCCTCTGTTCGAGGAAGAAGCTAAGGGCCCTCAGACCATCCTGGTGGGGGATGGAGGTGTAGAGGGATTGGACGTCCATGGTGAAGAGGAAGCGGTTGGGGCCAGGGAACTGGAAATTGTTGATGTGACGTAAGGTGTCAGAGGAGTCACAGATGTAGGTGGGAAGGGACTGGACAAAGGGAGAGAGAAGGGAGTCAAGATAACGAGAAATGAGTTCTGTGGGGCGGGAGCAAGCTGAGACGATCGGTCTGCCGGGACAGTTCTGTTTGTGGATTTTGGGTAGGAGGTAGAAGCGGGCCGTCCGAGGTTGGGCGACTATCAGGTTGGAAGCTGTGGGAGGAAGATCCCCAGAGGAGATGAGGTCAGTGACAGTCCTGGAAACAATGCCTTGATGTTCAGTGGTGGGGTCATGGTCCAGGGAGAGGTAGGAGGAAGTGTCTGCGAGTTGACGCTCAGCCTCCGCGAGGTAGAGGTCAGTGTGCCAGACAACAACAGCACCACCCTTGTCAGCGGGTTTGATGACAATGTCAGGGTTGGACCTGAGAGAACGGAGTGCAGTAAGTTCAGAGAGAGAGAGATTAGAATGGGTGAGAGGAGCAGAGAAATCGAGACGACTAATGTCGCGCTGACAGTTCTCAATGAAAAGATCAAGAGAAGGTAAGAATTTGGCCACGGAGTTGGAGGCCCAGGGGTGTAAAGCTGCTCCAGTGGCAGCGGATAGTTCGGGAATGGAATGTTTAAACTGTGGAAAGGGGGGCACATGGCCAGGGAATGCAGGAGTCAGGGAAATATTCCGGCAAGTACGGGGCTGCGGTCGACGAACTGTAGGAAGTTTGGGCATCCCCGGAATGATTGTTGGACTTCAGGAGGGGGGCGGGAAGGCCAGGGCCCCAGACAGCAGCCCCAATGGGCTGAGGCTGACGCGGGCCAACAGCTGCTGACAGTGGACGAGGCCCGGAGCCTATTCTGGGTATTGTCAAGCCTTGTGTAATTAGCACCGGCCCTCGGGATGTCCACGGCCAGGGACCCACGGATGTTTGTTGTCGCGCTGTTCGGGGCCCGGCAGTGCGGAATGTTAACAGGCACAGGGGCGTCTATTTCAATTGCAGTCCTGAACCTACCAACTGTGTGTGTTTCCATCATAATGACAGGAATAAGTAGGGTACAAATGCGGCCGAGACAACATTAGGTCACTCCCTTAGAAGTAGGGGGGTTAATAGTCCCTATCCGGATTTGGGTAGGTCAAAATAATGAAGGGATCATTTTGGGAATGGATACTCTAAAAGGATTTGGAGCAGTAACTTGCTCACAGGACGGTAACATTATTATGCAAGGTCCATTTAAGAATAAGCGAACACCGATTCTTCTCTGCAGTGTGACTGCAGTAACGTAGTCAAACCCAGATCAATGGAAGCAACACGGGCAAAGCGGCATCATGTGTTGGCAAGTTGCCAGAGTCTGGGCACAACACAAACATGATTGTTTAAGGATTAAAATGACCCCCATAAATATCCTGGTGCCAGAACTCCCACCGAGGAAACAATATCCCATTAAACAGAGGCTCAGATTGCAGTTTGGAACATTAAACAGAGCCTAGGGCAGGATGGAATAGGGAGGTGGACTCAGTCCAACACCAATTCCCCTATTTGGAGCGTTCAGAATCCAGTTGGGTCATGTCGACTGGCAATTGACTATAAAGCTTTAAGTAAGGTGACACCTCGGGAACACTCAATAGAAACAAGCTCCAGCACCATATTCAGCAACTTCAGATCGAGCCACACAATCCTTTCGGTCCAAGAGATAGCAAATGTATTTTGGGCAATATCATGGGATAAGGAACCCCAGAAGAAATTCACTTTCACCATAGGCCACCATCATTACACTTGGACTCGCTTGCCACAGGACATGCACAATTGTCAGGCTATTTTTCACCGGGTGATGTGCGATAGGTTGAGTCACGCAGGACTAGATGAGAGCAACGTCGTGATCCAATATGTGGACGATATTTTGATTGCCTCAGAATCGGCAAAATGACAGAGAAGGGCGTTGTTACACATTTTGGAATCATTAGAAGCAGCTGGGTTTAAATTCAGTGTAAAGAAAGCTCAGTTGGGTAAACGGGGGGTGCAGTGCTCGGTTTATGGGTTATCACAAGGGAAACGAGAGCCTCCCCGCAGTCAGAAGGGAGCTAAAGAAGGAATGCCGAGACCCGTGGATATGCGAGTGGTTAAATCTTAGTGTTGTTTAATTACTGTAGGATCTTCGTGGAGGATTTTGCGAAGTTAGCAGCAAATGTACAGGAGTTGAGTAAGGTGGGGAGAGCTTCGCAGGATTGAATACAATGGGGTGAGAAACATGAAATGGCTTATACTGCGCTTAAAGGGGCGCTCACTCGAGCACCAGCCTCAGGGTTGGCCTGTGTGGGCGAAGTGTTTCATCTCTACACCCATAATGAGGGAGGGATTTACAGTGCATTGCTGACCCTAGGTCACGGGGATCGGGTGAGACATGTAAGGTATTTTTCACCGAAGCAGTCGCCAGTAGCTGGAGGGATGTCTCGGTGAGTCGCAGCAATTGGCTGCTCTTTATGGGCTGTGAGAGGCTGTGAACCAATAGTTATGACTGGGGACCTGGTATTACAGACTAGACACACTATAGTAAAACTGCTCAGCACGGCAACATTGAGAACGGTTTCAGATAGTAGGCGAGCGGCTTGAGAAGCTATGTTACTCCCGCGAGGTAAATCAGATGTAATAGTTCCCGACTCAGGGTCTAATCCAGCAGAGGCATTGCTGTCAGACTGGAAGGAACATCTTATTGAACTCGCACATGATTACTCATGGGAGATAAATGAGGATCCAAATGCACTGAGGGAAATGAGTTTGAAGATGCGGATCTGCCCCTTTTCATGAACGGGCCCCATAGGTATGTGGATGGGATGCCACGCACTGGGTGAGCTGTGGTGGATGGAGAAGGAGGGATCTTGGTTAGGGGAAAATTGACAAGCAATTTATCAGCTCAAGTAGCAGAGTTAGTGACACTGAAAGAGGCTTTGCATATAGCGCAGGGAAAACGGGTTAATATGTAGACAGACAGTAGGGAGACTTTGAGGTAGTACATGATTATATGTTTGTCTGGAGCCACATGCGGAATGTCACATCGGGAGGAGGTCAAGTGCAGCACGAAGCGATAATTAGAGACAAACTAGAAGCTGCTAACCTACCCCTAGAAACAGCAGTAATAAAAGTTAAAGCCCATCGGAAGGTAGCAGATCCCATCGAGCTGGGCAACAGCGTCTGGATAAAGTGGCTAAAGAGGCCACAGCTGTCGGCCCAGAGTATCAGGTGGTGGTAACGGCGGCTGGGTTAGAGGAGGTGAATGTAGCGGATTTGCACGGAGATGCTAAGAAAGAGGAGGGGGAACTGTGGAAGCAGCAAGGTGCAATGGAAAACACGGGTGGAGGGTGGTGAAAACACGGGAATGTAGTAGCACCCCAGTGAATCCAACAGAGTCTAATGAGGATATGACATGGGATCTCTCATCATGGAATGGAAACCATGTTAGGACGGATAGACAGATGCTGGTGGTGACGGAGAATGTGAAGAGAGTTAGACAAATATTGCCAGCAGTGTCTAATATGAGCCCAACATTATTCAGGTTGGCCCATCAACATTTGCATGTCACACCAACTCCGCCTGAGGGGCCCCTGGGAACAGATACAAATGGATTTTACAGGACATCTCGAGCCCAGCCCAGAGAAAAACCATTGCCTGGATATTACCGATCAATTCATGAGATGGGTAGAGGCTTTCCTAACACGGGATTGCTCAGCCACAACTATGGCCCGGATAATGTTAGAAAAAGTAATTCCACGCTGGGGAACACCCTTACAGCTGGATTCAATTCAAGGCACACATTTTACGAGGCACATACTCAAAGAAATATGGAGGTGGCTGGGAATTTCAATGGAAGTTCCATGCCCCCTAACATCCCTAGATTTCAGGCTTGGTTGAAGGAATGAACTGGATCTTAAAGCGAGTATTGGCAAAGGCCATTCAAGATACGGAGCGAGGGTGGGCAGATTATTACCCAGCATTCTTATGGGACTTTGGCCAACACTAACAGGAAAACAGGGTTAACACCATCCGAGGTGATGACGGGAAAAGCCATGAGGTTGCCAGGAAGGGTCATAAATTGGAAGTGAGGAAGTGGGTCCGAAGAGGAAGAGAGTGAACCATAGATAGATAGATAGATGCATAAAGCGATCGATCGGCAGAAAGGCAGATGGACAGACAGGTAGTTAGACAGGCAGGCAGACACAGGCAGACAGACAGACAGATAGTTAGATAGGTAGACAGATGGACAGAAAGGCAGATAGAGGATGAGGGACTGTGAAGGAAAGCAGGAGAGGTGGAAAGACACACAGATACGCACACAGATTGAAAGAGACAGAGAAACGATAGAGAACTACCGACAAGCACACACACACACGTACACACACATACTCACACACACATGTACACACCCATACTCACACACTCGGACATACATACGCAAACAGATGGACACACACATTCTTGCACACTCACAGAGACACACACACACACACACACAGGGATGCAGAGAAAGAAGCAAAGGTAATTTAAGATTGTGAGAGGCAGAGGATAGAAAGAGAGAAACATGCACACACAAACACGTAGGCACCCACACAGAAAAAGAGGGAGAGGGCTGAGCGAAAGTGAGTGGACGATCGAAAGGGAGAAAAAGAGAGAGTTGCTGAGAGAGAAAGAGAGTGTGAGGCAGAGATAGAGAGATAGAAAGAAAGAGACAGGCAGGCAAACATAGAGAGTGTGCGAGAAGGGGTGAGAGACAGAGAGAGATTGACTGGCAGAGAGAGATAGAGAGAGGATGGTAGGGATAGAGAGAGAGGGAGAAGGCAGAGATACAACAAGACAGAGACAGATAAAATGATAGAGAGGAAGGCAGGCAGAGAGACAGACAGACAGAAAGAAAGAATGAAAGATAGATGGATGAATGGGTAGATAGATGGATAGACAGAAATGCAGATAGAGCGAGAGGGACTGCAAAGGAAAGTGAGAGGCGGGAAGACACACAGACATATCCACACATATTGAAAGAGACAGAGAAAAGTGCAATTGAGAGAGAGAGATAGAGACCGACCGACACACACACACACACATGAACACACACATCCTCACACACACTCGCAGAGAGTGAGGGAGATGAAAAGAGAGAGACAATGGGAATTTAAGATTGTGAGAGGCAGCGGATAAAAAGAGAGAAATACGTACACACAAACACGTAGGCACCCACACAGAAAAAGAGAGAGAGGGCTGAGAAAGAGAGGACAATCGAAAGAGAGAAAAAGAGAGAATTGACAGGAGAGAAAGTGAGGGTCAGGCACAAAGAGAGATACACAGAGAGAGAGAGAGAGATAGAGACAGGCAGAGAGAATGAGAAAGTGAAAGAGGGAGAAGGAGGGATACAGAATGTTCGACAAATGTCGAGAGAGGAAGTGAGAGAGAGAGAATAGAGAGAGACTAGAAACACGCGCTAAGAAAGGGGAAGAGAGGGAGGAGGAGAAAGTGAGAGTTAGAGGAACAGCCAGGGAGGGAGAGGGAGATAGCGAGAGAGAGAAATTGTAAAAGAGAGAGGGGTAGGGAAAGCAGAGAGAGAGGCAAAGATAGAGACAGAGTTAGGTGCATAGTGTGAGAGAGATACTGAAAGATAATGAGACAGAGAGACATTTAGTGAGAGATGTACGCAGAGATTTGTATATAGAGAGAGATACAGAGAAAGTGAGAGAGTCAATGAGAGAGTGAAAGAAAGGGAAGAGGAGAACAAGAGGAAAACAGGCAGAGAGAGCGAGACCATGATATAGACAAATGGGAGTTTAGCAAGTGAGAAAGATATTTAAAGCGAGAGTGGAAGAGGGAAAGGGAGCAAAGATGCAAAGAGAGATAAATGGAGAAAGAGGGCGAGAGAGTGAGGCACAGAGAGAGAAAGAGATAGTTACAGAGAGGGAGAGAGAAACATATAGAGAGTAAAGAGGAAGAGACAGCAAGAGCCATAGAGCAAAAAGGAAATAATGAGAGCTAGAGACACAGTGAGAGAGTCAGAGAGAGAAGCAGATAAAGTGTGCGAGAGGGGGAGAGAGGCAAGAAGAGAATGAGAGAGAGAGAGGGCGATCAAAAGGGATAAATAGAGAGGGTTGCTGGGTGAGAAAGAGAAAGTGAGGCAGAGAGAGAAATAGAGAGAGACAGACAGAGAGAATGAGAGATTGACAGAGGGAGAAGGAGAGAGACAGAGTGTGTGACAGGGCGAGGGAGAGAGACAGAGAGGCACACAGATAGTGAGAGGAAGCAAATGGAGAGAGAATAGCGTAAATTAAAGAGGGCGGCAGAGGGAGATGGAGGGAGTGAGATTTAAAGACACAGTGAGAGAGAACGAGAGAGGAGAGAGAGGGAGAGAAAGGGACAGTAAAATTGGAAATGAGAGAGACAGAGAGAGAAAAGAGAATGAGAGGCCAAAGAGAGGGACAGAGTTAGACAAACAGTCTGAGAGAGACAGAGAGAGAATGACACAGAGAGACAAAGTGAGATGAATGCAGAGAGAGAGATAGGATGGGAGGGAGAACGTGAAAAAGAGAAAGAAAGGGAAAGAGAGATGGAGCAACATACAGACAGGGTGAGGCAGAGAAGCAGTGGCAGAGAGAGAGGGAGACCATGCAATTGACAAAGGGAAGTTTAGCAAGCGAGAAAGAAAGAGAAAGCGACAGCGAGAGAGGGAAAAAGAACAGTGATGAAGAGAGAGAGATACTGGGTTGATACGCAGATGGAGAGCGAGAGAGAAAGGGAGGGAGAGTCAGAATGAGTGAGTAATGCGGGAGAGGAAGAGGCAATGAGAGCCATAGTGCGACAAGAAAAGATAGAGAAACAGAGAGAGTGGCACAGAAAGGGAGAGAGAGAGAGAGACAGGCAGACAGGCAAAGAGAGAGAGAGAATGCTTGAGAGGGGTATAGAGACAGAGAGAGATAGAGAGGGAGAGAGAGAGACAGAGATGGAGAGAGGCAGATATACAAAAATACAGAGTTAAATAGTCAGATACACAGATAGATAGATTGATAGATAGGCAAAGAGACAGAGATACACATATACAGATAGATTAGATAGATAGATAAATTGATAGACAGAAAGGCAGACAGGCAGACGGACAAACAGGTAGGCAGATAGATGGATAGATAGATAGACAGACAGGAAGGCAGATAGAGGAAGAGGGATTGTAAAGGAAAGCAAGAGGTGGGAAAGGCACACAGAGATACACACACAGATTGAAAGAGGCAGACAAATGTGAGATATAGAGCTAGAGGCCCCGCGACACACACACAAACACACAGGCATGCTCATACTCAAACACACTCACAGAAAAAGAGAGAGAGAGAGAGATGGAGAGAAAGACACAATAGGAATTTTAGAGTTTGAGAGGCAGATGATAGAAAGAGAGAAGCAGGTACACAGGAATACGAAGACAACCAAGCAGAAAAAAGATAGCGTGCTGAGAGAGAAATAGAGGATGATCGAAAGGAATAAAAGGAGAGAGTTGATGGGAGAGGAAGAGATGGTGAGGCAAGTAGGGAGCAATAAACGGAGAGAGAGAGGGAGAGAGATACAGGCAGAGAGAATGAGATAGAAATAGGGAGGAGGGATACAGAAAGCATGAAAAAGGACGAGAGGAAGTGAGAGAGAGAGAGGATAGAGAGAGAGGTAGAAGCGCACTGAGAAAGGGAGAGGGAAGAGAAGAAAGTGAGAGATAGAGTCACAGCAGGAGAGAGAGAGAAAATTTGAAAAATAGAGGGGGAGAGAAAACAGAGAGGGAAGGAGAGAGACAGAGTTAGGAGCACAATTTGAAAGGGAGACTGAGAGAAATGAGAAAGAGAGACAACGTGCAAGATGGACGCAGAGAGTTGGATAGAAAGAGATAGAGAGAAACTGTGAGACAAAATGAGAGAGAGAAAGCAAGGGAAGGAGAGATCACAGGGCAAACAAACAGGCAGAGGCAGAGAAGATGAGACAGAAAGAGATAGACCATGAAGTAGACAAAGGGGAGTTTAGCAAGATAGAAATAGAGATAAACCAAGAGTTGAAGACAGAAAGAGAGCAAAGATAGAAAGAGAGATAGACAGAGAAAGAGGGCGCGAGAGCGAGGCATGGAGTGAAAGATGGATACACAGAGTGAGAAACAGAGAGAGAGAGAGAGTGTGACATAAGGAGAGTAAAGAGGAAAAGAAAGTGAGAGCCACAGAGCGAGAAGGAAAGAATGAGAGCTAAAGACACAGAGAGAGAGGCACAGAGAGTGAGAGAGAGAGAGGGAGAGAGAAAGAGGGACAGACAGACAGACAGACATATAGACAAACAGAGAGCGTGTGAGCGAGGGAGAGAGAAAGAGAAAGATAGGGTGGCAGAGACAGAGGGAGAGAGACAGAAAGAGAGACAAAGGGTGGTCGGAAGGGAGAGAAAGAGAGAGTTGCTGGGTGAGAAAGGGAGTGTGAGTCTTAGCGCGAAATAGAGAGAGAGGCAGGCAGAATGAGAGATTGAAAAAGGAGAAGGGGAGAGACAGAGTGTGTGACATAGGGCGAGAGGGAAAGAGAGAGAACTGAGGGAGAGAGAGATTGAGAGAAAGAGAGGCAGAAACACACCGAGTGAAGGAGGCAGAGGGAGAAGGAAATAGTAAGATTTAGAGACACAGCAAGAGAGGCAGACAGAGAGAGAAAGAGCAAGAAATATTGAAAAAGGGGAGAGAGAGAAAAAAGAGACACAGAGTTAGGCACAAAGTGCGAAAGCGAGACAGAGAAATAGTGACAGAGAAAGAATGAGACAGAAAGTGAAAGAGAGAGAGATGACACAAAGATTGGCCAGGTGGTTAAGAGTGTGGTTGAGCGTCTTGGGCTACAGGAAAAAATAGATGGGATGGTCAAATGGGCAGCTAAGTGGCAGATGTAATTTAACCCTGAAAAGTGTAGGTTGATACACTTTGGAAGGAGTAATTTGACAAGGAAGCATTCAATGAATGGCATGACACTAGGAATTTCTGAGGAACAAAGGGACCTTGTGTCCATCGATATCTGAAGGCGGAGGGGCATGTTAGTGGGGTGGTGAAAAAGGCATATGGGACACTTGCCTTTATCAATTGAGGCGTAGATTACAAAGTAGGGTGGTCAAAGTAGTTCTGTCGAAGGGTCATGAGGACTCGAAACGTCAACTCTTTTCTTCTCCGCCGATGCTGCCAGACCTGCTGAGTTTTTCCAGGTAATTCTGTTTTTGTTTTGGTCATGTTGGAGTTGCATTGAACCTTGGTGAGGCCACAGTTGGAGTACTGTGGTACTGTGTGCAGTTCTGGTCACAACATTATAGGAAGGATGTGATTGCTGTGGAGTGGGTGTTGAGGAGATTCACCAGGATGTTGCCTGGGAACAAACATTTAAATTATGAAGAGAGGTTGATACGCTTAGGTTGTTTTCATTGGAGCAGAGAAGACTGAGGGGCCACCTGATCGACGTGTAAAAGATTGTGAGGGGCATGGAGAGGGTGGAGAGGGAGCAGCTGTTACCCTTAGTTGAAGGATAAGTCACAAACGGGCATAGTTTCAAGGTGCGGGGCAGGAGGTTTAGAGGGGATGTGAGGAAAAACTTTTTTTTCCCAGAGGGTGGTGATGGTCTGGAATGCGCTGCCTGGGAGGCTGGTGGAGGCAGGTTGCCTCACATCATTTAAAAAGTACCTGGATGAACACTTGGCGCGTCATAACATTCAACACTATGGGCCAAGTGCTGGTAAATAGGATTAGGTAGGTAGTTCACGTGTTTCTCACGTTTCGGTGCAGACCCGATGGGCCGAAGGGCTTCATCTGCACTGTGATTCTATGTTTCTATGATTCTGAGAGACTGAGTGAGAGAGAGAGATAATAGAGAGAGAGGGGGAAGTGCACTGAGAGAGAGAGAGACAGAGGGAGGAGGAGAGATTGAGAGTTGGAGACACAGCAAGACAGGTCGAGAAATGGAGACCGAGAGGGATAGAGGCATAGAAAGAGATAGAGTTAGGCACACATTGTGAGAGAGAGGCTGAGAGAGAATGAGACTGAGAGAGAACGTGAGAGATAGACAGAGAAAGAGAGTTGGAGAGAGAGAGATCAAGAGAAAGAGAAAGAGAGAAAGAAAGGGAAAGGGAGAGCAAGAAGCAAACACAGGCAGAGGCAGAGAAGGACAGGCAGAGGGAGAGAGAGAGAGACACTAAAATAGTGAAAGGAAAGTTTAGCTAGTGAGAAAGAGAAAGAAAGCGAGAGTGGAAGAGGGAAAGAGAACAGAGAGACAAAGAGGGAGATAGAATGAGGAGGGCGAGAGAGATAGATCGCAGAGGGGAGATAGAGAGAAAGAGAGGCTCAGAGAGACATAGAGAGGGTAAAGAGGAAGACTAAGAGACAGTGAGAGCCATAGAGCAAGAGGGAAAGAATGAGATACAAAGACAGGGTGAGAGAGGCACAGAGACATAGAGAGAGAGACTGGGAGAGACAGACATACAAACAGAGAGTGTGTGCGAGAGTGGAGAGAGACAGAGTGCCAGAGAGAGAGAGAGGAGGAGAGAGATAGAGAGGGAGAAGGCAGTGATACATAAAGACAAACATAGATAGATAAATAGATAGATGGGATGACAGGTCGGCAGGCAGCAGGGCAGATGGACAGGCAGACAAGCAGATAGACAGATACACAAATACAGAGATAGATAGATAAATAGATAGATAGATAAATAAATAGATAGACAAATAGATATATAGACATATAGATAGATAGATATATAGGCAGATAGATTGATTGATAGACAGGTAGATATATAAATTGGTAGATAGATAGACAGACAGACAGATAGATTGACAGACAGACTGACTGAATGTCAGTTTGAGGGAAAGGAACTGAGAAGGAGAGCAAGAGAGGTGGAAAGATAAACAGACATACACACAGAGATTGAAAGAGACGGAGAGACGTGAGAGAGAGACGCAACGACACGCACACTCACATGGACACACATGCACACTCAGTGTGTGTGCGTAAGAGGGAGAGAGAGAAATTGAGAGGATGAGACAAATGGAATTTTAGGTTGTGAGAGGCAGAGGACAGAGAGAGAGAGAGAAACACATACACACACAAATGGAGACACCCACACAGAAAGAGAGAGAGAAGTCTAAGAGAGATAAAGTGATCGAAAGGGAGAAATACATAGTTAGTGGGAGAGAAAGAGAGGGTGAGGCAGGGAGAGAGAAAGACAGAGTGAATGAGAGATTGAAAGATGGAGAAGTAGAGAGGCAGAGTGTGTGACATGGAGCGAGAGAGAGTTTGAGACCAAGGGATAGAGATAGTGAGAGAATGAGAATAGAGAGATACTTAAATGCGTCAAGTGGAGGAGACAAAGGGAGATGGAGGGAGTGAGATTTAGAGACACAGCAAGAGGGATAGAGAGAGAGAGGGAGAGAATGAAGGGGAGAGAGATAGAGAGACAGAGAGAAACGTTGAAAAAGAGGGGCAGAGTAAAGAGCGAGAGAGGCTTAGAGAGAGACAGGGTTAGACACAAAGTGTGAGAGCTAGACAGAGGGAGAGAAAGAGACAGAGAGACAGAGTGAGAGATAGACTGATAGAAAGAGAGAGAGAGGAGAGAGAGCTAGGAGAGAAAGAGACAAAGGGAAGTTTCGGGCATGAGAGGCAGAGAAACAAACACACACACACGCAGACACTGCCACGGAAAGAGAGAGAGAGGGCTGAGAGGGACAGGGCAGTGGAAAGGAGAAAATGAGAGAGTTGATGGGAGAGAAAGAGAGGGTGAGGCAGAGAGAGAGGGAGAGAGACATTTGAATTAAGAGAGTAAGAGGAGAGGGACAGATTGTGTTATAGTGTGGGAAGGAAAGAGAAAGTGAGGGAGTCATAGGGAGGTGGAGAGAGTGAGAGTTAGATAAAAAGCGGGGGAGACACAGAGAGACAGAAAGAGAGATAGACATTGAAAAAGAGAGAAGCGGAGATAAAAGAGAGAGAGGCAACGAGAGACAAAGTGAGACATGGTGAGAGAGGGAGAGAGAGAGAAAGAGAGGGAGAGAGAGAGAGAGATAGAGGTAGCACACGTGAGAGAGAGAAAGTGACAGAAAAAAAGAGGGAAAGAGAGGAACAGACAAACAGAGGCAATGAAGAGGCAGAGAGAGGGAGAGAGGCAATGAAACAGACAAAGGAAAGTTTATCAAGTGAGGAAGAGAGGAAGTGAAAGAGGGAAAGAGAACAGAGAGACAAAGAAACAGTGACTGAGAAGGAGGGCGAGAGTGTGAGGCACAGCAAGAGACAGGGATTGACACGCAGAGGGTGAGATAGAGAGAAAGAGGCGAATAGAGAGACAGAGAGAGTAAAGAGAAAGAGACAGCGAGAGTGATACAACGAGAAGGGAACTTTGAGGGATGCAGACACAGCAAGAGAGGTACAGACAGAGAGAGTCATAAAAACATAGAAAGTTAGCGAGAGAGGTGGAGAAAGGCAGAGAGATAGAGTGACAGAGACAGAGAGAGAGGGAAAGAGAGACACAAAAATTCAGATATATATATATAGATAGATAGATAGGTAGGTAGATATATAGATAGTCAGGCAGACAGAGTGAGGGAGAGGGAAACAAAAGGATAGAGAGACAGAGAGTGTAAAGAGGAAGAGAAAGAGACAGCGAGAGTGATACAATGAGAAGGGAACTTTGAGAGATGGACACAGCGAGAGACTAACAGACAGAGAGAGAGAGAGTCATAAAAACAGAAAGTTAGCGAGAAAGGTGGAGAGAGGCAGAAAGAGATAGATCGATAGAGACAGAGAGAGGGAGACAGAGAGAGAGGGAAAGAGAGACCAAAAATTCAGATAGAGATAGATATATATATATAGATAGGTAGAGATATAGAAAGACTAACAGACAGGCAGACAGAGTGAGGGAGAGGGAAACAAAAGGATAGAGACAGAGAGAGAGAGAGGGGGGGACAGAAACAGAGAGTGCGTAAGTGATAGGGAAGAAAAAGAGACAGGGTTAGCAAGAGCCAGAGAGATAGAGAGGAAGAACGAGTTAATGGGAGAGACAGTGAACGTAAAAACCAGAGAGATAAAGAGTTCAAGAACGACAGAGGAGGAAAGGGAGAGACACAGCAAAAGGGAGAGAGTGAGATGCGCACGGAGAAAACGAGACAGGTAGCGGGGGGAGGGAGAGAAAGAGATAGAGAGAGAATGAGAGAGATTGATAGTGAGATAGTTTCACATTTGATTGTGGTGTGGAATCAGTTTTTGAGGGATTTTGAATATTTCCAGATATTTTATTCATTGAATTTAGTAATAAACAGCCACTCTTAATCCACTGTAACTCTTTCGAGTACAAACCTTTCCATCTGTTTCAGATGAAGTTACATTGTTTCATAGTTTACTATTGTGAAATTTGAACTCTTGATCTTGGAGTTACAAACCCAGTACCATAACCACTTGGCTATTTAGGCCAAGCTCCTTAACCCACTGTAGCTCTTATAGAGTCAAAACAATTAAAACAAATCAACAAAATTGAGATAAATCAGGCACAGCCCCTAATTCAGGTCAGCTGTAAATCCAAGAACAAAGTTTAAAGGAACCTTACAAACTTTAAATCAAAATATGATTAAAGGGGTCAACAAAACATCCTAGTCCCCACGGTGCCCACCGAGCACGGAAGGCCTCGGGTGTGCCAGCAGACACCGCGTGCTCCCTCTCCAGGGACATCCGGCAGCGAACGTAGCCGCGGAAGAGGGACAAACAATCGGGCAGGACTCCCCCGTCGATTGCCCACTGCCTGGACCAGTTAATGGCCAACTTGGCCAGGCCCAGGAGCAGGTTCACGAGGAGGTCCACCTCCTTCCCGACCCCCTTCCACACTGGGTGTCCATAGATCAGGAGCGTGGGGCTGAAGTGCAAACAAAACATCAATAAAAGGTTTTTCAAATAATTAAAAAGGGAGTGCAGCCTACCACACCCTACATATGCCTGGTCCACCGACTCCACAAGACCGCAAAAAGGGCATGTGTCCTGAGAGTTCGTGAACCTATGCATTCTCCTAGTATAGGGGACTGCTGCATGCAACACCCTCCAACCCAGGTCCCTGATAGAAAGGGGGAGGATACCTCCTTAGGGGGCCTCCCATCAGGGGCCTCCACCGCCGGACGGCAACAAGGCACGCCAGGGCGTGTCCGGGCGGCGGACAAGGGCGAGAAAATGGAAGGTGTGAAGCAGCAGTCCATACAAAAAGCTCCTCTTTGCCGTGCCAAAAGGCACAGAGGGCATGTCCCCGAGGCGGCTCATATTGCGGGGCACCAGCACCCGAGGGAGGGTTCGGGGCTTGGGGCCAATGTGGAATTCTGTCCGAACAGGGGAACGCTCAGACGGAAGACCACCGCGCACCTGGGCCACCTCAAGACCCAAAATAACATCGGGTCTGAGCACGACCGTTCTCAGGTCTTGGATGGCATCGGCTGCGACCTGGACACTCACAGACGCGCAACGCGCCAACTCCCGCGGGAGCATCCAGCCCAGTCCTCCGCCACCCAGCACGTCCCCAATCCTGGTCACCCCTGCAGCCACAGCCCTCCTCTCCGCCAACCACTGAAAGGGACGGAGGGGCGGATTCCTGAGCAGCGGCTCTCTGACGATAGCCGCTACTCCTGATGGGGGAGAGCTGCGTCGTGAGGTGACCATATTCCAGACTTTGATCAGGTCCTGGTAAAAGACGGGCAACGCCTGCAAGGAGCCACCGAGGCCCCTCTGTTCTATAAACAGGAGCTGCACGTCATAATTCAGGCCGTGCACCTGATGGAAGAAATACGTCATCAGGGCACACCATCTAGGAGGAGGCTCGACGTAGAGGTAACGCTGCAGGGTCTGAAGGCGGAAAGTCGCCACCTGTGTGCATAGGCACACTAGCGCCTGACCATCCTCCCTAAGCGGGAGACTCAGAACCTCAGCAGCGACCCAGTGCAATCTTTTGTCCCAGAAGAAGTCGACGAACAATTTCTGGATTCTTGTGACAAAGTCTGGGGGAGGGGTCAAAGTGACCAGTCAATACCACAACATGGCGGCGATCAGCTGGTTTATGACCAGAACTCGACCTCGGTAAGATAGCACTCGGAGCAGTCCTGTCCAGCGCCGCAGGCGAGCGGTGACTTTCGTCTCCAGTTCCTGCCAGTTTGCCGGCCAGGATTCCTCAGCGGGGCAGAGATGGACCCCCAGGTAGAGGAGGCTGGTCCTGCTCCAGGTGAAAGGCCTGAGCTCCTCGGGTAGGGGATCCATTTGCCACTGACCGACCAGGAGTCCAGAACATTTATCCCAGTTGATCCTGGCAGAAGAAGCGGCAGAGTAGACCTCCTGGCACTTGCGCATCCTCCGCAGGTCAGCCGGGTCACTAAACATAAGGAGCACGTCATCGGCGTAAGCCGAAAGGACCACCCCGATGCCCGGCCCGCGCAGAACCAATCCCGACAACCTCCTCCGCAAGAGGCGCAGGAAAGGCTCCACGCAAGTAGAATACAACTGGCCAGACAGGGGGCAGCACTGACGTACCCCTCTCCCAAAGCGAAGGGGCGCCGTCAGGGACCCGTTAACCTTCGCTAGACACTCCGCGGCGGTGTACAGAAGTCAGATCCGGGCGACAAAATGCGTCCCGAACCCGAATGCTCGCAGAGTTCTGAGTAAGTATCCGTGATCCACCCTGTCGAACGCCTTCTTCTGATCAAGAGACAGGAAGGCGCTCGACAGACCAGCCCTCTGGGAATGGTGGATGATGTTCCGGACCAGATGGATGTTATCATAAATGGTTCGGTCCGGGACGGCGTAGGACTGGTCAGGGTGGATCATGTGGTCCAGCACGGTGCCGAGCCGAGAAGACATGGCTCGGGCAAAGATTTTGTAGTCCGTGCTGAGGAGGGAGACCGGGCGCCAGTTTTTAAGAAGGCGGAGATCCCCCTTCTTCGGCAGCAGGGTAATCACGGCCCTGCGCCACGAAAGGGGCATCTCCCCGATAGCAATGCTCTCCCCCAGGACCCTCGCGAAGTCGCTCCCCAAGACATCCCAGAACGCCCTGAAAAACTCCACGGTCAGCCCGTCTAGTCCCGGGGATTTGCCCCTGGAGAGACCGTCGAGTGCGCCGGTCAGCTCCCCCAGACTTATAGGAGAGTCAAGCGCTCCGGCGCAGTCCGGGCCGACCTGCGGCAGGTCCTCCCACAAAACTCTGCAAGCGTCCTCCCTGGACGGATCCGGAGAGAACAGGGCAGTGTAGTAATCTCAGGCCATGGCCCTGATGCCCTCTGGGTCCGAGATAAGGGATCCATCGTCGGCCAGCAGCGTAAAGAGCTGCTGACGGACCCCGTGCCTTTTTTCCAGTGAGTAGAAGGGGGAGCCGCGCTCCAGCTCCTTGAGGAACCGGATCCGCGACCTCACGAACGCGCCCCGAGACCCGACCAGTTGCAGATCCCGCAGCGTGCCCTTCATCTCATCGTACACCGACCGCAGGGCCGGGTCCGCGTTGGGCTGGCGGAGACGTGCTTAACACGTTTCCATCTGTTCCTATTCAGATGAAGTTACATTGTTTCATAGTTTGCCATTGTGAGATTGGAACTCTTGATAATCTTTTAAATGAAAACCAAATCAACAAAATTGGGATAAATCAGGCACAGCCCCTAATTCAGGTCAGCTGTAAAACCAAGGACAAAAATTTAAAGGAACCTTACAAACTTTAAATCAAAATGTGATTAAAGGGGTCAACAAAACACCCCAGTCCACGCGGTGCCCACCGAGCACGGAAGGCCTCGAGAGTGCCAGCAGACACCGCGTGCTCCCTCTCCAGGGACATCCGGCAGCGATCGTAGCCGCGGAAGAGGGACAAACAATCGGGCGGGACCCCCCCGTCGATCGCCCGCTGCCTGGACCTGTTAATGGCCAACTTGGCCAGGCCCAGGAGCAGGTTCATGAGGAGGTCCTCCTCCTTCCCGACCCCCTTCTGCACTGGGTGCCCATAGATCAGGAGCGTGGGACTGAAGTGCAAACAAAACATCAATAAAAGGTTTTCCAAATAACTAAAAAGGGAGTGCAGCCTACAACACCCTATGTATACATGGTCCACGGATTCCACAAGACCGCAAAAAGGGCACATGTCCTGAGAGTCCGTGAACCTATGCATCCTCTTATTATAGGGGACTGCTGCATACAACACCCTCCAACCCAGGTCCCCGATAGAAAGGGGGAGGACACTTCCGCAGAGGGCCTCCCATCGGGGGGCCAGTACCATAACCACTTGGCTATCTAGGCCAAGCCCCAAAAAAAGCAGAGCATGAGCCAGAATGCTCTGAGTTCGAGTCACATTCTAGGACTTGTTGACCACAGAACACAACTGCTGGTGCAGACAAGCCAGTGTGTAACTCTTTCGAGTACAAACCCGTTTCCATCTGTTTCAGATGAAGTGACATTGTTTCATAGTTAGCCATTGTGAGATTTGAACTCTTGATAATCTTTTAAATAAACATGTTTCTATCTGTTCCTATTCAGATGAAGTGACATTGTTTCATAGTTTGCCATTGTGAGATTTGAACTCTTGATCTTGGGGTAACAAACCCAGTACCATAACCACTTGGATATTTAGGCCAAGCTCCTTAAATCACTGTAATCACACAACTGAATGTCAACAGTTAAAGAGGACATTTACACCACAGAGTGTAATAGAACAGCATGGAGTGAGGCAGTCTACATTTGGAATTTAATCAATATATGGTAATAGTCAAGTGACGGACATCACTGAAACAATAGGAGATCTAGATGAGGGACTGATGGTGATTGAGTGGACAGCATATTATCCGGGTGAACACAGCTCCTGTTTTTTTTATTAGTTAATTAATTTGATAAGTAAAGTCCAGCCCTTGGATCCTGGGAGCTCTATTTAAAAAATAAACATTTTGTATCACTAAACTCAAAGTCATTATCTGTTTGTTCATATATTTTAAAAAGCAATGTGAACAATGTTGCAATTTCAATGTCCCTGAGGTGATCCCACAGGGTATAAATTAAAGGCTTTGGGAATGTTTCACCTCAGCATTTAGGCAGAGATACCAGCAGCACAAAGGGGCACATCACTTCGCACTGAAAGGATGGAACCAATTAAAGTGGCTGAGAAAATATTCTACACAATCCTTGCTGTTGTAGGTGTTCCTGGTGAGTGACCATAACTACTGAAGTTGTGTAAGTCTGTATGAGCGGCTCTCTCATTTTAAATTGTGACTGAAAATATTACATGCTGATCTGGTGCACACTGTCATAGACACACTGAATCAGCGATATAATTTGCTGAATTAAAATGTCTTGAATGTCTCTGCTGCTTCATTCAATTTTGTCAAATGAAAACAAACCTTCAATTGTAACTCGCAGGCTCTCTGATGAATTATGTCCCAGTATTCAGTGGAAAATTGTGCAATGTTAAAGTAGACCTTAGTGAAGGCAAAATCTCAGAAGGAATGTTTAGTGGGAGTCAGAGGAAAATCACCCCGAGTGTGGGTCCTTAATCAGAGTGGAATACCTGGCCCCAGTCACCACTCTTTCACAGACTGTGCCTGTTCGTGTCAAATTGTCCTAAGTGTGTGTTAGTAACCAGATTGGATAACCTCACTCCAGTGGCCATATGTTTCTGGGTCTATCTGTTAATATCTATTTGTCCTAAGTGTGTGTCAGTCACCTGAGTGGAATACCTGACTCCAGTCACCAATCATTCACTGATTTTATCTATTAGTATCAAATTGTCCTAATTGTGGGTTAGTAACCAGATTGGAAAACCTCACTCCAGTGACCTTATGTTTCTGGGTCTATCTATTAATGTCAAATTGTACTAACTGTGTTTCAGTAACCAGAATGGAATACCTGACTCCAGTCACTAATCTTTCACTGACTTTATCTATTAGTGTCAAATTGTCCTAAGTGTGTGTTAATAATCAGATTGGAAAACGCCACTCCAGTGGCCATGTGTTTCTGGCTCTATTTGTTAATGTCAAATTGTACTAAGTGTGGGTCAGTAACCAGTGTGGAATACCTGACTCCAGTCATCAATCTTTCACTGACTTTATCTGTTAGTGTCAAATTGTCCTAAGTGTGGGTTAGTAACCAGAGTGGAATACCTGGCCCCTGTGATCATGTATTACTTGGTCAATCTGTCATTGTAGAATTGTACCGAGTGGACGTCATTAATCAGAGTGGAATACCTGGCCCCAGTCACCAAATATTTCTGGGTCTTTCTGTTGGTGTCAAACTGTACTAAGTGTGGGTCAGTAACCAGAGTGGTATACCTGTCCCCAGTGAACATGTATTACTGGCTGTATCTGTCGATGTAGAATTGTACTGAGTGTGGGTCATTAATCAGAGTGGAATACCTGGCACCAGCCACCACTCTTTCACTCATTGCATCTGTTAGTGTCAAATTGTACTAAGTGTGGGTTAGTAAAAAGAATGGAATAACTGACTGCAGTCAACATTTATTTTCGGTAATATCTGGCATTGTAGAATTGCATTGAGTGTAGTCAGTATCCAGAGTGGAATACCTGCTCCAAGTGATAATGTATGACTGGGAACATTTGTCGGTGTCGAATTGAACTGATGTGGGTCAGTAACCGTACTGAAATGATTCGTTTCAATTTGGAAATCATGTTTGTTTTTATTGAAGAAGTCTTTCCATTCCTTGGAGCTCTCTGTGTTTTACCTTATGTATAGTTTGACAACAGGAAGTGTTTTGATGTTGGTTGAAGATATTTGGTAGTCAGTGTATGAAGTTAAATGTCTGGATTTAGCTCCATTTTCTATTGAGCTGCTCCAACAGAAATAGATGTCAAACCGTTCCTGATATTGAAGCAATCAGGCAGCACTCTTACAGTGTTCCAATGTTCTTTTTGATTGTTTTATAAGGCCAGAAGAGATTGGAGCAGATGAAGGTCATTCCGCCCATGGAGTCAGCTCAGCCATTCAGTGAGATCATTGCTGATCTGATCATCGTCACCTCCACAATGCTGCCTTTTCCCTATAACCCTTGATTCTCTGACTGATTAAAAATCTGTCGAGGTCAGCCTTGAATATATTTAACGACTCATCATCTACAGCCCTCTAGGGGAACTAATTCCACAGATACACTAATCTCTGAGAGAAGAAATTCCTCCTAATCTCTGCATTAAATTGGTGAACGCTTTCTCTGAGATGATGCCCACTCGTCCTCAACCTTCCCACAAGGGGAAACAGCTTCTCAACATGTACCGTGTCAAGCCCCCTTGGAAATAAGGTCCCCTTCATTCTATTAAACTCCAATGAGTACAGGCCCAATCTAATCAATCTCCCCACATGAAAAAGTCCCTCTATATCCGGCACTAGCCTTTAACCTTCTGTGGGCTGCCTCCACTTCGAGCATATCTTTCCTCAAATAAGGGGACCATAATTGTTGACATTATTCTAAGTGATTGCCCTGTATAGTTCTAGAATGACTTCCCCATTTGTATAATCCATTCCCTTTGAAATTAAAGCCAACATTTTATTTCCCTTCCCTATCAACTGCTGAAATTAACGTTTTCATATTCATGTGCGCGGGCTCCCAAATCCCTCTGTGCTGCAGCTTTCTGCAGTCTTTCTCCATTTAAGTAATATTGAGCTCCTCTATTCTTCCTGCCAACGTGCATAAACCCACAGTTTCTGATAATATATGCCATCCGCCAAGTTTTGCCAACTCACTTAACATTTCTATATGCCCATGTAGGCCCTTTGAGTCTTCCTCACCACTTGCCTTCTCACCAATATGTGTGATAACTGGAAATTTGACAATAGTACATTCACTTCCATCATATAAACCATTAATATATATTGTAAGTAACTGTGGTCCCAGCACTGATCCCTGTGGCGCTCCACGACTTACAGTTTATTATTCTGAAAATACCCCCCTTATCTCAGCTCTCTGTCTTCTATTAGTTAGCAAATCCTCTATCCATGCTAGTGTACTACTCCCAAGACCAAGAGCTCTTATTAAGCAGCTGTGTGTCTGGTACCTTATTGAATGCCTTCTTGGAAATACAAGAATATTGCATATCCTGTTTCCCCTTTATCCATTCTGCTTTTTACTTCCTCAAATAATTCTAAATAAATTTGCTGGGCATAATTTCCCCGTCATCAAGCCATGCTAACTCTGCTTGATGAAATTATGTATTTTAAATGCTCTGCTATCACATTCCTTGTGATAGACTCTAACGTTTTCCCAATAGTGCATGTTAAGCTATTTGGCCTGTAGTTACCTGAGCTTTTTCTCTCCCTCCCTTTTTGAATAAGGTTGTTACTTTGGCAGATTTCCAATCTTCTGAGTCTTTTCCAGAATCAAACGATTCTTGGAAGATGACTGTCAGTGCATCCATTATGTGTGCATATACTTCCTTTAATATCCTAGGATGCAACCCATCTGGGATTTATCGGCTTTTAGCTCCATCCGTTTCTTGATCACTTTTTCTCTAGTGATAGTTATTTTTTTATTCCCTTCCCCCTTATTATTTAGTATTTTTGGAATGTGATTAGTATCGTCTACCATGAAGACTGATGCAAAGCATTAATTCAACTCCTCTGCCATTTCCTGGTTACCGTTCTCATTTTCAAAGACTCGTTCTCTAAAGGGCATTAATTCACTTAAGCCTCTCTCTTTATTTTTTTATATTTAATGCAGTTGCTCCGTAACATTTTTATTAGATCTGCTAGTTATCGCTCAATGTTTATTTTCCCAATCTTTATTATATTTTTGGTTAACTTTTCTTGGTTTAAAAAATATCATAATTCTGGCTTGCGACTAACCTTTGCCACATTGTATGTATTTCTTTTTTCAGCTTGATTCTATCCTCAAATTCTTGGGTAAACTATGGTTGATTATGTCCATCCTACAATCATAATTCCTCACAGGGATATATCGCTGATATGAGTCATGAACTATTTTCTTAAACGTCTGCCATTGTTCATCAACCGTCTTTTCTGTTGAACTCCTTTCCCAGTCTACTCCAGCCAACTCTGCCCTCATTCCTTTGTACTTATCTGTTTGTAAGTTTAGCACAGTTGTTTCGGACCCATTTTCACTCTCAAACTGAATGCTAAATTATACCATATTATGGACATTTTTTTCCGAGGGGACCTTTTACAATGAGATCATTTATTAACCTGCCTCATTACACATTAACAGATCCAAAGTAGACTGATCCCTGATTGGATCCACAGCAAATTGTTCTAGGAAACTCTCCCGGATACACTCTATGATTTCCTGATCGTGGCTACATCTGCCAATGTGATTTTCCCAAACGACATGGAGATTCAAGTCACCATTGATTAATGTACTTCCATTTTTTCATGTCATAACTATCTCCTGACTTATTCTCTTTCCTACAGTATAGCTACTGTTAGGCGCCCTGTAGACTACTCCCACCACTGTTTTCACCCCCTTGTTATTTCTTACCTCTACCCATGTGAATTCTACATCTGCAGATCCAAAATAATCTCTTGCTATCCAACGTATTCAATCTCATCGAAAAAAGCGATCCCACCACCATTTTCATCCTGCCTGTCCTTTCGAAAATCACATGTCCCTGAATAATTAGTTATCAGCTTCGATCTCTTTGTAACCACGTCTCCGTAATGGCTTTAAGAGCATTTCCTTTAACCTCTATTTTTGTCTTTAATTTATTTGTTTGGTTCTGAATACTGCCAGCAATTAAGTAATGAGGCATCAATTTTGACTCAGAGATAAAACCAAAAAACTGTGGATGCTGGAAATCCAAAACAAAAGCAGAATTACCTGGAAAAACTCAGCAGGTCTGGCAGCATCGGTGGAGAAGAAAAGAGTTGACGTTTCGAGTCCTCATGACCCTTCAACAGAACTGAGTGTATATAAGGAGAGGGGTGAAATATAAGCTGGTTTAAGGTGGGGGTGTGGGAGGGGGAGAGAAGTGGGGGGTTGGTGTATTTGTAAGGACAAGCAAGCAGTGATAGGAGCAGATAATCAAAAGATGTCACAGACAAAAGAACACAGAGGTGTTGAAGTTGGTGATATTATCTAAACGAATCTACTAATTAAGAATGGATGGTAGGGCACTCAAGGTACAGCTCTAGTGGGGGTGGGGTGGAAAGACTAGTGGGGCATAAGAGATTTAAAAATAATGGAAATGGGTGGGAAAAGAAAAATCTATATAAATTATTGGAAAAATCAAAAGGAAGGGGGAAGAAACAGAAAGGGGGTGGGGATGGAGGAGGGAGTTCAAAATCTAAAGTTGTTGAATTCAATATTCAGTCCAGAAGGCTGTAAAGTGCCGAGTCAGAAGATGAGGTGCTGTTCCTCCAGTTTGCATTGGGCTTCACTGGAACAATGCAGCAAGCCAAGGACAGACATGTGGGCAAGAGAGCAGGGTGGAGTGTTAAAATGGCAAGCGACAGGGAGGTTTGGGTCATTCTTGCGGACAGACCGCAGGTGTTCTGCACAGCGGTCGCCCAGTTTATGTTTGGTCTCTCCAATGTAGAGGGACAGGGCCCTCAACCGTGTCCAGCCCATCTCCCGCGCATCCGCCCTCAAGCCTTTTCCTCCCTCCCAGAAACATGACAGTGTGCCCCTTGTCCTCACTTATCACCCCACCAGCCTCTGCATTCAAAGGATCATCTTCCGCCATTTCCGCCAACTCCAGCATGATGCCACCACCAAACACATCTTCCCTTCACCCCCCCAGCGGCATTCCGTAGGGATCGTTCCCTCCGGGACACCCTGGTCCACTCCTCCATCACTCCCTACTCCTCAAACCCCACCTATGGCACCTCCCCATGCCCACATAAAAGATGCAATACCTGCCCCTTCACTTCCTCTCTCCTCACCATCCAAGGGCCCAAACACTGCTTTCAAGTGAAGCAGCATTTCACTTGCATTTCCCCCAACTTAGTCTACTACATTCGTTGCTCCCAATGAGGTCTCCTCTACATTGGAGAGACCAAACGTAAACTGGGCAACCGCTTTGCAGAACACCTGTGGTCTGTCCGCAAAAATGACCCAAATCTCCCTGTCGCTTGCCATTTTAACACTCCACCCTGCTCTCTGGACCACATCCTGGAGCAAAGTGTCCAGTTAACTTTCCCCTCCCTGATGTGGCGCAATGTCTGCAGCTCGGACACCAGCTCCTTAACTCGGATCCGAATGTCCTCGAGCTGCAAACTCTTGCTACTGATGTGCTCTCTCTGGATCACCGTGGTGTCCAACAGGCCAACATGCTGCTGCAGCTACACATTAGCTGTTCTGCCATCGTTAATGTATCTTAATTAATTAATTAACCAATTATATTAGCATCTCTGCTCGTTACACTTGAAGAATCTCCCCCAGAAGCTCTTGATTGTTATTATTTTGCACAACAGTACCGAATTTATACTTAAGAAGTTTTTTTTCAGAGGAAAAATACCCTACAGACCTCAAAACAAACTAAAGACTTCACTTTTACTTTAACGACTACACATACCCACCAATTAGCTGTTCTCGCGCTCCTTTCCCTCTCTGCTCTTTCAAGGTCTATCGCCTCTCTCCAGAATATTTAATGATCTCTTTTAAATGGGTGATACAAAAGTAGGTGGAAAGGCAAGTGGTGAAGATGACACAAAGTTTCCACAGAGGGGTAGAGATAGGTTAAATGAGACGGCAAGCACTTGGCAGTTGGAATATAACGTGGGAAAATGTGAGGTTATGCACTGTGGCACGAAGAATAGAGGAGCTGAATATTATTTAAATGGGGAAAGACTGCAGGAAGCTGCAGCACAGAGGGATTTGGGAGTCCGTCTGCATGAATCTCCCCCCAAAACACTAACATATAATTTCAGCAGGTAATAGGGAAGGCGACAGGATTGTTGGCATTTATTCAAAGGGAATGGAGGAAAACATTGGGTGGTCTTGCTAATACTTTGCACAGCATTAGTTAGGCCATGCCTAGAATACTGTAAACAGTTTTGGACCCTTATCTAAGGAAGTATATACTGACATTAGAGGCAGGCCAGAGAAGTATCACTAGATTGAGCCCGGGTATGGAGGGATTTTCTTCTGCGGAGAGGTTGAGTAGATTAGACCTGTACTCACTGGGGTCTGGAAGAATGAGATGCAGCTTTATTGAAACAAATAAGATTCTTGGGGAGTTGGCAGGGTAGATGCTGAAAAGTTGATTCCCCTTGCGGAGGGTCGGGGACCAGACGGCATAATCTCAGAGTTAGGGGTCGCCTATCAGAGAGCAGGAGGAATTTCTTCGCTCAGGTCGTAGTGAATCTGTGAATTATTTTCTGCTGATGGCGTTGAAGGCTGGGCCTCTTGTTATATTCAAGGCTGAGATAGGCAGATTTGTAATCAAACGGTAACAACAGGTTCTGGGAAATGGAAGGAAAGTGGAGTTGAAGATTATCATGTCAGCAATGATCTCATTAAATGGCGAACAGATTCGTTGTCCGAATAGCCTACTTCAGCTAATAGTTTTAATGATCTCTTGGTTTCATGGTCTCTCCTCTCCCCCTGCTCAGTAATGCTCTGTGGCCACTCTCTCCGTGTGCTCCAATGGTCGCTCACTCAACTCGCACTGTCTCACTGTTAATGTCACCGCTGTTCCTTCTGCTCTCTCACTGTAAATGGCACTGCTGTTTCTCATACTCTCCCACTGTCAGTGCCTGCTCTGTTCCTCTCTCACTCATAGAGTCAGAGGGTCACAGAGTATCTGAGTTATACAGCATAGAAACAGGCCCTTTGGCACATCATGACCGTGCCAGGCGTCAAGTTTCTATCTATTCTAATCTCATTTACCAGCTCTTGGCCCCTAACCCTGTATGCGAGGCCGTTTCAAGTGCTCATCTAAATACCTCTTAAATGTTGTGAGGGTTCCTGCCTCTACCACCCCCTCAGGCAGTGTGCTGCAGATTCTAACATCATTCCGGGTGATTCCCCACCACCTCTCAAATCCTGCTAACAGCCTCGCTGCTTCTCTCACACTCTCTCGCTCCTAATGGCCCCGCTACTCCTCTCTCACTCTCTCACTGCTAATGGCCCCGCTACTACTCTCTCACTGCTAATGGCCCCACTTCTCCTCTCTCACTCTCCTCCAGTACACTGGCACCCCTCGAATGGCCAAATAATTTGAAAATAACGTCAGAGACATTGCACTCTCCTCCCTTACCTCATATTACAGCCTGGGATACATCTCATCTGGACTGTGAATTTATCCACTTTCAAGTAAAAACTACGAATACCTCCACTCTTAAAAAGCTAATTTGTTCAAGTATATCACATTCCCCCTACCTGATTTTAACACCTACATCTTCCTTCTCCACAGTCATCACAGATGAAAAGTAAGCATTTATAGCCTCACCTATGTCCTTCGGTTACAGCACAATCTGCCACTTTGTTCCCTGATGGGTCCTACTCTTTCCCTGGTTATCCTCAGGCCCTGAATATATTTATAAAATGCCTTGGGTTTTGCTTTACCTTTCCCGCCAGTGTTTGGTAATGTCTCCTGTTCACTCTCCTAACTACTTGTTAACTACCACACCCATCCCCCACCATGCACTTTTTATGCTTCTCCAGGGCTTCCGTGCTGTTTTAACCCCCCTGTATCTACCATCAGTCACTTTTCCTTTTCCTTATCCAATCCTCTATATCCCTTGACAACCAGTATCCCCTGGAATTGTTTGTCCTACCCGTCACCTCTACGGGAACATGTTGGCACTGAACTCTCACTATTTCCTTTCTGAATGACTCCCACAGGCCTGTTGTAGACTTTCCCACAATTAGCTGCTCCCAGTCCACTTTGGCCACATCCTGTTATAGAATATTGAAGTCCGCCTTCCGCAATTTCAGGACCTTTATTTACAAGCCATCTTTGTCATTTTCAATAACTACCTTAAAACCACAAGAACTATGGTCTCTGTCTCCGAAATGCTTTCCCCCACTGACACTTATACCCCTTTCCTGGCTTCATTCCCTAAGATTAGGTCCAGTGTCACCCCTTCTCTCGTAGGGCTTTAGCGTTGGCTCAAAAAGCTCTCTTTCAAGCACTTTAAGAATTCCACCACATCGAAGCCTCTCACACTAAGACTATCAAACTCTTTATACAGCCGCTCTGCTCCCTCACAGGTAAACTCCGCTCCACACTTTATACAGCCGCTCCCTCACAGGTAAACTCCTGCTCTTTATACAGCCGCTCTGCTCCCTCAAAGGGGCACTCTGCTCCACACTTTATACAGCCGTTCTGCTCCCTCACAGGTAAACTCCGCTCCACACTTTATACAGCCGCTCCCTCACAGGTAAACTCCTGCTCTTTATACAGTCGCTCCGCTCCCTCAAAGGTAAACTCCGCTATCGCTCTTTACACAGCCGCTCTGCTCCCACAAAGGGGCACTCCGCTCCACACTTTATACAGCCGCTCCGCTCCCTCACAGGTAAACTCCTGCTCTATATGCACCCACTCCACTCTCGTTCTTTATACAGCCGCTCCGCTCCCTCACAAGTAAACTCCTGCTCTTTAAACACCCGCTCATGCCTGGCTCTTTTTTGTTGTTTCACCCTTATTATTTATTTAGTTTCCCCCATCCTTAAATTAATAAATTTAATAATAATCAACAAGTGATTGTAACTCAGTTGCTAATTTAAATCTAAAAACAAAGCTAACATCTGAAATACTCACCAGCCAGTCGTCTGTCTGTCCTCCTGTGACCAAAATCTATTTTGGTGCTGAAATCCTGACCTCAATTTCAGGGTCAGACACAGAGAATGTTTAATTATTAATTTCAAGGCACTTCTCTCCTCTCTCTGACAGTTAATTTACTGGGAATTGTGATCCTGTCCCGGGGAAAGTGCGGCCTCTCCACCTGCACCACTCGCTACCTGGTGGCCATGGCAACGGCGGATCTACTGGTCATTATCACACACATCATACTGATCAAGATCAGAAATTATTATTTTCCAGTGACTTTCCTGGACCTCACTCTTGTGTGTAGTGTTCACGTTGTCCTGCAGGTTGCAGCCATGGACTGTTCTGTCTGGTTCACCGTCTCTTTCTCCTTTGATCGATTTGTGGCCATTCGTTGCCAGAAGCTGAAAACAGAATATTGCACCGGGAAAACTGCAGCTGTGGTTCTAGCAACAACCGGCATCCTGCTCTGTTTAAAAAACATCCCCTGGTACTTCACATATAAACCTGTAGTGATAATCAACAATGTACTGTGGGGATGTTTTCCAAAGCCAAGCATTTATACTGATCCTGGATGGGTTGGATTTTCCTGGTTTAAGACGGTTTTAACCCCTTTGCTCCCATTTGGTTTAATTCTGCTGATCAACGCTCTGACAGTCAGACACATTTTAGTGACCAGTCGAGTCCGGAAGGGACTGAGGGCTCGGAGTAAGGGAGAGAATCGCAGTGACCCAGAGATGGAGAGCAGGAGGAAGTCTATGATTTTACTCTTCACCAGATCCGGCACCTTCATCCTCCTGTGGTCGGTGCATGTTATAAAATTCTTCTATATTGATGTGAGAGGTTTAATTTACCTCACCTATCCTGAATATGTCTTACAACAATTCGGATTTATGCTGCGGAGTTTAAGTTGCTGCACAAACACGTTTATTTATGGGGTGACTCAGTCCAAGTTCCGAGAGCAGATCAAGAAAGCGGTGAAATATCCGGTTACATCAATTAGTCAATTAATGAACAAAAAAACCCCCGACTGTCAGACGCCTCAGCCAATCGGGGAGTTCCGGCTGCTAACAGGCGCTTCCGCCAATGAGGGAGCTCTGCATGCTGAATAGCAGTAGCATCAGCCAATCAGGGATTGCTGCCGCTAGCCGACAGCTGCTTCTGCCAATCAAGGCAATCAGCCCTATAACTGACAGGCGCGTCAGTCAGTGTAGCAGCATCAGATTTTCACCCACAGCCACCTCAGCCACTCAGGGAGAACTGCTCGCTGAATGACAGCTACCTGAGCCAATTAAGGTGATTTACCAACTGACTGACAATCACTTCATCCAATCAGGGAGCTGCAACCTTTTGGCCCAGAGTCACGTGGACCAGTCAGGTTATTCTTCCTCTGCGCCAACATTCATCTCAACCAATCAGGGAGCAACAACTGCTGACTGATAGACAGTTCAGCCAAACAGTTCATTCCAACAGATGACGGGCATCAGCTTCATCCAATCACGTTGTTGCAACCAGTGACTCACAGATAGTTCAGCCAATCAGCGATCTTCACCATTGACCACAGAAGTATCAGCCCATTAGGGAGCTGAACACCATCACGGACAGCTGCATCAGCCAATCAGTAAGCTCCGACCGCTGCCATCAGCACTTCAATTAATCAGACACCACAAACCAATTCCCACCATCTAACACGGAATTTCGTTCAATCATATCGTTCAATATTTGACTGATAGCTCCTCAAACAAATGGAGAGTCCCGAAGGTGTGAGGGACACCTGCCCTGTCCGATTGGAGCATTTCAGCATGAGAGTGACAGCTCTAATATCCAATTGGAGAGATGCAACAGCCCTGGAATTTCCTGGAGTAATGAAAATTCCGCTTCAAAATCCGACCAATAGCCAAGTGCCTTGCTCACCTCAGCAAAACCTATCCCTGCCCACTTTGCGATTGACAACAGCGTAAGCCAATGGCTGGGTTGCTTGCAGATCATTGGCCAATCGAAATCCGGCCCAACTGCTTTGATTCAGAAAATATCACCAACTACCCATGGTCATGACGCGCGATCCTGGCTGGAGGTTGGTCAATGATCCTTAAATCGGGGCGGCACTGGGAATTATGGCAGTGCAACTATATTTCACTGATTCTAATTAAAGCTGGAACCCAAAGGCAGAAATTCAGAGATTGAAATAGGAGGGACACAGGGAAAAGGAAGGATCAAGTTAAATAACAGAATCACAGAACTGTTACCAAGTTGAAGGCGGCCATTTGGCCCATCGTGTCTGCACCAACTCTCTCAATGAGCAACTCACCAAGTTCTATTCTCCAGCCTTCTCCCCATAACCTGCACTTTCTTCATTTTCAGATAACAGTCTAATTCCCGAAATGAATGCTTCATTTCAACCTGCCTCCACCAGCTCTCAGTCACTGTTTTACAGATCCAAACCGCTCGCTGTGAGAAAACATAATATTTAATATTATCAGTGTTTCTATTCCTGATGACCTTAATACTGAGCTTCCTCACCCTGAGTGCTTTCACAAAAATGAACCGTTTCCCCTTATTTAATAAGGATCACTCATGATTCTAAATAGCCATATCAAATATCCTCTCAGCCTTCTCTTCTTCAAGGAAAACAATCCTAACTTAGATTTATAGAGTCATAGGTGTCAACAGCACAGAAAAAGGCCCTTTTCGGCCCACTGAATCTGCGCCGGACAGACAAGTACTTAACTATTCTAAACACGCTTTCCAGCACCAGGCCCATAGCCTTGTATGCCTTGGCATTGCAAGTGCACATCCAAACATATCTTAAATGTTATGAGGGTTTCTGATTCAACAACCCTTTCAGGCAGTGAGTTCCAGATGCCCAACACCCTCTGGTTGAAAAAGTTGTTCCTCACATCCCCACTAAACGTCTTGCCCCTAACCTTAAATCTATGCCCACTGGTAATGGATCGCTCCACCTAGGGGATGAGCTCCTTCCTGTCTACCCTATCTATGCACCTCATAATTCTATACACTCAATCATGCCCCCCTTCAATCTGCTCTCCTCCAGGGAAACAAAACCAGTCTATCTAATCTCGCTTCATAACTAAAGCTCTCCAGTCCAGGCAACATCCTGGTAAATCTCCTCTGCACTCTCTCTAGTGGAATGACATCCTTCCCATAATGCAGATACCAGAACTATATGCAATACTCTAGCTGTGGCCTAACCAGTATTTTGTATAGTTCAAGCGTAACCTCCTTGATCTTATGCTCTATGCCTCATCTAATACCGCAAGATCTCATATGTCTTCTTAACAATCATATCTACATAATACGCTACCTTAACGGACCGGTGGCTATGCACACCCAGGTCTCTCTGATCCTCGGTACTTCCCAGGTACAATTCATTGTGTACTCCCGTGCCTTGCTTGTCCTGCCCAAGTGAATCACCTCACACTTATTCGGATTAAATTCCATTTGCCAATGATCAGCCCATCTGCCCAGCGCGTCTATATCCTCCTTTAACCTGGGGCTATCCTAGGCACTATTTACCACCCCACCAATATTCATGTCATTCGCGAAATTAATTATCAACCATCCTACAATCAATTCTAAATCGTTTATATTTCCCACAAACAGCAAGGGATCCAGCACTTCTCCAGGCACAAACCTGGAAACATTCTCCTGAATCTTAGCTGTCCTCTTGATAGTAACTTCCCATTCCTTGCCCAGAGCTCCACGTAATACTTCAACTAGAGTCCAGACTAGTGATTTATACAAGTTGAATAAACTTTCTTGCACTTATACTCTATTTTACGATACAGCCTTGCTTTAGTTACTGATTTCTCAAAATATACTGCCACCTTCAATGGCTTGTCCCTCTGCTCATACCCCCTGCAGAGATATATCCTCCATTTTGTGCTGTCTCTCCTCATGTTCTCACTACTAAAAAGAATAATTTTGCATTTATTTGCATTGAACTTCATCTACCACCTGCCTATCCATTCCACTAACTTGTCCAGGCCCTTTTGAAATGCTATTCAATCCTCCTCACAATTCAGAAATCTTCTGATTAAGTTGCTTATCAGCTGAAATACCGATATACCTTTCTTTTCTCCCCTTGTAATGTTTTCAAGACCAATACAACAATTATTTTACTTTATATACTTAATATTAGTTATCATGACCAATTCACAACTTACACTCAATTTACCCGTCTGTGTTGGATATCAAGTTAACTTTTCCAAGTCAGATCGAACATTATACCTTGTGGATCAGTTATTATGCCCAATAAAAGAAACACATACAATTGTATTCCTCTGCATAGGTTCTGAAACCCAACTTAGCAATCAAATGTCAATTTATGCTACAGTGTATAATTGATCTTAATTATTTAGCATCTATTTGTTTGTGTGTGTGTATATGTGTGTATTTGTGTGTGTGTATTTGTGCGCCCGCAGTCACGATAAACCCCAGCCGAGGGAGATTGCTGAATGTGAGGTTGTGTGTGTATTTGAGAGTGTGAGTAAATATATCTATTTATGTTTCTGTCCATCTGTGTGTGCGAATGTGTGTGACAATGTGTATGTGTGTGTGTGTTTGTCTGTGGCTGTGTGCGTCTGTCTGAGAGCCTCTCCGTCTATGTGTACGTGCGTGCGTATATTTGCGTGGGTGCGTATTTGAGGATATGTCTGCCTGTGTGTGGGGCTGTCTGCATGTATGATTTATGTGTGCATGTGTGTATGTTTGTGCATGCCTATCGGAGTGCACACATCTACTTATGTATCTGTCCACCTGTACATTTGTGTTTCTTTATAAGTGTGTGTGTGTGAGAGAGAGTGTTCATCTCTCTGTCTGTCGATCTGTGTGTGCGTGTACGCAATGTGTTTCTGTGCCATGTCAACATGACAGCATCCTACAGTGGGAGAGTGCTGAAGGTGACTCTGTTTTGTGTAGGTGCCTGTGTCTGTCAGCCTGTTCGTTTTCCTGTGTGTGTGTGTGGGAGAGAGAGAGAGAGAATGAAAGAGTGAGAGAAAGAGAGAGAGAGATTGTTGTTCCAGTCCACACTGTATTTTTTATTTAGGAAAAACCTTGTTAATGTTTTGCCATCGATCTGATCCCTGTGTAAAAAAAAAAAAAAATACAAGGCAGTGCTTGTTGTGAAATGAGAATTATAAGCCTAACCAGTTTGTATGTGTGTGTAAAATTATCAGAGTAACGCATGTTGCATCAAAAGAGATTGAACGTTAATACACTATTAGTCAAAGTGGAACAGTCATGTACAAAAAACAAAAACATGCTGGAAAAACTCAACAGGTCTGACAGAATGTGTGGATAGAAAGACTGAGTTAAAGTTATGAGTCTGAATGACTCTTCTTCAGAGCTCCCAAGAGTAGTCATGCGGAATCGATACACTAATATTGTCTTTCTCTCCACAGATGCTGTCAGACCTGCTGAATTTCCAAGCATATTTTTTTTCCTTCAGATTTTCAGCATTCGCATTAGTTTGCCGTTATGGAACAGTCATGTACTGCACCTTAACATGTTTGATGAATAAAGTATATCATTTTTTGGAAAACTAAAGTTTTACAGAGTTTCCATTCTCCTTTCTCCAATTTATCACAGACATTCATTGTGTCCATTTCCTCTCGTCTTCGCCCCGTCTTAAACCTCTTAATTTCCTAATGTTTTCCAGCTCTGAAATAAACTCAATGACATGAAATATAAAGTCAGTAAGTTTTTTGAATAGAAATGCAAGGAAATAGCCAGGTCTTCAGTAGTCAAAGACGTGTCTTATGAATGTCTGTTACAGGACTGGATTAAGACATTCTGAGACGCTGAGGTATGTCAAGCTTAAAACGGCCCATTCCGTAAAAGGTTTCCTTTTTGATGCTCACAGAAAGTGGACTGCAAATTTTATCTTTGCAAATTTGCAACAGTAAAGGCACAAATATCACATTAATTTGGAACTAAAATACGTCTTACAAAATAACTGTTTGCATTAGATAATAATTGCAAATAAAAATACGTTCACAATTTGTTAACTGGTAAAAATGAAAACTTTGACGACAGAAACAGAAAAGCTGTTAGACCAATCAGCAGCTTATTAAGAGGAAGCAGTAATACAAACTGCAGCAAATCTGTTTGCACATCATATGATTCAAAAACATTGAAACGTTTTCTTTTTTGATGTTTGGAAAGCAACATCATCGATGATGTCCCAAAATGTATCACTTTGGATGTACATAATGCTGAGGGCAGATCACTATCCTTGCAGCAAACTTTAGTCAAATTCATGGAACTCACTCCTGGAAAACTGAGCAGAATTTCTCAAATAAGTGTTTGTGAACGTGAGTCATTCTTACTAAGATACATTCCATTCAAAGCTTGTAAAGACTTCGAATTCTTGGATTTCAAAACTTACATATCCAAAAATGTAGACATTGATCTTGTGCCAAAGAGAGAAGGAATCCGTGTGCAACTCGACCCGAGGCACAACTGATGCTGCCGTGCAGCTGGGACCAGCAGGCTGCTGGATTTATACACGTAGTTTGCAAGTTAATCGTTCAACATGGGACAGATTTAAGATACAGGAAATAATTATGTGGACAGCAGCAAGGGGATCTGAATGGAATCCTTCATTTTGTGTAAATTTAATATTTATCATTGGGGTTTTACCGCATTTTTTAAATTAATCATTGTTACACCTGCACAAATACATGAACTCATTCTGACTCATAATTTTGTAACGATATTGATAAGAATATATTTCGCATATTAGAATGAAAAGTACATATTTGGCAGTGTAACATGCCAGTTTTACCGATTCTGTCCAATTACCGTCCTCCCAGCCACCGACCGCCCGCCCCACACGCTTGAAAGCGTGAATTCGTGCCGGCCCGGAACATGCACGGACCTACTTTTCAGGACTAAACAGGATGGAGGCCTGGAAGAGCTCATGGACATTGGCCAAGATTGAGAACTTTGGGCATGGTGGTTTCCTGAGCACCATATGCTGTCGATTATATCAGCCATCGCTCCAATGGACCCTCCAGCAGTTGTTGCATTGATCGTTTGGTCTCCCCGGCAGCAGTCACATCACTCGGGAGGTTTCTCCAGCAGCAGTTACATCGCTCGGGTGGTCTCTCCAGCATTAGCTACATCTCTCGGGTGGTCTCTCCAGCAGTAGTTACATAGCTCGGGTGGTCTCTCCAGCAGTAGTTCCGTCGCTCAGATGAACTCTCCAGCAGTAGTTAAATAGCTCGGGTGATCTCTCCAGCAGTGGTTCCATCTCTCAGGTGGTCTCTCCAGCAGTAGTTACATAGATCAGGTGTTCTCTCCAGCAGTAGTCACATCGCTGAAGTGAACCCTCCAGCGATATATAGCTGAAGTGGACCCGGAGCATGTCGTTTGGCTAAAGCAAAGCTTTGTAATCAGGGCGTGTGTGAAGGGCAAATGACAAGCATCCAGAGAAGGCTTCTCACACGAGGCTCACAAGCACTCGGGCAAAGGCTGATTACTCGCTGTGTGCACAAGCTTCTGGGCGGCATAGACCCAGCCTGTGCTGTCCCCTTGAATATAGGGAGTGTGCTCATGAACAAAAAATAGGAAAAGGAATGAGAACACTCAAGCCCGGCGTGGAAAATCCCGGCTTCTCTCTCAAACCCACACAAACACAAATACGCAAACACGCACACAATAACACACAGCCATAGATGTTCACTTGATCTCACACTATTAAACTGTCAAATACACTTTCTCAAACATATGCACTATCTCAGAGTTAAAAAAAAAACTTGCGGATGCTGGAAATCCAAAACAAAAACAGAATTACCTGCAAAAACTCAGCAGGTCTGGCAGCATCAGCGGAGAAGAAAAGAGTTGACGTTTCGAGTCCTCATGACCCTTCGACAGAACTGCTGAGTTTTTTCAGGTAATTCTGTTTTTGATATGCACTATCTCGCCTGCGCTAGTCACAGTATCATACACTCACAATGGCACTCATACACTCATCTTCACACACCCACTCACTGACACATTTTCACTCACGCACTCAAATCCCAAGCTCACTCAATCTGACACTCTGAAAATGTCACGCATTCTCTCTCTCACAATACACACACACACACACACTATCATAGACTGACGTACACTCACACTTTTCCCCGCAATCACACTCACACACACATTCTCTCTCACACATTTTCACGAAATCTCATTCTCACACAATCTCACACTGTCCACATCTCTCTCTCTGTCTCTCTCACACACACACACACAAAAACACACACACAACATGCACACACTCACACAGGCAGACGCTCACAGACACTCTGTATTACACATTTTTTTCTCTCACAGACACAGACATTCACTCATTCATTCACACGCATTCACAGAAGCACTCACATTAATCTCAAGCACACAATCACTCCGTCACACACGCACACTCCCAGAATCAAATACTCATTCAATATCACACTGTCACAATGCCACACATTCTTTCACCTTCACACACTTTTACTCACACAGACTCAGACTTACATGCATGCAACCACACACCAACATGCACTCACACACAGATTCTGTCACGCAGTCACATATCATACACACAATGTCTCACACACATTGACACTCTCACTCTCTATCTCTCACAACCAGGCACACACACAGCTTGACATACTTACTCACAAACCCTCACAAAAACCTCTCAGCTCTCACACTTGTATGCACTCACATATCACACTCACTCACAAACTCTTGCAGAGAAGCACTCATGTGCATCAACAAGCAATCGCAAACACACATTCAGAAACACTTTCCCTCTCTAATACTCTCACTCACACACGCATTGTCACATTCTCTGAAGCATTCTAAATGTCACACACCCTACTGTCCCATCATACACAGGCATGCATTCGCACAATCATGCACTCTTTCACACAATTACAAAGTCACTTTCGCAATCTCAAAATGACACACTCTTACGCACACACTATTAATGCACTCATACGCACACATGAACACATACTTCCTGAATCACAAATACACAAAGTCATAGTCATACTGACTCACAAGCTCTCCCACGCACACTCTCAGTCACACACACACACACTCACAGGCTCTCAGATACAAAATAATATTCACACCACACTATCATACACACAAAGTTACACACTTGCTCAATCTTACCCTGTGTTTGTCTATGTGTGCGTGTGTGAGAGTTTGTGTGTTTTATGTGGATGTGTTTTTTTGTCTGTGTTTGTGTTTTATGAACGTTAATATCCCGAGCGCGTGGGAGTGAGTGTTTTTGTCTGTGTATGTGTGTGAGGGTGTGTTTTCAGGTAGAAATTCAACCATGATCTTATTGGACGTCGGACAAACTCCAATACCGGAATGGCCTCCTCATTGTCCCAATTACTTAAAACATTACTCACCTTAAGGATTTATATTTGTCCTAATTGGTGACAGAGTAATGGCGGGCGCTGTTCCCACAATCCCAAGCGAATGGGAAAGCCCTCTATCAGTGAGCAGGGCCGCACTGCACTATGGAAGAGTGAACCGACTGCACATGCGCAACAATATTGCCTGCTTAACAGGAAGCTGATCCTCATTTTTCATTTAATCATTATCACTATCATTATTATTTAGCTCCTCGACGGTTCAGAGTTCCAGTTCCTTCTCTATTCTGAGGAGTCGCTTCTTCCTTTCTCTTTGTCGATTTAATATAAATGCCGGCGATAAGACACTGAACGCAGGAAACCATTGCTGCCAACCAGTGGCTGGGGTTCGACAAAGAGCAGCGGCAATGAAGCGGGTGGGCAAGAGTTAACACTGGGAGGCCCAAAGAGACACAGGAGGGCCAGGAGAAGTCTTAGAGCGGCACGTAGCGGTTAGGAGGTGAAATGACAAAAGCATAGTCTCCCTCTTCCCAAAGCCCAGTTCACTTGGCAGAGGCAGGAGGAAATGTCTTCAAACATGAACTTCAGCTTCTAAACTCAACAACAAAAAGAACCATTCACGCTGCACAACAGATTTGCTCTCCATTTCCCACACTATATCCGCCCTTATCACATCAACTGTGGTGTGAGATAGTTTAAGTCGTTTCCTGTTGAAAGATTTCAGATATCAAAAGCGATTAAGGGCTTTAGAAATAGGAGCAGGAGAAGGATACTGGGGCCCTCGATCCAACTCCGCCATTTAATAAGGTCATCGCTGATCAGATTGTGCCCTTATCTACAAACCTTTGCTCCATTTCCATATCCATCCCCCCATTGCCCTCCTTTCCCTTGTCGATAAAAGCTCTGCTGAACTCAGCATTGAATATAATCAATGACCCGGATTCCAGTGCTCACTGGGGAAGGGAATTAATGAATCAGGGAAACAAGAAATTCCTCAGCATCTCCGTCTTAAATGCCTGACTCATATTGTTAAATTGTGCCACTAGTTCTGATTCCGGCACAAAGGGAAACATCCTCTCAGCAGACACCCAGTCGAAGCATCTCGGAATTAAACCTGTTCCAAGGCGACTCTGAACTCCAATATGCACCAGTTCAAAGGGCTGAAAATTTATTCATGAGACAACACCTTCATCACTGGAATCAGCGTCTCTGAGCTGCCTGCAGTGCAAGCATTAACCTCGTTATATCAGGAGACCAAAGTGAGGAGAGGAGATTAGAAGAGAATGGATTCAGCAATGAGGGACCTCCGTTAAGTGAATAGATTGGAGGAGCTGGTGTTTCTCTTGGAGAAGAGAAGCTTGTGAGACTAGGTTGATGTGACCTGAATCATGATTGATCAAGACAGAGTAGATAGTTATTCCTCACGCTGGCAGAAGGGACAAAAATCAGATGGCATTAGATAAAATTGTTTGCCAGAGAAGCACAGATGACATGGGGAAAACCCCTCTTACACCTTGAGGAAATGGGGACTCGAATGTTCTGTCCGAGAAAGAGGTGGAGCAAAGTTTAATCATGGTTTCTGAGAGGAAATGAGACGGGAAACTGAAGGGAAAACATTTGCTGGGTTTCGGGGAAAGGATGGACAAGTGGCAGTAGTGAGATTGCTCCTGCAGCGTACTTTCACTGGCTGGATGTGCTGCTTGCCCTCCTTCTGTACTGAAACCGTTCTATGATTCACACATAGAGCTGGGTATCAGTTATGCTGACTGCTCCGTTGCATCCCCTGTTTAAATCTGATTTCTACTCCAACACATCCGTGCTCACTTTAAGGGCAAATGATTGATGGTGGAATTTGAACCGCCCAAAGGGTGTGTTGAATGATCTCAGGAGTGAAGATTCCTCATCAAGCTTCACGTTCTAGTCACCATATCTGGGATCAAGCTGCTGAAAGCTTTGGCACCTGCCAGTTCTGGCATGGTCCCTTGCACTGTTGGAATAACATAGTCAGTGCTCTTTATTGTTTGATTTAGGTCTTTGGGATCCAGGCAAATACTTACTCGCCCATTTGCCTTCTCTCTCACGGCATTTCAATTTACCAATCTCTAGGCTCGGTGACTTGGGTAATTATTTTCTTCCCTCTATCTCTTGCTGCTCACTTTCAAGCTTCCTTTCAGCTCTATCGTTAATTTACATGGGGTATGAAACAGTGATATACCCTGGATCAATCATCATGTGATACTCAAAATATTCAGTGAATTCACACATCTTATCTAAACACTCTGGGTCCAATTGGACCAGATCTTTCTTTCATCTGCTTGGAGGATGCTTTTTCAATGAATGTATTATTTTCAATCCTCAGTGACACCTCAGTCATTTCTTGATTTGCTACGATCAGATACAGCTTTTCACAACTGTTCAATCCCCGGATAGCAGGTCCATCTGTTTCATTGGCATATGAAATTCAATTAACGTCACTTCCTTTTGAGCTCTTTCACTTTGCTTGTACCCAGCTATGAAATATCAGTTCCACCTTAGACCATCAAAGTAAGTTTCCTGGGTTTCATTGCATCTTTCTTCAGGGAACCATTCCCTTTCAAACTTTCAGCAAATATTTCCTGGTTTTAGCCTGAATGTTTTAACATTTCTTTGTGCTCTGGCATTAAGCTTTGGATTAATGTTTGTGAGCGTATTTCCCATCTCATCCAGGTCTGAGTAGTTGTGTAAATTAATTCTGTCCAGGAAAAGTAACGTCTATAAATGTCAATCAATTGTCTAGTTCCAATCTCGTTTGTATCCTCAACCTCATCGCCATTTCCTAGGGAATGGAGTTTTGATTTCTTCTCTTCCACATTCAGCCTCTTCCTCTGCCTCTGATAATTTGTTGATCGTGTTCTTTCTTTGCCCCCGTGCATCTGTTCCCAGTGATTGTGTTGTCCACAAGCTCTGCCTCCAAGTATCTGTGGGCTCTGTTTGCCACCTGTTTCTGAAGTCAGGTACTACTGTGGGTCAACATTGTAACCCCGCACAGTCAGTCATGATCATAACCACATTGGTCATTTGCATTTGGAGACATGGAAGGTCTGGGAATCAATAATTTCCATCCACACTTCCCTGACGGTTTATGGCTTGGCAAAGCTGATGCTCAATGAGGAAGAAAAAGATGGAAATCTGGCCCAATATGTCAACAATGCAAAAGCCTCAATTGCCGTGGTGACTCGGCATGTAGCCTTTGAGTTTGGGAAGATGGAAGTTCCTGCCAATCAGGTGCAGGAAACATGTTATTGTAACTGGATCTGAAGTTGGAGTTGGAGAGAAGATGAAAAAAAAGCTGCAGGGAGATGGATTGTGGGAGTAGAGCCTAGTGAGATGGTCACGATTCCATTGACAAGTTCAATAGGTCATTGTTATGGTCCTGTGGGATGGCGATACCTTCGGATATACAAGTCATAGAAACATAGAGGCTTTCAGAAGAGGAAAAAGACCTTTGGACCATTGAGTCTGCACCGGTCAAACAAATATCTGACAATTCTAATCCCATTTTCCAGCACTAGGCACATAGCCTTGTATGCCAGGGCATCACAAGTGCACATCCAAACACTTCATAGGTATTATGAGGGTTTCTGTCTCTAGAACCCTTTCAAGCATTGAATTCCAGATTCCCACCACCCTCTGGGAGAAAAAAAATATTCCTCACATCCCCTATAAACCTCCTGCACCTTACGTTAAATCTGTGCCCACTGGTAATTGATCCCTCCACCAAGTGGTAAAGTCCCTTCCTGTCTACCCTTTCTATGCTCCTCATAATTCAATACACATCAGTCATGCCCCCTTCAATCGCCTCTGCTGCAGGGAAATTAATCTCAGTCTATCCAATCTGTCTTTATCACTAAATCTCCACACCCCAGGCACACCCTATTAAATCTCCTCTGCACTCTCTCATATACAATCACATCCTTCCTACAATGCGGACTCTAGAACTGCATGCCATACTCAAGCTGCGGCCTAACCAGTGTTTTATACAGTTCCAGCATAACCTCCCTGCTCTTATATCCTATTCCTTGGCTAATAAAGGCAAGAATCCCATATGCCCCCTTAACTAACGTATCTACCTGCCCCGCTAACTTAAGGGACGGGTGGACATGCACACCAAGCTCCCTCTGATCCTCAGTTCATCCCAGAGACCTTGCATTCATCGTGCATTCCCGTGCATTGTTCGTCCTGCTCAAGTGCATCACCTTGTACTTATCCACATTAAATTCCATATTTCACTTATCAGCCCATCTGACCAGCCCGTCTATATCCTCTTGTAATCTAAGACTGTCCTCCTCATTATTTACCAACCCACCAATTTTCAGGTCATCTGCAAGCGGCCAGCTGGATGGGCTCAATAGTTTCTCAAAGACTTTGTGACACGGGAGAAACAATGGAAATCTTTCCAAAGGTCTGGGTGCCCCCTGATTGGAGAATGAATCTACAGTGAGTTTGAAATAATTCCAGGCGAGGCCTCCTCCATGCTCCACAACAACAAACCAGGGAAATGATTCTTGTTATCGTGTCCATGGACGGTCTATACATGGCCCAGCCAGAACTGGACACATTTTTGCGCCTTGTTGTTGAATTCAGCAAGATCTGCAACAGTGCAGGGTTACTCTAGCGATAGGCATTGCAGGAGATGTTGCATAGCCTGTGGCTGTTACACATTCACAAGTTGTCGGGCTGGATGTATGTCTCCATTTGCTTAGTGACACCTTTGAAAGACCTACACCAGTCCTAAGTCTGTTAAAGCACTTCTAGTTTGTTCAGTTGCAATTAGCTCCTGGGGGAAGGCTTTCATCTGGGAGAATTTCTATTGCTGACTGGCGAGCTGGTCTTTCCACAAGGCAATGTGGGCTTCAGATGGGGTTGATTGTAATGGAACAACACTGTTCATGAAGCTCTTCCATTACTTTAGGCAGCTGGGTGTAGGTGTATGACCATGCAGAGGGTGCCTCTCATCTGATATTTGACGGAGTGGCTCTTTTCTGCTGGCTACCATTCTTCTTAAATCAAGGGGAGCGATACCCGCCAGGATATACAGGCTGTTGGTGTTTGTTGGTTTGAAACAAACAGTGATCAGTTGGCAGCTTGATTTCAGAACCGCATCCATCTTCTTAGCATGAGTAGATCTTTCCCATGCAGGGCAGGTGTTTTCAGCAGTGGAATAGCAAAGAGCAAGTGCACTGGCTCGCAATGTTTTCCAGCTTGCTCCCCATTTTCTGTTATTGAGCTTATTCAGGATGTTGTTTCGTTCACTAACTTTTGCCTTTGTCTTTTCAATGTGGTTCTTGAAGGTGAGGCATCTGTCAAGTGTGACTCCTAAGTAGGTAGGGTGCTCACAATGCGTCAGTGTTACTTTTCACCAGGTTACTTTAATCTGGCGTTTGGCTTCACGGTTTCTGAGGTTGAATGCACAAACTTGTGTCTTTGTTGGGTTTGTGCGAAGGTGGTTTTCTGCATAGTACAATCTTAGTCCCTCCAAGGCCTCAGAAAGCATTTTCTCCATGGTGTTAAATCAGTGCATTTGGCAGTTGCTCATAAATCATCAGCAGATATAAAATGGCGTGTGACACCGTCTATAGGTTGGTCATTCATGTAGATGTTGTACAGCAGCGGTGCAAGCACGCTTCCCTGAGGAAGACCATTCTTCTGAATACGCCACATGCTGCGCTACCCAGCTAGTTCAACATCGACCCAGCGATTCTGAAGCATGCTTTCTAACAGCTCTGTTAAGTGAATATCTTTTGTCATCTCTAGGAACTTGCAGAGGAGACGTCTATGGTTCACTGTATCAGATGCTCCTGACAGGTCTATTAAAACAACACATGTTACCATCCCTTGCTCAAAACCATCTTCGATATGTTGAGCAGTTGGCCTGTTGTTGATTTGCTGGGGTGGAAAGCTGCTTGCTCTGGAATGATCTTCTCATCTACAGATGGTGCTATCCTATTGAGTATCAGGCATTCAAAATGCTTATTGGTGTGGCAAAGCAGTGAAATTGGCTGAAAATTCTTAGGATCTGAGGGATCTTTTCCGGGCTTTAATGGTGCTATTACCTGTGCCTTCTGCCAAATATTAGATAACATGTGTGTTGCCAGGCAGTGGTTGAACAATTGTAGGAGCCATTTCTTTGCTCGCTGTTCAAAGTGCTTTCTCTGCTCCGTTGCTTTGTGGTCAAGACCAGGGAAATGAAGGAAGAGTATACACTGGTCACTGGCTCCGAGGCACTAACGGAAAACAGTAAATTCCCAACTGAAAATGGTAGCAGGGACAGCTCCGTCCCTTCCGCCCCCCACGCAGCCCCATCCTCACACTGCCACCCCCCAACAGCCATTGCTCGGTAACAGCGAGAGGGAATCTCATCAGCAATGCTTTAGTTGTCCTAGCTGAACGGGAACCCGTTGGCAGCCACTGCCCCATTGTCCCACCATAGATAGGATTTTAACAGATTCCATTCACCGACCACATGCTAATAGCCAAGCTGCCTTCCAGGTGGACTCGGGAGTTTTTCAATGTCTCAGTCAGAGACTGGTACGTGCCCAATGATCGGGGCACCTCCTGGTGCTGGAGTGAAGGAACACAGGAATGACACCCCAGATTCTGTTGCACAGAGGTGAGGCTGATTGCTTTGTGCTAATGGGATGGAGGCTGCAGTCACGCTGAGAGCAGTTAAAGACAGGCATCAATATTCAGATGCTTTGGAGGGAGAACGTCCTCCGATAGATGACTGGGACTTGCCGTGGAGACTCGTGACATCTCCACCTCTGGAGAAGTGGGGTGGTGTGAGGTAGAGCAGCTTTATGAGGTGGGCCAGGCTGATCCACAGCAAGATGGTTTCTCAAGCACTGGTGGGGTAGGAGGTTGTGGAATCTCCTGTGGGAGGTCTGCATGTGTCTGACACCATCGTGACTGTCCCATATCAGGCAGAGGAAACGGCTCCATGTGACGGTGTTAGTGAGTTAGCGCTTCCTGCGGGTGTCATCTCGCACATTCCACCGACTGAAATGCAGGTCAAATGGAGGAAGACGATTCACTGCTCAGCAACACGGAGGCACCCACGGCCCACAGTGAGTTCCCAACTGGAACCTGTGAAAAAAAATCCCTGCAGGAAAAGTGGCGGAAATGCTGAAAATCATAGAAGTCGAACACCCCCTCCTTTGGACACAGAGACAAAGTATTGCATCAACACGTCTTTAACACATGTTTTGTCAAAATGAGAGTGACTATCCACTGAACATCGTTTCACCAGCTCAAGAGAAATGTGGGGAATCCCAATCACCCACGGCGCTCTCATACACACGCTGCTTTCCAGATGACAGTGCAGGATTGTCAGGGCCTGTGAGATAGAGCAGATGAGGCAGTAATGTACCCGAAGGTCTGGGCACATCCTGGCATGGGAGGGAAGTGACAAGAGCACGGAATGTGTGTTACAGGTAAAGTCAGATACGACCGTTTTTGTTGGTGCTGGTGGGCGGCTGGGTTTGGGGGGTTTGTGGGATGTGGATATGGCTGAAGCCAATCTGGGAGCATCCAATGCTGGTCATCGACATTCGGCTGCCCCCTAGTTTGGCGTCTATAACCCTGGACCCTACTGGCTGCTACTTTCACATCATTGAAGAAGCGCTTGGAGTTGCACGGTGGCACTGAAACCCACACAGGGAGGAGCCATTAGTTGGCCGTATTCAGCTGGATAGCACAGCTTTGTGGGACGGCCATTCTGCAAGAAAGTATTCAAACTCCCCAGGTCTTCCTGTGCAGCCACTGTGCTTGTAAATGCAAATCAACTTTTAACAACGAAGCAGTGACCTTCAGAACCAGGTCTCAGACATACTTGGTACACTGAGGGTTCAGTTGGAGTCTGTTCTTTTCCAGGGTATGAAACACTGGGTTCTACATTGTGTGATGATTTTGTCCTCAGACACCACAGCAGCAGCTGTGTCCTGTTCCTTTCCCCATCCATTCAGACAAGTTCATCAAGCACGTATGACAATCAGTGGGAAAGGGGCAGAGACTGTGCAGTCAGTGCTTTTAAGCAGCTGTTTGGAAAATAACTAATCCATCAGTGAGAAATATTATCCCTGGCAATGAGCTGCATGAGATTCTCATTAAACACGAATTGACAGGATCGTTCAACACATTCATCCCCCTAATAATCATCACACGACTTATTTATCTAAGTAACTTCCTTAATTGCTCTCTGCTAATGATTTTGCTGCTGATACTGAATCGTAGCAATGGAGTTTGAAACTCTGCCATGTGGGGTTTCAAGTGAGAACTTCAAAAAAACAGTGATGCTGCTGCTGAATCAGCCAACTGTCATGACTCGTGGTCGTTATAAGTTAGTTATGATCTAAGCTTTCTCTTCCAATTAAAAGCAAGAAAATAACGTCCTGGAATGGAGGATGGTGTGAAGTTGAATTCAACTCTTCCAGGAGACAGGGAATTGTGATCTGGTTGACATGGATAGCTGGGGCCCTGGTTCAATCCTACTGAAAGTCAGTGCTGAGCTTTAACACCTTGACACAAAGGAAGAAGTAACATGTGCTTTGATGAGTACAGAATTCCAAATCTCAGAATCAGTCAGACCGGAAGTGTCAGGGGAAAGAAGACCCACAGCAGGTGCTGCTATGCCATGCAGAAGAAAAGGACTGCTTTTCAGATAATGACCAAGCAGATAGCTTAGAACCACGGACTGGGAAGAGTTAAAGATGGTGGAACCACCAGAGGGAATCTTCAATGGGAATTTCAGTCGATTATGTTCAAAGGCTTGAATGGTACAGACTTTGTTTCACCTCGGTGAAGAAGGGAAAAGGGTTCCTGTTAGAGCCGGAATGCGCCAGACGTTAAAGTTAGGGCTACATGTCTACAGATAATGTATAAACTTGGAGTGAGTTTTTCTTTTTAGTTATGAAGTTAAAGCGGGATATATTCCCTGTAATTTAACGTATTAGTTGCCTGCTCATCAATGTTTAGTCTTGGTTGATTTCAGTGAACTTTGCACAGCAAAAGTCTTAAAACGAGAAAACTCGTTTTGCATAATTTTGCAAGTTCACTTGGTCTTCAGATCTCTTTCTAAATGTTTGCAGTCTTTGTGCAACAAAACACACAGACATATGGTTCAACAAATGGAGAGAAACTGAGGATTTATTAATTCCCCAATTGATCTGTTCTGCTGGTCAGGGCAATGACAGAACATGCAGCCCAGTCAGCTGCGAAATTTTCACAAAATTGTTTCTCAGATCCTTAGAGCTCAAGACGATCAGGCAGTTACTATGGTCTCCTTCTTTACTGGACTGTTGAGAGCTCCGCTGGTTTCAGTGCTGCAGTTCATCACCACAGTGGTGAAATTTTATTGAGGGATTTGCTGAACCTCTGTCCTGTTACTGAGTGGTTGGTAACTGGACAGAGGTTGGTAATTTTCAACTCTACTCCTGGAACGTCCAAAATGTTTCCAAGTCCCCCGATGTGCCTGCAACCTGTTCGTATAATTGCAGAGTCAACTGCTGCTGTCCAGACCTTGAATGAACACGAAATCCCCAGGATATGAACCTCCTACACCTCCTCCTCCTTTTTAAATCAATTCATTCTTCTCCAAAAATTAGGTATAAATAAAGCCTTGGTGTATATAACAGGTTGTTCTACCTCAAATAACTATTGTGTGCACTGCAAATAAATATATTTCCTGGTTATGTCAATACTGGAGGACCAGAGCCTGGGAGAGCCACATGATCTGACACATTGCAGAACCAGGGAATCAGACACTGGCAGAGACGGGGTCTGACACTTTCTGAACGAGAGGATATGACACTGTCTCTACCAGAGGGTCTGACATTGGCCAAATCAGGGGGTTTGATAATGATTGAATCAGGGGATCAGCCATCAGCGAAATCATGGAATCAGTCACTCGCTGAACCAGGGGATCAGGGACTCGCTGAATCAGGGTTTCAGGCACTTGCTGAGCCAGGGGATTTGATAGTTGCTGAATAGGTGCCATAGAGTCACGAAGTCATAGTTGTGGACTTGTACAGCGCAGGAACAGGCTCTTCAGCCCATCATATCTCTGCCGGCCACCCGCACCAATCTACTCTAATCTCATTTTCCATCACTGGGCACATAGCCATGTCTGCTGTGACGTTTCAAGTGCTCATCTAAATACTCCTCAAACGTTGTGAAGTGTCCATCCTCTACCACCACCTCTGGCAGGGTGTTCCAGATTCCAAACCCCTCTGGGTGTAAAAAAAAATCCTCAAATCGCCTTACCTTAAATCTATGCCCCCTGGTTATTGACACATCATCTCAGGGCAAACGATTCTTCCCACCTCCACAATCTATTTCTCTCATAGTTTTGCAAACCTCTGTCAGGCCCCCCCCACCCCCAGCATTCTCTGCTGTAAGGAAAACAGCCCTAGCCTATCCAGCCTTTCTTCATAGCTGAAATTCTCAGCCCAGCCAACATCCTGCTGTATCTCCTCTGCATCCTCTCCAGTGCAATCACAGTCTTCCAATAGTTTGGCGACCAGAACTGCACACAGAACTCCAGCTGTGACCCAAATATCGTTTTATAAAGCTCCAACATAATCTTCCCAATTCTAAATTCTATGCCTTGGCTAATAAAGGCACATATCCCGTGAGCCTTCCTAACCACCTTATCTTCCTCCGCTGCTGCCTTCAGGGATCAATGGACATCTACACCAAGGTCCCTCTGATCCCCTGTTCTTCCGAGGGTCCTACTATTCACTGTGTATTCCTTTGCCGTGTTTGGCCTTCCAAAATGCATCAGCTCACATTTCTCTGGATTAAGTTCCATTTACCACCGCTCTGCCCGTCTTACCAGCCCAGCTATATCATCCAGAACGCTAACGCTTTCCTCCTCACTAATTACGTCACCACCAATCAGCAAAGCTACTGATCATAGCTCCTATATTCACGTCCAAATCATTAATGTGCAGTAAAAACAGCAGGACTCCCAGCACCGATCCCTGCGGTACGCCACTGGACAGAGGCTTCCAATCGCAAAAGCAACCTTCGATCATCACCCTCTGTCTCCTGCCACAAAGTAAATTTTGGCTCCAATTTGCCAAATTGCTCTGGATCCCATGGGCACTTAACTTGTTGACCTGGATCCCATGTGGGTCCTTGTCAAAAGCCTTACTGAAGTACATGTTCACTACTTCAACAGCACTACCCTCATCTACACAACCAGCCAGTCCCTCGAAAAATTCGGTCAAATGTGTTAGATATGACCTCCCTCTGAGAAAGCCGTGCTGACCATCTCTGATTAATCCCTACCTCTCCAAGTGAAGATTAATCCTGTCGCTCAGACTTGTTTTTGTCAATAGTTTCCCTACCACTGATGTGAGACTCACTGGACTGTAATTACCAGGTTTATCACTGCAACACTTCTTGAATAATGTTATTACATTCCCAGTCCTCCAGTCCGCTGACACCTCTCCTGTGGACAAAGGGTTTTGAAAATTAGTGTCAGGGCCCTTCCATTCTCCTCCCTTGCCTCACAGAGCAGCCTGGGATACACCTCATCTGGGCCTGGGGGTTTATCAATGTTCAATCCCGCTAAATCATTAACACCTCATCACTTCCAATGCCAATTTGTTCAGGTATATCACAGTCCCCCTCCCTGATCACTACACCTATGTCCGACCCCTCCCTTTTGTGAACATAAGTGAAAATTAATAATTCAAAACATCACTTACGTCCTTCACCTCCACGCATACATTACCACTTTGATCCATGATGCACCCTATTCTTTCCCTGGTTATCCACTTAGCCTTAATATATTTACAAGAAGCCTTGTGATTTTCCTTTATCTTGCCCCTTATTCACCCACCTAATTACTTTTTCAGTACCCCCTACACTTTCTACACTACTCCAGGGCTTCCAATTTTTTCAGCCCTCTGTATCTGACAAGAGCTTTCTTTATTTTGCTTATATCCCTTGACATTCAGAGCGCACTGTCCTTGTTGGTCCTGCCCTTCACCTCTACGGGAATATGTTGGCCCTGAAACCTTACTATTTCCTCTTTGTTTGCCTCCCACTTGTTTGATGTAGACTTTCCAACAAGTAGCTGCTCCGAATCCACTTTGGCCAGATCCTGTCTTGTCAATTTGAAATCGGCCTCTCCAATTCATGATCTTTATTTCTTGTATATCTTTGTCCTTTCCCATAATTACCTTATATCGTACAGAGTTATGGTCACTATTTTGGAGCTGCTCCCCCATTGATACTTTTACCACTTGCCCGGCTTCATTCCCTAAGACTCAGTCCAGTACCGCCCCCTCTCTTGTAGGAATTTATGTGTGCAGGCTCAAAAAAGCTCTCCTGCATGCACTTTAAGCTTTCCGTCACCGTCCACCACCCCCGCAACCCGCTCCTTCTAAGCATTCCACACTAAGTCTATCCCCATTAACATTGGGGAAGTTGAAATCCCCTACTTTTATTGTCCTATTACACTTAATATTCTCTGAGATTTGCCTACAAATCTGACCCTCTTCCCAACAACTCCCCTACTCCCATGCTACCCCCACACACACACACCACCCCCCCCCCCACCCCCCTACCCACCCAGCACTGTTTCGGGGATGAGACATTCGCTGAAACAAAGGATCAGATCCTGGCTGAACATGAGGATGAGACACTGACTCTATCAGAGCACAAGGCACTGTATGCACCATTGGATCTCAGCCTGTCAGAATCAGCAAATATGATACTCTCCGATCCAGAGGATCTGACTTGACCCACTGCATCTGACACAGTCTGCACCATTGGATCCCATTCTATCTGAATCAGAGCGCCTGGCACTGACTGTAACAGTGGATATCACTCTGTCTGGGCCATAAAATCTGACATTTCTGATCCAGTGGATCTGATAGTGCCTGATCCAGTGGATCTGACACTGAAGCAGAGGATGAGGCATTGGGTGCAACAGAACACAACGACACTGTCTGTAACATTGAATCTCACTCTGTCCGATCCAGATTACCTGACACTATTTAAACTGGAAAACCGGACACTAACTGAAAAAGAGGATCTGGCCCTACCATAACTGGAGCATCTGACATTCTCTGAACCTGAGAAAATGACACTGCCTGCTGTAGGGTATCTGACGCCGTCTGAACCAGAGCACCTGACATGCCTGTAGCACTGGACCTCACTCTCTCTGGAAAGAGGATCTGACGCTGTCTGATCTAGTGGGTCTGACACTAATTGATCCTGAGCATCAGACACCGGCTGTGCGAGTGGATCTGACTTTGTGTGAACCAGAGGATCTGACACTGCCTGAACTAAAGGTTCTAACACTGTCTGATACAGGAGATCTATCACTAATCGTTTCAATGGTTCAGCACTGGACCTCACTCTCTCTGGAAAGAGGATCTGATGCTGTCTGATCTAGTGGGTCTAACACTATCTGATCCAGAAGATCAGACACTGGCTGTGCGAGTGGATCTGACTCTGTGTGAACCAGAGGATCTGACACTGCCTGAACCAAATGTTCTAACGCTGCCTGATCCAGGAGATCTATCACTAATCGTTTCAATGTTTCGGGACTATCTGGAGCAGCGACCACACTCTGTGTGAACCAGAAGGTCTGAAACTGTCTGAACCAAAGGTTCTAACACAGCCTGTAGCACTGGATCTCACTCTCTCTGGAAAGAGGATCTGATGCTGTCTGATCTAGTGGGTCTGATACTATCTGATCCTGAGCATCAGACACCGGCTGTGCAAGTGGATCTGACTCTGTGAGAACCAGAGGATCTGGACACTGCCTGAACCAAAGGTTCTAACACAGCCTGATACAGGAGATCTATCACTAATCGTTTCAATGGTTCGGGACCATCTGGAGCAGCGACTACACTCTGTGTGAACCAGAAGGTCTGAAACTGTCTGCTCCAGTTGACATGACACAGCCTGAACCATGGAATCTGACACTGTCCCATCTATTGGACCTGGCACGATCTGGATCACTGGGTATCACTCTGTCTGAGCCAGATGATCTTACACTGTCTGCTCCAGAGGATCTTACACTGTCTGATCCAGAGGATCTGACACTGTCTGATCCAGAGGATCTGACACTGTCTGATCCAGTGGATCTGACACTATCAGAAACCTTAGGCCTGACGCAATTGGACCCAGTGGATCTCCCTCGCTCTGCTCCAATGGATCTGACACTTCCTGACACAGTGGATCTGGCCCTGTATGATCCAGTGGATCACATTCTGTCTGATCCGGTGGGATCTGTGTCTCTGTAAACTGTTTAATATAATATTTTCCACAATCCTTGCCCAGTTAGTGGGAAAGCGTGTTCAGGATGCGGGAAACAGTCCAGTGAGTGAGTGAATTGAGAGCCCGGATTAAACTTCATGCTGGGAATACCTGAGGACTCTTAAACCAAAAAAATAAACATACCTGGAAAACTCAGCAGGCCTGACAGCATCTGGGGAGATGAACACAGTTAACGCTTCAACTCCGTGTGACTTGAAGCGGCGCGGACAACAGGCGATCGCGCTGCACGGGCGCGGACCGTCGTCGGGCTATGGGGGAGGGGAGGGGAGGAGCAGCCGGGATAACACGTGCGAAGGGCGGGAATTGGAGACGGCGAACCCCTGAGCTCGCGGAAGGACACTTTCCGTGCCGGAGGGTGTTGGAAGGATGACAATGCGCACGTGCGGTGGTTCAGGAGGCGGGACCGAGAGAGATACAAATCGTGGAGGAATGCGGCCAGACTGCGCGTGCGTGACCGGCAGCAGTGGGACTGCGCATGCCCGGATGCGGCTGGCGGGAAGAGCAGCGCGAGTTTGTCGATTCGAAAGTAAACGGTCGGGCAGCGACCGCGCCTGCGCAACAGCGGGAGATCCAACCAGTCCACAGAGAACAGGTAGAGAGGGTTCTCATACTGGGGCTGTGTCAGAGATCAACTAGAGAGAGATTCCACACTGGGTCTGTGTCAGAGATCAACTAGAGAGGGATCTCACACTGGGGCTGTGTCAGAGATCAACTAGAGAGGGATCTCACACCGGGGCTGTGTCAGAGATCAACTAGAGAGAGATTCCACACTGGGACTGTGTCAGAGATCAACTAGTGAGGGATCTCACACTGTGGCTGTGTGAGAGATCAACTAGAGAGAGATTCCACACTGGGTCTGTGTCAGAGATCAACTAGAGAGGGATCTCACACTGTGGCTGTGTCAGAGATCAACTAGAGCGAGATTCCACACTGGGTCTGTGTCAGAGATCAACCAGAGAAAGAATCCACACTGGGTCTGTGTCAGAGATCAACCAGAGAAAGATTCCACACTGGGTCTGTGTCAGAGATCAACCAGAGAAAGAATCCACACCGGGACTGTGTCAGAGATCAACTAGAGAGAGATTCCACACTGGGTCTGTGTCAGAGATCAACTAGAGAGGGATCTCACACTGGGGCTGTGTCAGAGATCAACTAGAGAGAGATCTCACACTGGGGCTGTGTCAGAGATCAACTAGAGAGAGATTCCACACTGGGACTGTGTCAGAGATCAACTAGAGAGGGATCTCACACTGGGTCTGTGTCAGAGATCAACTAGAGAGAGATTCCACACTGGGGCTGTATCAGAGATCAACTAGAGAGAGATTCCACACTGGGACTGTGTCAGAGATCAACTAGAGAGAGATTCCACACTGGGGCTGTGTCAGAGATCAACTAGAGAGAGATTCCACACTGGGGCTGTGTCAGAGATCAACCAAAGAAAGAATCCACACTGGGGCTGTGTCAGAGATCAACTAGAGAGGGATTCCACACTGGGGTTGTGTCAGAGATCAACTAGAGAGAGATTCCACACTGGGGCTGTGTCAGAGATCAACTAGAGAGGGATTCCACACTGGGGTTGTGTCAGAGATCAACTAGAGAGAGATTCCACACTGGGACTGTGTCAGAGATCAACTAGAGAGAGATCTCACACTGGGGCTGTGTCAGAGATCAACTAGAGAGAGATTCCACACTGGGGCTATGTCAGAGATCAACTAGAGAGGGATCTCACATTGGAGCTGTGTCAGAGATCAACTAGAGAGGGATCTCACACTGGGGCTGTGTCAGAGATCAACTAGAGAGGGATCTCACATTGGAGCTGTGTCAGAGATCAACTAGAGAGAGATTCCATACTGGGACTGTGTCAGAGATCAACTGGAGAGTGATCCCACACTGTGGGGGTGTTATCAGAGGTTACTGAGACAGGGATGCCACACTAGCGGGTGCCTGAAATCAAGTAGAGAGGGATCCCTTATTGGGGATGCCTCTGATCAACGAGAGTGTGAACCCACATTGTGGGGAGTCAGAGATCAACTAGGGCAGGGCCCCAGATTGTGAGATGTCAGCGATCAACTAGAGATGGGTCTTGCACTGGGGAGTTTCTCTGATATACTGGAGAGGGATCCCAAACTGGGGAGTCTCTGAGGTCAACTGGAGAGTGATCCAGTACGGGGGATGTATCAGAGATGAACTGGAGAGGGATTCCACACGAAGGGGTGTCTGAATTCAATTAGAGAGGGATCCCTCGCTGGGGATGTTTGAATGGAGTGTGGCAAAGCGAAGGCACGGTGCTTGTGTGTTGGAGAGATCATTAATGATGCCACTGATCTATTGCATAGAATTACACAGGGTTGGCAGCCCACATACAGGCCTCTCGGCACCTATGCTTCGGACCGGTGATCCTTCCCACACCAGCATTCTCCCACCCACTACTTCATTCCCCCTCATCTCCGTATCCTTCTATTCCTTCCTGCCTGATGCAGTTACCAGCTCCCCCACCCCGCACCCCCTCTAAGTTCATCGTCACCATTCAGCTCCTCCAATCCCTTTGGGAGCTAGTTCCACATTCCCACCACTTTCTGAGTGAAGAATTTCCTCCTCAAATACCCGACTGGATTAAAGGCTTAGATTTAGCTCCAAAGCCATTCTTTGCAACCCGGTTGCACTGCAGCCCTACGTTACCACAGTGACTACTCATTAAGAAGGAATCCATTGGTTTTCCTTTGGGGACATTCTGAAATGGTGAAAGTCGCTGAAGAAATGCAAAACTTTATTTATATTTTTCCATTTGCAGAATCCTGCACTTTGATCCCTGGCTCTTCACTCAAGACTCGAAGTTGGGGAAATGTGATTCGTGCTGATGTCACACTGTCCAGCGCGAAGCCATTGTGACATAGTCCCATGTTGTCAAGGCACCCGCCATGTGTGTCAACACCAACCTGCATCGCCCGCTTCCATAGTTACACCCGTTCACTGAATGTTTACCGTTGTATCGATGTTCTACCTGCCAACTGTCTACAGGGGCAGCAGCTACTGCGGATGAGTATTGCATTTTCCCCATCCCCACTGCCCCCCCACACCACCAACCCCACAACCACTGTCATCAAGGGTTATGTCAAGATGGATTATCTTTTTGTTTTTGAGGACATGGGTTGTTTTTGGGGGCAAATAAATTCTGTCTCTGTTTCCCCATCGGTCAATGAGCTGGAAAGGCCGGTGGTGAATGAAAACGGAGCCAGGGGGAAGTCTGGCCCAACGCGATACCGAGGTGAAGAACTCAGCTGCCACGGCACCTGAGGAGGCAGCACCAGAGATCGGGAAGATGGAAGTTCCCGCCTAGCAGGTGGAAGTCACAGTCATGTTAACACGATCTGATGCTGAGGAGAAGAGAACTGCCCAGGCGCTGCATCGAGCCCAACTGAGCGAGGGGAGCCATGTGAGCTGGACAACGAATTGGATCATGATGACTTTTCAAAAGATGGGTTACGACCTAGTGGGCTGGCTCAGAAATACCAGCCTCCTGCTAGATGGTCTCACAGGTTCCTCACAGTCTCTGTGACCCAGGGGATGAGGCAGATATGTGCCCAACGAGCTTGGCACGTCCTGCCACGGAGATTGAAGGTACACAGGAGCTCTGATCGCTGATTCAGTGGCGTCTGCTAACACACACGAGGCTAGTGGCCCACTCGCTGGTAGGAGTGTGGCTGCAAGCAAGCTGTAAGTGTCTCCTGCAGGGGTTTAGATAGGGCTGCTTTGGAGTAGGGCCACCCTACAACCTATGATTTGGTGACCGACCCCCCTCCCCCACTAATTCCCCAGCACGTGTGGAAGTCTCTATCCCTGGACAGGGGGGCAGGAAGCTGCAATAGGCCAGGCCACACCACGTCAAGGTGGCTTTACAACCATTGGGGAAACTCCAGATGTGAGCCCTTCTGACAGCATTGATGGTCTATCAAGTAGGGAAACTAATCTGGATGTCAGTCCCAGCTAGTTTGGAGCATTACGCGATGACTTCTCCATGTCCACCCAATAGCAGTACAGGTACAATGGAAGAAGAAGACAGACTGGTCAAACACAGAGACATTCACAACAGACATTGAGTTCCCATTTGGAGCCTGTGGGGAAAAAAAGCCTTGCTGGAAAAGGGACAGGTGAGCTGCAGGAGGATGATATTGAACACCCCACAGGCACAGTAAGAAAGAATCTCAGCAGCAGAGACTTGGCGCTGTGCCATTGCAAGATGGAGTGTGAGTACTCATGAGCAAGAATTCCTGCCGAAACGGGGCAATTTTGAAGCATTTCCGTTTACCGACTACACTCCTGGGGATGGATGCCTGATTAGCTCTGCAGCCAAAAGGTGGAGCACAGAACAGGTAAGGCCCCTCGGTCTTGCTGAGCTTCTTTGAGCGCTCCGCCATGCAGTTTCAAACCTGGGAGGCTGGGATCTTATACATCCTATGCATGAGGCTGGGGATAGAGCCACAGGAACAATCAGATCACTGACATGGAGCCCAGACCTGTGCCCATTATTCCAAGTGTGATGCGGAAACTGGAATTGTGCAGAATACTCCAGTGAGGTCTAACCCAGGTTCTATATAAGTTCCAAACACCTACTCTACTTTTCATTTGTACTTCACAAATTATCAACCCCAAAGCTTTGTTTGTGATTATTGTAGCTTTGCTGACCCGTGTTGCCACTGTTAATGTATTGGGAATCTGTAACCCAAGATTCCTTTACTCTATGGCCAGTTACGAGGCTTATTTGTGAAGGAGTGGTGGCGCCTCCCAGTTGCAATCCTCTATCCATATCCACATTGAACTTCAGTTGCCATTTGCATGCACATTCTGCAAGTTTGTCCATGCTGTCATGTATTTCGTGGCTGTCTTCTTGGGTATTCTCAATGAGCTGGGAAACACAAAGATTGATGGGTGACCCCAGAAAAGGACAACTAGAATTTCAACAGGATAGACTTAGGCAAGATGTTTCCACTTGTATCCTGGGGGAGGGGGGTGTTGCTGAGGTAAAGAGACCAGAACATTAGGAGGCCATCAATATCATATACTCATTATTAAGTCCAATTGAGGAATTCAAGGGAAACTGCTTTACCCACAGAGTGGTGAGAATGTGGAACTCACCTCCACGGGTTGAGCCGATTCTTGTCGATGCATTTAGAGAGGGGTGGGTAAATCTGGACAATCAAATGAGGGAGAATGAATAGAAGGAGATGAGGATGTGGAGAGATGAAGTGGGGATGGGTGGAGACTGGTGTGGGGCAGGAATACAGGCAAGGAGCAGAGGGGCTGAATAGCCTGCTCTAGTGCTGTGAATCCTCTGTAATCCTTTGAAACAGGCCAATGGGAGCATTAAGTTATATGGCACTGTGTGGTCGGTGCAGTTAGTGGAAATCTTGGGCTTGTTGAGAGGTGACGTTTTGCATCTTGTGTTTATGAAAAGATCTCAGTGGGGATTAGTGTCATGTCGGGACTGTGTTGCGACACTATAATGGTGGGTGAAGCAGCGCCTATAAGTCCTTTCTGTGTCTCAATGAAGAAACAGTCCTCAGTCATGTGATGGGCTTCGTCAAGCAAACATTGACCAAACCAGAATCGTGTTGCTGAGCTCACACCATCTGCCAACAATGGGCTCCTATCTTCCTTTCAAGCATACTGCCACTGTATTTCTGTGGTAATTTTGGACAGCTTGGGCCTGTATCCGTTGGCATTTAGAAGAATGAAAGGTGATCTTTTTGAAACATGTAAGATTTAGAGGGTCTTGAGAGAGTGATTGTTGAGAGGATATTTCCCCATGTGGGAGAGAATAGACATAGTGGACACAGTTAATAAATCAGGGATATCAGATTAAAGCCAGAGATGAGGAGATTTATTTTTCTTTCAGAGGGTGGTTAGTCTGTGGAATTCTCTTCCACAGTGAGCGATGCAGTCATTGAATATGTTTCAGTGAGAGGTTGATAGATTCTTCACTAACAAGGAAGTCAAAAGTTATAGGAGGGAGGCGGAAATGTAAGTTATAGGAGGGAGGCGGAAATGTAGAGTTGTGCCACTATCAGATACTCTTGAATGACAGGAGCAGGCACGAAGGCGATTCTCCTGATCCTAATTCCTATTTCCATATGTTTTGTGTTATCATTGATTATAACTCTGGTTGCTTGGATACATCAGTGATTGATTGCTGTATTTTTTTGCCCCTCATTCGCTCAGCAGCCAATAAGAGTTGAGCTGACTGCGAGGATTATTGCCAGTGACAAATAGGAAGCCGTGCTGTAAGAGTGGGCGTGACCAAGTGTAGCTGCCCCACGGGAGAAGTGAGGGCGACGATGTCTCCACACGCAACAGGAGCAGTTAAGGAAGATGGTGGGTGTCCACTGCGCGGGCGCGCCCAGCTTGGTCTTGTGTGCTTGTGTGACTCTCCAATCCCTGCCAGGTTTCAGCCAGCATGCCTGCTTGCAGTACCGGTTGCTGGCAATATGCTTGCGTCTTGTTCCCTGTTCCCTCTTTCCATCAGTGCCACATGCCGCACAGCTGAGGAGAGTCCTAAAGAGATAGGATGGGATGGAACGAGGAGAAAGGGCAGCTGGTACGACTGAGGCCATAAATGTGAGAGGGCTTGGGAGGAGTGAAAAAAATGTCACATTTCTGGTGTACAGACGCATGCGGTAATGTTACTGCAATAGTTATACCGTGCCCTGAACTAATGATCCACGATACCCAGAAAGAAAAACAGGAGGCAATTCTGCCCGTCTTGTCCATGCTGGCTTTCTACAAGAACAACTCAGCTAGCCCCACTCTCCCTGCCCTTTCACTGTAGCTCTGCAAGTTTCTTCTCTTCAGATAATAATCCAATTCCTTCTTTAAAGCATGGATCTAACCTACCTCCACCAGACACTCAGGCAGCTTGGTCCAGATCCTAACCACTCGCTGCATGAAAAAGCTGCTCCTCACATCTCCTTTGCTTCTTTTGCCAATCGCCTTAAATCTGTGTTCCTCTGGTTCTCAATCCTTCCGCCAATGGGAACAGCTTTTCCCAATTTACCCTGTCCAGACCCCTCATGATTGTGAACACCTCGATCAAATCCCCTCTCAGCCTTCTATTCTCCAAGGAGAACAATCCCAACTTCTCCAATCTAGCTACATAACTGAAGCTCCTCATCCCTGGAGCCATTCTCATGACTCTTTTCTGCTCTCTCTCTCTCTGCAACCTTCACATTCTTCCCAAAGTGTGGTAGACAGAATTGAACACAGCTTCCCCCACTATCAACATCCCAGGGGTTACAATTGACCAGAAACTGAACTGTACCAGCCATACACTGTGGCTACAAGAGCAGGTCAGAGGCTGCGAACCCACTTCCTGGCTCCCCAAATTCTAAACAGCATCTACAAGGCAGAAGTCAGTAGTGTGATGGAATACTCTCCACTTGCCTGGATGAATGCAGCTCCAACATCATTTAGGAAGCTTCACACCATGCGGGATTTTCACGCCATCCACAAACATTGACTCCATCCACCAGCGATGCAATGTGACTGCAGTGATTACCATCTACTAGATGCACTGCAGCAACTCAGCAAGGCTGCTTTCGCAGCACCGCCCAAACCTGTGACCTCTACCACATAGAAGGACAAGGGAAGCAGACATAGGGGAACGCCACCACCTGGAAGGTCTTCTCCAAGCCACACACGACCCTGACTTGGAAATATATTTTTTAGTTGACGGGCAATATGATCGGCGCAGGCTTGGAGGGCCGAAGGGCCTGTTTGTTCCTGTGCTGTACTTTTCTTTGTATATCGGCCGTGCCTTCACTTTCACTGGGTCAAAATCCTGGAACTCTCGCCCTAACAGCACTGTGGGTGTACCTACACCACATGATCTGCAGCGGTTTATTAAAGCTGCACACCACCACCTTCACAAGAGGCACGTAGGGATGGTCAACAAACGGTGGCCTAGCCAGCGATGCCCACATCCCATGAATGATTTAAATAAGGAACTTAATGACGAGGGCAAAGGGGCAAAGAGGGCTTGGAGCATCGAGTGATGAGGTATCGGAATGAGTGAAGGTGCAGTGTGATTTGGAATAATGAGGAGAAATGAGGAAGGGCACGGGGCCTCAGAATAGCTAAGGACACCAAAACTCTTTCTTGGGAGGCATTGGAGGCTGCATCATCGAATTTATTGAAGATGAATTCTTGACGGAGAAGACAGTCAAGTGTTGCGGGGAGTAGCGGACCGGAAGGTGGGATTGAAGCCACAGTCAGATCAGGCATGATCTTATCGATTGGAGGATCAGACTCGAAGGGCCGAATGGCCTACTCCTGCTCCTAAGCCTTCTATTCCTAGAAGTAAGTGTTGAGGCACAGAGTGAGATAGATGCATATCCATGATGTAAAGAGTACAGGGAGCGTGAGGCTGTGAATGATGAAGGGGACAGGGCAAAGAATTCACCCTCATTATTCCGCTGCTCTTCGCCTCCCCCACAGCCTGACGACGCTACGCGCCCGTGCAGCTCAATCATTGTTCTTCGCGCCGCGCTCCCCTCCCCACGCACCGTGCTCCGCACCGCCCCCGCCCTTCTCTACCCTTCCTCTTCCACGCATGCGCCAGGCCCCCCCCCCGCCCCTCCATAAATGAGTGCTGCGTTCCGCCTTCCCCAACGGTTTTGCGCACGCGTGCAACTTTCCATTCCCGGATCTGCACATGCGTTACCATTCGCACACCCTCCCCCCACAATCCTCCATCCATGCATGCGCTCTCCCCTCTGGGACCTGAGTCCTCAGGTGAAAAGAAAAAACTGTGGATGCTGGAAATTCAAAAAAAAATATACCTGGAAAAACTCAGCAGGTCTGACAGCATCTGCGGAGAGGAACACTGTTAACATTTCAAGTCCGTTTGACTCTTCAACAGAACTAAGGAAAAATAGAAAAACAACAACTTTACAACATGAACTCTCTCCTCCATCCCCACCCCCTTTCTGATCCCCCCTTTTTCCCAATAATTTATATGGATTTTTCTTTTCCATTGTTTTTAAATGTATTTCCATCCATTGTTTTATCTCAACCTTTTAGCATATTTCGATCCCTTCCCCCCACCCCATGCCCACTAGGGTTATCTGTACCTTGCTCGTCCTGCTTTCTACCCTTAATGTCACCTATTAGCACATTTCTTAAAAAAATATCACCACCTTCCACACCTCTTTCTCCTTTTGCCTATGACATCTTTTGGCTATCTCCACCTATCACTGGCCCTCTATCCAGCTCTACTTGTCCCACCCCCACCGCCCCCCCCCCCCCCCCACCCTTAAACCAGTTTCTATTTCACCTCCTTTCTCTTTTTCCTTAGTTCTGTTGAAGAGTCATATGCACTTGAAGTGTTAACTGTGTTCATCTCCGCAGATTCTGTCAGACCTGCTGAGTTTTCCAGGTATTTTTATTTTTTGTTTATGAGTCCTCAGGTATTCCCAGCATGAAGTTTAATCCGGGCTCTCAATTCACTCACTGGACTGTTTCCGGCATCCTGAACACGCTTTCCCACTAACTGAACAAGGATGTCGTGGGAGGCACCAGGTTGTCCATAGATTCAACCATTGTGGAAAATATAATATTGAACAGTTATAGAGACACAGATCCACCGGGTTAGACAGAATGGGATCCATTGGATCACATAGTGCCAGATCCACTGTTTCAGGAAATGTCAGATCCATTGGTGCAGAGCGAGTGAGATCCATTGTGTCCTATTGCGTCAGGCCTAATGTTTCTGATAGTCTCAGATCCACTGGATCAGACAGTGTAAGATGCTCTGGAACAGACAGTGTCAGATCATCTGGCCCAGACAGAGTGATATACAATGGTCCAGATCGTGCCAGGTCAGATTTCATGGTTCAGATTGTGTCATGTCAACTGGAGCAGGCAGTTTCAGACATTTTGGTTCACACAGAGTGTGGTCCGCTGCTCCAGATAGTGCGAAACCATTGAAACAATTAGTGATAGATCTTCTGTATCAGGCTATGTTAGAACGTTTGGTTCAGGCAGTGCTACAGGCTTTGTCCGGTGCTTTGGTTCAGACAGTGTCAGATACCCTACAGCAGGCAGTGTCATTTTCTCAGGTTCAGAGAATGTCAGATGCTCCAGTTACAGCAGGGCCAGATCCTCTTTTTCAGTTAGTGTCAGGTTTTCCAGTTTAGATAGTGTCAGGTAATCTGGATCGGACAGAGTGAGATTCAATGTTACAGACAGTGTCTTGTGTTCTGTTTCACCCAGTGCTTCATCCTCTGCTTCAGTGTCAGATCCACTGGATCAGGCACTAGCAGATCCACTGGATCAGAAATGTCAGATTTTATGACCCAGGCAGAGTGATATCCACTGTTACAGTCAGTGCCAGGTGCTCTGATTCAGACAGAATGGGATCCAACTGTGCAGACTGTGGCAGATTCTCTGGTTCAAGTCAGATCCTCTGGATCGGAGAGTATCATATTTGCTGATCCTGACAGGGTGAGATCCAATGGTGCATAAAGTGCCTTGTGCTCTGATTCAGTCAGTGTCTCATCCTCATGTTCAGCCAGGATCTGATCCTTTGTTTCAGCGAATGCCTCATCCCCGAAACAGTGCTGGGTGGGTAGGGGGGTGTGTGGGGTGGCAGGGGTGGGGGAGCGTGGGAGGAGGGGATTTATTGGGAATAGGGTCAGATATGCAGGCAAATCTCATAGAATATTAAATGCACTAGGGCAATATTAGTAGGGGATTTCAATTTCCCCAATGTTAATGGGGAGTGTGAGTGTGGAATGCTTAGAGGGATTGGGTTAGGGGGGTGATGGACGGTGATGGAAATCTTAAAGCACATGCAGGAGAGCTTTTTTGAGCCTGCACGCATCAATTCCTACAAGAGAGGGGGCGGTACTGGACCGAGTCTTAGGGAATGAAGCCAGGCAAGTCGTAAAAGTGTCAATGGGGGAATCAGTTCCAAAGTAATGACCATAACTCTGTAAGATTTAAGGTAATTATAGGAAAGGACAAGATAGACCGGAAAGAAAGGTCATGAATTGGAGAAGGCCGATTTCAAACTGACAAGACAGGATCTGGCTAAAGTATATTCGGAGCAGCTACTTGTTGGAAAGTCTACATCAAACCAATGGGAGGCATACAAAGAGGAAATAGTAAGATTTCAGGGCCACCATATTCCCGAAGAGGTGAAGGGCAGGACCAACAAGGTCAATGCACTCTTAATGTCAAGGGATATAAGCAAAATAAAGAAAGCTCATGTCAGATACAGGGGGCTGAAAACAGTGGAAGCCCTAGAGTAGTGTAGAAAGTGTTGGGGCTGTTTTCCTTACAGCAGAGAATGCTGGGGGGTGGGGTCCTGACAGAGGGAGGCAAAACTATGTGAGAAATAGATTGTGGAGGTGGGAAAAAGTAATTAGGAGGGCAAATAAGGGGCAAGATAAAGGAAAATCACAGGGCATCTTATAAATATATTAAGGGCAAGAGGATAACCAGGGAAAGAGTAGGGTGCATTATGGACCAAAGTGGCAATGTGTGCGTGGAGGTGAAAGACGTAAGTGATGTTTTGAATTATTAATTTTCACTTGTGTTCACAAAAGGGAGGTGTTGGACATAGGTGTAGTGATCAGGGAGGGGGACTGTGACATACTTGAACAAATTGGCATTGGAAGCGAGGAGGTGTTAATGATTTTAGCGGGAACGAACATTGATAAACCCCCAGGCCCAGATGAGGTGTATCCCAGGCTGCTCTGTGAGGCAAGGGAGGAGATCAGAAGTGCCCTGGCACTAATTTTCAAAACCCTTTGTCCACAGGAGAGATGCCAGAGGACTGGAGAACAGGGAATGTAAAATATTATTCAAGAGATGTTGCAGTGATAAACCTGGTAATTACAGTCCATTGATGATCGAAGATTGCTTTAGCGATTGGAAGCCTCTGTCCAGTGGCGTATCGCAGGGATCGGTGCTGGGACCCCTGCTGTTTTTAGTTCACATTAATGATTTGGACGTGAGTATAGAAGCTATGATCAGTAGCTTTGCAGATTGATGGTGACGTAATTAGTGAGGAGGAAGGCCTTAGAGTCCTGGATGATATAGCTGGGCTGGTAAGACGGTCAGAGCGGTGGTCTCTGGAACTTAATCCTGAGAAATGTGAGCTGATGCATTTTGGGAGGCCAAACACGGTAATGGAATACACAGTGAATAGTAGGACCCTCGGAAGAACAGGGGATCAGAGGGACCTTGGTGTACATGTCCATTGATTCCTGAAGGCAGCAGCGGAGGAAGATAAGGTGGTTAGGAAGGCTTACGGGATATGTGCCCTTATTTGCCGAGGCATAGAATTTAGAATTGGGAAGATTATGTTGGAGCTTTATAAAACGATATTTGGGTCACAGCTGGAGTGCTGTGTGCAGTTCTGGTCTCCAAACTATTGGAAGACTGTGTTTGCACTGGAGAGGATGCAGAGGAAGTACAGCAGGATGTTGGCTGGGCTGAGAATTTCAGCTATGAAGAAAGGCTGGATAGGCTAGGGCTGTTTTCCTTACAGCAGAGAATGCTGGGGGGACCTGACAGAGGTAGGCAAAACTATGAGAGATAGAGATTGTGAAGGTGGGAAGAACCGTTTGCCCTGAGATGATGTGTCAATAACCAGGGGGCATAGATTTAAGGTAAGGAGATTTGAAGATTTTTTTTTACACCCAGAGGGGTTTGGAATCTGGAACACCCTGCCAGAGGTGGTGGTAGATGACAGAATCTTCACAACGTTTGAGGAGTATTTAGATGAGCACTTGAAATGTCATAGCAGACATGGCTATGTGCCCAGTGATGGAAAATCAGATTAGAGTAGATTGGTGCGGGTGGCCGGCAGAGACACGATGGGCTGAAGGGCTTGTTCCTGCGCTGTACAAGTGCACAGCAATTACTTCATGACTCTATGACACTTATTCAGCAACTATCTGATACCCTGGTTCAGCGAGTTCCTGAACCCCTCATTCAGCGTGTCACTGTTCCCCTGGTTCAGCGAGTGACTGATTCCATGATTTCGCTGATGGTTGATCCCCTGATTCAATCATTGACAAAACCCCTGACTCGGCCAGTGTCAGACCCTCTGCTAAGGACAGTGTCATATCCTCTGGTTCAGAAAGTGTCAGATCCCCTGGCTCTGCCAGTGTCTGATTCCCTGGTTCTGCAATGTGTCAGATCCTCTGGCTCTCCCAGGCTCTGGTCTTCCAGTATTGACATAACCAGGAAATATATTTATTTACAGTGCACACAATAGTTATTTGAGGTAGACCAACCTGTTACATACACCAAGGCTTTATTTATACCTCATCTTGGGAGAAGAATTAATTGATTTAAAAAGAAGGATGAGGTGCAGGAGTTTCGTATCCTGGGGATTTCGTGTTCATTCAGGTTCTGGACAGCAGAAGTTGACTCTGCAATTATGCAAACAGGTTGCAGGCACATCGGGAGACTTGGAAACATTTTGGACGTTCCAGGAGTCAGGTTGAAAATTCCACTGCACGATCTCAGAGCTGCTGTTGCTCATTATTGAATAACTCGCCAACCATTGCGTAGGAACTCGACGTGTCCAGGAATCTAAACCTGACTGGTGTGATATGCAGTCAAGACCATAACACAAGTGTTATGATATCTGTGTTCTGATCATTCTCTTGTAGGACATTCAATGTGTCTTTCGTTCTCCAAGACACTATTTTCACTGCCAGATATTTCCAGGGCTCTGAAACAACCACTGGGGAGCAGGACAGGTGTTCAGCAAATCCCTCAATAAACTTTAGCCACTGTGGTGATGAACTGCAGCACTGAAACCAGCGGAGCTCTCAAAAGTCCAGTAAAGAAGGAGACCATAGTAACTGCCTGATCGTCTTGAGCTCTAAGGTTCTGAGAAACAACTTTGTGAAAATTTCGCAGCAGACTGTGGGCTGTATGTTCTGTCATTGCCCTGACCAGCAGAACAGATCAGTTGGGGAATTAATAAGCCCTCAGTTTCTGTCCATTTGTTGAACCATATGTTTGTGTGTTTTGTTGCACAAAATCTGCTAACGTTTAGAAAGAGATCTGAACTCCGGAAGTATGCAAAACGAGTTTTCTCATTTTAAGACTTTTGCTGTGCAAAGTTCACTGAAACCAACCAAGACTAAACATTGATGAGCAGGCAACTAATACATTAAATTACAGGGAATATATCCTGCTTTAACTTCATAACTAAAAGGAAAAACTCACTCCGAGTTTATACGTTATAGACACTCTCTGTAGTCATGTAGCCCTAACCTTAATGTCTGGCACATTCCGGCTCTAAAAGGAACCCTTTTCCCTTCTTCACTGAGGTGAAACAAAGTCTCTACCATTCAAGCCTTTGAACATAATCAACTGAAATTCCCATTGAAGATTTCCCCTGGTGGTTCCACCATCTTTAACTCTTCCCAGTCCGTGGTTCTAATGAGCTATCTGCTTGGTCATTGTCTGAAAAGCCGTCCTTTTCTTCTGCATGGCATAGCAGCACCTGCTGTGGGTCTTCTTTCCCCTAACACTTCCGGTCTGACTGATTCTGCGATTTTAAGTCTGTACTCATCAAAGCACATGTTACTTCTTCCTTCGTGTCAAGATGTTAAACCTCACCACTGACTTTCAGTAGGCTTGAACCAGGGTGCCAGATATCCATGTCAACCAGATCACACTGCCCTATCTCCTAAAGAGTTCATTTCAACTTCACGCTGTCCTCCATTCCAGGACATTATTTTCTTGCTGTTAATTGGAAGAGAAAGCTTAGATCATAACTAACTTATAACATCCACGAGTCATGACAGTTGGCTGATTCAACAGCAGCAACACTGCTTTTTTGAAGTTCTCACTTGAAACCCCACATGACAGAGATTCAAACTCCGTTGCTGCGATACAGTATCAGCAGCAAACTCATTAAGCAGAGAAAGATTAAGAAAGTTACTTAGATAAATAAAAGCAAAAAATGCGAATGCTGGAAAACCAGAACAAAAACAAAAATACCTGGAGAAACTCAGCAGGTCTGGCAGCATCTGTGGAGAGGGACACAGTTGACGTTTCGAGTCCGAATGACTCTTCAACAGAACTAAGTAAAAATAGAAGAGAGGTGAAATATAAGCTGGTTTAAGGGGGAGGGTGTGACAGGTAGAGCTGGATAGAGGGCCTTTGATAGGTGGAGATAACCAAAAGATGTAACAGACAAAAGGACAAGGAGGTGTTGAAGGGGGTGATATGATCTAAAGAATGTGTTAATTGAGGGTAGAAAGCAGGACAAGCAAGATACAGATAGCCCTAGTGGGGGTGGGTGGGGTGAAGTAATCGAAAAAGGCTAAAAGGTAGAGATAAAACAATGGATGGAAATACATTTAAAAATAATGGAAATAGGTTGGAAAAGAAACATCTATATTAATTATTGGAAAAAAAAGTTGTCGGGTGGGGGGACTGGAAAGTGGGTGGAGACGGAGGAGCGAGTTCATGATCTAAAATTGTTGAACTCAATATTCAGTCCGGAAAGCTGTAAAGTGGCTAGTTAGAAGATGAGGTGCTGTTCCTCCAGTGTGCGTTGAGCTTCACTGGAACAATGCAGGCCAAGGACGGACATGTGGGCATGAGAGCAGGGTGGAGTGTTGAAACGGCCAGCGACAGGGAGGTCTGGGTAATGCTTGCAGACATTGTTTTATCTCTACCTGTTAGCCTTTTTCGATTCCTTCACCACACCACACCCCCACTAGGGCTATCTGTAGCTTGCTTGTCCTGCTTTCTACCCTTAATTAGGACATTATTTAGAAAATATCAACACCTTCAACACCTCTTTGTCTTTTTGTCTGTGACATCTTTTGCTTATCTCCACCTATCATTGGCCCTCTATCCAGCTCTACTTATCCCTCCCTCCCCTTAAACCAGCTTATATTTCACAACAAAAAATAAAAAAATACCTGGAATAACTCAGCAGGTCTGGTAGCATCGGCGGAGAAGATTAAGGTTGACGTTTCGAGTCCTCATTACCCTTCAACAGAACTAAGTAAAAATAGGAGAGGGGTGAAATATAAGCTGGTTTAAGGGGTGGGGGGTGGGGAGAGAGAAGGGGGGGGGTGGTTGTTGGGACAAGCAGGCAGTGATAGAAGGAGATAACCAAAAGATGTCACAGACAAAAGAACAAAGAGATGTTGAAGGTGGTGATATTATCTAAAAGAATGCGCTAATTAAGAATGAATAGCAGGATAAGCAAGGTAGCTCTAGTGGGGGTGGGGTGAAATAAGACTAAAAGGGCATAAAAGGTATAGATAAATGATCGGTGGAATACATTGAAAATAATGGAAATAGGTTGGAAAAGAAAAATCTATATAAATTATTGGAAAAAACAAGGAGGAGGGGGAAGCAATGGATAGGGTGTGGGGATGGAGGAGGGAGTTTAAGATCTAAAATTGTTGAAATCAATATTCAGTCCAGAAGGCTGTAAAGTGCCTAGTCGGAAGATGAGGTGCTGTTCCTCCACTTTGCGTTGGGCTTCACTGGAACAATGCAGCAGGCCAAGGACAGACATGTGGGCAAGAGAGTAGGGTGGAGTGTTAAAATGGGAAGTGACAGGGAGGTCTGGGTTTTGCCTGCGGACAGACCGAAGGTGTTTGGCAAATCGGTCACCCAGTTTGGTCTCTCCAATGTAGAGGAAACCGCAATGGGAGCAACGAATGCAGTAGACTAAGTTGAAGGAAATGCAAGTGAAATGCTGCTTCACTTGAAGGGAGTGTTTGGGCCTTTGGACTGTGAGGAGAGAGGAAGTGAAGGGGCAGGTGTTGCATATCTTGCGTTCACATGGGGAGGTGCATATTATATTATATTTCACCCCTCTCCTATTTTTACTTAGTTCTGTTGAAGGGTCATGAGTACTCGAAACATCAACTGTACTCTTCTCCGCCGATGCTGCCAGACCTGCTGAGTTTTTCCAGTATTTTTTATTTTTTGTTTTGGATTTCCAGCAACTGCAGTTTTATTGTTTTTACTTTTTTGTTTTTAGCTTATATTTCACCTCCCTTCTATTTTCACTTAGTTCTGTTGAATGGTCACTCGGACTCGAAACGTTAACTGTGTCCCTCTCCGCAGATGCTGCCAGACCTGCTGTTTTACTTAGATAAATAAGTCGTGTGATGATTATTAGGGGGATGAATGTGTTGAACGATCCTGCCAATTCATGTTGAATGAGAATCTCATGCAGCTCATTGCCAGGGATAATATTTCTCACGGATGGATTAGTTATTTTCCAAACAGCTGCTTAAAAGCACTGACTGCACAGTCTCTGCCCCTTTCCCACTGATTGTCATACGTGCTTGATGAACTTGTCTGAATGGATGGGGAAAGGAACAGGACACAACTGCAGCAGTGGTGTCTGAGGTCAAAATCATCACACCATGGAGAACTCAGTGTTTCATACCCTGGAAAGGAACAGACTCCAACTGAACCCTCAGTGTACCAAGTATGTCTGAGACCTGGTTCTGAAGGTCACTGCTTTGTTGTTAAAAGCTGATTTGCATTTACAAGCACAGTGGCTGCACAGGAAGACCTGGGGAGTTCGAATACTTTCTTGCAGAATGGCCGTCCCACAAAGCTGTGCTATCCAGCTGAATACAGCCAACTAATGGCTCCTCCCTGTGTGGGTTTCGGTGCCACCGTGCAACTCCAATCACTTCTTCAATGATGTGAAAGTAGCAGCCAGTATGGTCCAGGGCTGTAGACGCTAAACTAGGGGGCAGCCGAATGTCGATGACCGGCATTGGGTGCTCCCAGATTGGTTTCAGCCATGTCCACATCCCACAAACCCGCCCACCCCTGGCCACCCACCAGCAGCAACAAAAACAGTCGAACCTGGATTTACATGTGCCACAAATTCCGCTCTCTTGTCACTTCACTCCCACGCCAGGATGTGCCCAGGCCTTCGGGTACATTACTGCCTCATCTGCTATATCTCACAGGCACTGACAATCCTGCAATGTCATCTGGAAAGCAGCGTGTGTATGAGAGCGCCGTGGGTGATTGGGATACCCCACATTTCTCTTGAGCTGGCGAAATGATGTTGAGTGGATAGTCACTCTCCATTTTGACAAAACATGTGTTAAAGTCGTGTTGATGCAATACTTTGTCTCTGTGTCCAAAGGAGCGGGTGTTCGACTTCTATCATTTTCAGCATTTCCGCCACTTTTCCTGCAGGATTTTTTTTCACGGGTTCCAGTTGGGAACTCACTATGGGCCGTGGGTGTCTCCGTGTTGCTGAGCAGTGAATCGTCTTCCTCCATTTGACCTGCATTCCAGTCGCTGGAATGGACGAGACCACACCCGCAGGAAGCACTAACTCACTAGCACCGTCACACGGAGCCGTTTCTTCTGCCTGTTATGGGACACGATGGTGTCATACACATGCAGACCTCCCACAGGAGATTCCACAACCCCTTACCCCACCAGTGCTTGAGAAACCATCTTGCTGTGGATCAGCCTGGCCCACCTCATAAAGCTGCTCTACCTCACACCACCCCACTTCTCCAGAGGTGGAGATGTCACAAGTCTCCACGGCAAGTCCCAGTCATCTATCGGAGGACATTCTTCCTCCAGATCATCTGAATTTTGATGCCTGTCTTTAACTGCTCTCATCTTGACTGCAGCCTCCATCCCATTAGCACAAAGCAATCGCCCTCACCTCTATCAATGTGTGCAACAGGATCTGGGGTGTCATTCCTGCGTTCCTTCAATCTAGCACCAAGAGATGCCCCAATCGTTGGGCACGTACCAGTCTGTGACTGAGACATTGAAAAATTCCTGAGTCCACCTGGAAGGCAGCTTGCCTATTAGCATGTGGTCGGTGAATGGAATCTGTTAAAATCCTATCTATGGTGGGACAATGGGGCAGTGGCTGCCAACGGGTTCCCATTCATCTAAGACAACTAAAGCATTGCTGATGAGGTTCCCTCTCGCTGTTACCGAGCAATGGCTGTTGGGGGGGGGGGGGCGGCAGTGTGAGGGTGGGGCAGTGTGGGGTGCGGAAGGGGCGTAAGTGTCCCCGCTACCATTTTCAGTTGGGAATTTACTGTTTACAGTTACTGCCTCGGTGCCAGTGACCAGTGTATACTCTTCCTTCATTTCCCTGGTCTTGACCACATAGCAACGGAGCAGAGAAAGCACTTTGAACAGCAAGCAAAGAAATGGCTCCTCCAATTGTTCAACAATTGTTCTGTCTGGCAACACGGAAGAAACATAATATTTAGCAGAAGGCACTTGTAATAGCACCATTAAAGCCCGGAAAAGAACCCTCAGATCCTAAGAGTTTTTGGCCAATTTCGCTGTTTTGCCACACCAATAAGCTGTTTGAATGCCTGATACTCAATAGGATAGCTCCAACTGTAGATGAGAAGATCATTCCAGAGCAAGCAGGTTTCCACCCTGGCAAATCAACAACAAGCTCAACCTCACACAACATATTGAAGATGGTTTTGAGCAAGGGATGGTAACTTGTGTTGTTTTTGTAGACCTGTCATCAGCATCTGATTCGGTGAATCATAGACGTCTCTTCTGCAAGTTCCTAGAGATGACAAAAGATGTTCCCTTAACAGAGTTGTTAGAAAGCATGCTTCAGAATCGCTGGGTCGATGTTGAACTAGGTGGGTAGCGCAGCATGTGGTGTATTCAGAAGAATGGTCTTCCTCAGGGAAGCGTGCTTGCACCGCTGCTGTACAACATCTATATGAATGACCAACCTATAGACGGTGTCACACGCCATTTTATATCTGCTGATGATTTATGAGCAACTGCCAAATGCACTGATTTAACACCATGGAGAAAATGCTTTCTGAGGCCTTGGAGGGACTAAGATCGTACTATGAAGAAAACCAGTGTCGCACAAACCCAACAAAGACACAAGTTTGTGCATTCCACCTCAGAAACCGTGAAGCCAAACGCCAGATTAAAGTAACCTGGTGAAAAGTAACACTGACGCATTCTGAGCACCCTATCTACTTAGGAGTCACACTTGACAGATGCCTCACCTTCAAGAACCACATTGAAAAGACAAAGGCAAAAGTGAGCGCATGAAACAACATCATGAATAAGCTCAATAACAGAAAATGGGGAGCAAGCTGGAAAACATTGCGAACCACTTTCCCTTTGCTATTCCACTGCTGAAAACACCTGCCCTGCATGGGAAAGATCTATTCATGCTAAGAAGATGGATGCTGTTCTGAATTCAAGCTGCCAACTGATCACTGTTTGTTTCAAACCAACAAACACCATCAGCCTGTATATCCTGGCGGGTATTGCTCCCCCTGATATAAGAAGAGCGGTAGCCAGCAGGAAAGAGCCACTCCGTCAAATATCAGATGAGAGGCAACATCTACATGGTCATACACCTACACCCAGCCGCCTAAAGTAATGGAAGATCTTCATGAACAATGTTGTTCCATTACAATCAACCCCATCTGAAGCCCACATCGCCTTGTGGAAAGACCGGCTCGCCAGTCTCGAAGAAAAACCCAGCGATTGGAATTCTCCCGGATGAAAGCCTTCCCCCAGGAGCTAATTGCAACTGGACAAACTAGAAGTGCCTTAACAGACTTAGGACTGGTGTAGGCCTTTCAAAGGTGTCACTAAGCAAATGGGGACATACAACCAGCCCGAACAACTTGTGAATGTGTAACTGAGCCACAGGCTATGCAACATCTCCTGCAATGCCTATTGCTAGAGTAACCCTGCACTGTTGCAGATCTTGCCGAATTCAAGAACAAGGTGCAAAAATGTGCCCAGTTCTGGCTGGGCCATGTATAGACTGTCCGTGGACACGATAACAAGAATCATTTCCCTGGTTTGTTGTTGTGGAGCATGGAGGAGGCCTCGCCTGGAATTGTTTCAAACTCACTGAGATTCATTCTCGAATTGGGGGGCACCCAGACCTTTGGAGAGATTTCCCGTGTCACAAAGTCTTTGAGAAACTATTGAGCCCATCCAGCTGGCCGCTTGCAGATGACATGAAAATTGGTGGGCTGGTAAATAGTGAGGAGGACAGCCTTAGATTACAAGAGGATATAGACAGGCTGGTCAGATGGGCTGATAAGTGAAATATGGAATTTAATCTGGATAAGTATAAGGTGATGCACTTGAGCAGGACAAACAATGCACAATGAATGCACGATGAATGCAAGGACCCTGGGATGACCCGAGGATCAGAGGGAGCTTGGTGTGCATGTCCACCCGTCCATTAAGATAGCGGGGCAGGTAGATAAGTTGGTTAAGGGGGCATATGGGATTCCTGCCTTCATTAGCCAAGGAATAGAATATAAGAACAGGGAGGTTATGCTGGAACTGTATAAAACACTGGTTAGGCCACAGCTTGAGTATTGCATGCAGTTCCAGAGTCCGCATTGTTGGGAGGATGTAGTTGTATATGAGAGAGTGCAGAGGAGATTTAACAGGGTTTGCCTGGGGCGTGGAGATTTAGTTATGAAGAGAGATTGGATAGATTTGAGATTAATTTCCCTGCAGCAGAGGCGATTGAAGGGGGCATGACTGATGTGTATTGAATTATGAGGAGTATAGATAGGGTAGACAGGAAGGGACTTTTCCACTTGGTAGAGGGATCAATTACCAGTGGGCACAGATTTAATGTAAGGTGCAGGAGGTTTATAGGGGATGTGAGGAATTTTTTTTTCTTCCAGATGGCGGTGGGAATTTGGAATTCAATGCTTGAAAGGGTTCTAGAGACAGAAACCCTCATAATAACTATGAAGTATTTGGATGTGCACTTGTGATGCCCTGGCATACAAGGCTATGTGCCTAGTGCTGGAAAATGGGATTAGAATTGTCAGATACTTGTTTGACCGGTGCAGACCCGATGGTCTGAAGGGCTTTTTCCTCTTCTGAAAGCCTCTATGTTTCTATGACTTGTATATCCGAAGGTATCACCATCCGACAGGACCATAACAATGACTTGTCAATGGAACCGTGACCATCTCACTCGGCTCCACTCCCACAATCCGTCTCCCTGGAGCTTTTCTTTCATCTTCTCTCCAACTCCAACTTCAGATCCAGTTACAATAACATGTTTCCTGCACCTGATTGGCAGGAACTTCCATCCTCCCAAACTCAAAGGCTACATGCCGAGTCACCTCGGCAATTGAGGCTTTTGCATTGTTATCATATTGGACCAGATTTCCATTTTTTTCCTCTTCATTGAGCACCAGCTTTGCCAACCCTAAACTGTCGGGGAAGTGTGGATGGAAATTATTGATTCCCAGACCTTCCATGTCTCCAAATGCAAATGACCAATATCGTCATGATCATGACTGACAGTGCGGGGATTCAATGTTGACCTACAGTAGTACCTGCCTGCAGAAACAGGTGGCAAACAGAGCCCACAGACACTTGGAGGCAGAGCTTGTGGACAACACAATCACTGGGAACAGATGCACGGGGGCAAAGAAAGAACACGGTCAACAAATTATCAGAGGCAGAGAAACAGGGCGAGTGTGGAAGAGAAGAAATCAAAAACTCCATTCCCTGGGAAATGGCGATGATGTTGAGGATACATACGAAATTGGAACAAGATAACTGAATGACATTTTTTGACCTGACTTTTCCTGGACTGAAGTAATTTACACAATTACTCAGACCTGGATGAGATGGGAAATACGCTCACAAACTTTAATCCAAAGCTTAATGCCAGAGCACAAAGAAATGTTAAAACATTCAGGCTAAAACCAGGAAATATTTGCTGAAAGTTTGAAAGGGAATGGTTCACTGAAGAAAGATGCAATGAAACCCAGGAAATGGTCTAAGGTGGAACTGATATTTCATAGCTGGGGACGAGCAAAGTGAAAGGGACCAAAAGGAAGTGACGTGAATTGAATTTTATATGCCAATGAAACAGATGGACCTGCTATCTGGGGGTTGAGCAGTTGTGAAAAGCTGTATCTGATCGCAGCAAATCAAGAAATGAATGAGGCGTCACTGAGGATTGAAAATAATACATTTATTGAAAAAGCGTCCTCCAAGCAGATGAAAGAAAGATCTGGTCCAATTGGACCCAGAGTGTTTAGATAAGATATGTGAATGCACTGAATATTTTGAGTATCAGATGATGATTGATCCAGAGAATATCACTGTTTCATACCCCATGTAAATTACCAATAGAGCTGAAAGGAAGCTTGAAAGTGAGCTCCAAGAGATAGAGAGAAGAAAATCATTACCCAAGACACCGAGCCTAGAGACTGATAACTTGAATTGCTGTGAGAAAGAAGGCAAATAGCGAGTAAGTATTTGCCTGGATCCCAAAGACCTAATCCAAACAATAAAGAGCACTGACTATGTTATTCCAACAGTGCAAGGAGCCATGCCAGAACTGGCAGGTGCCAAAGCTTTCAGCAGCTTGATACCGGATATGGCGACTAGAATGTGAAGCTTGATGAGGAATCTTCACTCCTGAGATCAATCATTTGCCCTTAAAGTGAGCACGGATTTGTTGGAGCAGGAATCAGATTTAAACAGGAGCAGTCAGCATAACTGACACCCAGCTCTATGTGTGAATCATAGAACGGTTTCAGTACAGAAGGAGGGCATTCAGCCCATCCAGCCAGTGAAAGTACGCTGCAGGAGCAATCTCACTACTGCCAATTGTCCACCCTTTCCCCGAAACCCAGCAGATATTTTCCCTTCAGCTTCCCGTCCCATTTCCTCTCAGAAACCATGATTAAACTTTGCTCCACCTCTTTCTCGGACAGAACATTGGAGACCCCATCTCCTCACGGTGTTAAAGGGGTTTTCCTTTCTTTGGCAAACAAATTAAACCAATGCCATCAGATTTTCGTCCCTTCTGCCAACATTAAGAATAACTATCTACTCTGTCTCGATCAGTCATGATTCAGGTCACATCTACCTAGTCTCACAAGCTTCTCTTCTCCAAGAGCAATGCCAGCTCCTCCAATCTATTCACTTAACAGAGGTCCCTCATTCCTGAATCCATTCTCTTCTAATCTCCTCTACTCACTTTGGTCTCCTGACATAACGAGGGTAATGTTTGCACTGCAGGCAGCTCAGAGACGCTGATTCCAGTGATGAAGGTGTTGTCTCATGAACAAATTTCCAGCCCTTTGAACTGGTGCATATTGGAGTTCAGAGTCGCCTTGGAACAGGTATAATTCCGAGAGGCTTTGAACGGGTGTCTGCTGAGAGGATGTTTCCCTTTGTGCCGGAATCAGAACTAGTGGCACAATTTAAGAACATGAGTAAGGCATTTATGACGGAGATGATGAGGAATTCCTTGTTTCCCAGATTCCTTAATTCCCTTCCCCAGTGAGCAGTGGAATCCGGGTAATTGATCATACTCAATGCTGAGATCAGCAGAGCTTTTATTGACAAGGGAACGGAGGGCAATGGGGGGACGGATATGGAAATGGAGCAAAAGTTTGTAGATAAGGGCACAATCTGATCAGCAATGACCTTATTAAATGGCGGAGTTGGATCGAGGGCCCAAGTATCCTTCTCCTGCTCCTATTTCTAAAGCCATTAATTGCTTTTGATATCTGAAATCTTTCAACAGCAAAAGACTTAAACTCTCTCACTCCACAGTTGATGTAATAAGGGTGGATATAGTGTGGGGAATGGAGAGTAAATGTGTTGTGTGAATGGTTATTTTGTTGCTGTTTAGAAGCTGAAGTTCATATTTGAAGACAGTTCCTTCTGCCTCCGCCAACTGAACTGGGCTTTGGAAAGAGGGAGACTGCGCTTGGTGTCTTTTCACCTCCTAACCGCTACGTGCCGCTCTAAACTTTGCCTAGCCCTCCTGTGTCTCTCTCTGGTCCTCCCAGTGTTAACACTTGCCCACCCGCTTAATCGAACCGCTGCTCTTTGTCGAATCCCAGCCACAGTTCGGTAGAAATGGCCTCCTGGGTTTAATGTTTTATTGCAGGCATTTATTTTAAATCGACAAAGAGAAAGAAAGAATCGACGCTTCAGAATGGAGAAGGAACTGGAACTCTGACCCGTCGAGGTGGTAAATAATAATAATAATAAGTGATAATAATTAAATTAAAAATGAGAATCAGCTTCCTGTTAAACAGGCAATATTGTTGCGCATGTGCAATCGGATCATTCTCCCAGAGTGCAGTGCGGCCCTGCTCACTGATTGAGGGCTTTCCCATCCGTGGCGGATTGTGGGAATAGCGCCCGCCATTGCACTATCATCAATTAGGATAAATAGAAATCCTTAAGGTGAGTAATGAGTTAAGTAATTGGGACAGTGAGGAGGCCATTCGGACATTGGAGTCTGGCCGGCATACAATAAAATCATCGGGTTGATTTTCTACCTGAAAACACTCACAAAAACAGACTCACTCCCAGACGCTCGGGATATTAACGTGCATAAAACACAAACACAAACAAAAAACACATCCACATAAAACACACAAACACACACACACACACATAGACAAACACACGGTAAGGTTGAGCGAGTGTGTATCTTTGTGTGTGTGATAGTGCGGTGCGAATATATTACTTTGTTTCTGAGAGCCTGTGAGTGTGTGTGTGTGTGTCGGAGACTGTGCATGGGAGAGCTTGTGAGTCAGTATGACTATGACTTTGTGTATTTGTGATTTAGGAAGTATGTGTTTATGTGTGCGTTAATAGTGTGTGCCTAAGAATATGTCATTTTGAGATTATGAAAGTGACTTTGTAATTGTGTGAAAGAGTGCCTGATTGTGTGAATGCGTGCCTGTGTATGGTGGGACAGCAGGGTGTGAGACATTTAGATTGCTTGAGAGAATGTGTGAATTTGCGTGTGAGTGAGAGTATTAGAGAGGGAGAGTGTTTCTGAATGCGTGTTTGCTATTGCCTGTTGATGCACATGAGTGCTTCTCTGCAAGAGTTTGTGAGTGAGTGTGATTTGTGAGTGCGTACAAGTGTGAGATCTGATAGGTTTTTGTGAGTGTTTGTGAGTAAGTATGTGAATCTGTGTGTGTGCCTGCTTGTGAGCAATAGAGAGTGAGAGTGTCACTGTGTGTGAGACATTGAGTGTATGATATTGTGACTGCATGGCAGAATCTGTGTGTGTGTGCGCATGTTGTGTGTCTGCGTGCATGTAAGTCTGAGTCTGTGTGAGTGAAAGTGTGTTTGAGGTTGAAAGAGAATGTGTGGCATTGTGACAGTGTGATAGTGAATGAGTTTTTGATTCTGGGAGTGTGCTTTTCTGACGAAGTGAGTGTGTGCTTGAGATTAATGTGTGAGTGCTTCTGTGAATGTGTGTGAGGGAGTGAGTGAATGTCTGTGTGAGAGAAAAAATGTGGAATACAGAATGTCTGCCTGTGTAAGTGTGTGCATGTGTGTGTGTGAGATAGAGAGAGAGAGATGTGGACTGTGTGGGATCGTGTGAGCATAAGGTTTCGTGAAAATATGTGAGAGAGAATCTGTGTGTGAGTGTGTGGGGAAAAGGTGAGTGTACGTCAGTCTATGATAGCGTGCGTGTGTGTGTGTGTGTGTGTGTGTGTGTGTATATGTTTCTATGAGAGAGAGAATGCGTGACATTTTCAGTGTCAGATTGAGTGAGCTTGGGATTTGAGTGCGTGAGGGAAAATGTGTCTGTGAGTGGATGTGTGTGAGGGTCAGTGTATGAGTGTATGATACTGTGAATGACTGCAGGCGAGATAGTGCATATGTTTGAGAAAGTGTGTTTGACAATTTAATAGTGTGAGATTGAGTGAATATCTATGGCTGCGTGTTATTGTGTGTGTGTTTGTGTGTGTAATTGTGTGAGTATGTGTTTGTGTATTTGTGTGTGTGTGGGTTTCAGAGCGAAGCCGGGATTTTCCATGCCGGGCTTGAGTGTTCTCATTCCTTTTCCTATTTTTTGTTCATGAGCACACTCCCTATATTCAAGGGGACAGCCCAGGCTGGGTCTATGCTGCCCAGAAGCTTGTGCACACTGGGACGAATCAGCCTTTGCCTGAGTGCTTGTGAGCCTTGTGTTAGAAGCCTTCTCTGGATGCTTGTCGTTTGCCTTTTACACACGCCCCGGTTGCAAAGCTTTGCTTTAGCCAAACGACATACTCTGGGTCTACTTCAGCTGTATATCGCTGGAGAGTTCACCTCAGCGATATGACTGCTGCTGGAGAGTTCATCCGAGCGATTTAACTACTGCTGGAGAAAACACCCGAGCGATGTAACTACTGCTGGAGAGACCACCCGAGTGATGTGACTGCTGCTGGGGAGACAAGTGCTGGAGGGTCCATTGGAGAGATGGCTGATATAATCAGCAGCATATGGTGCTCGGGAAACCACCATGCCTCAAGTTCTCAGTTGTTCCCAATGTCCATGAGCTCTTCTGGGCCTCCATCCTGTTTAGCCCTGAAAAGTTGTTCCGTGCATGTTCCGGACCGGTGCGATTTCACGCTTTCAAGCATGTGGGGCGGGCGGTCGGTGGCTGGGAGGACGGTAATTGGACAGAATCGGTTGAAACTGGCATGTTTCACTACAAATATGGACTTTTCATTCTAATATGCGAAATACATTCTTATCTATTTCGTTACAAAGTTACTAGTCAGAATGAGTTCATGTATTTGTGCAGGTGTAACAATGATTAATTTAAAAAATGCCGTAAAAGCCCAGTGATAAATATTAAATTCATACAAAATAAAGGATTCCAGATCCCCTTGCTGCTGTCCACATAATTATTTCCTGTAGCTTAAATCTGTCCCATGTTCAATGTTTAACTTGCAAATTACGTGAAGAAACCCAGCAGTTTGCTGGTCCCAGCTGCACGGCAGCATCAGTTGTGCCTCGGGTCGAGTTGCACACGGATTCCTTCTCTCTTTCGCACAAGATCAATATCGACATTTTTGGATATGTAAGTTTTGAAATCCAAGAATTCGAAGTGTTTACAAACTTTAAACGGAATGTATCTTTGTAAGAACGACACACGTTTACAGACATTTACTTGAAAAATTCAGCTCAGTTCCACAGGACTGAGTTCCATGAATTTGACTAAAGTTTGCTGCAAGGATATGATCTGCCCTCAGCATTATGTACATCCAAAGTGATACATTTGGTAGCTTATTATTTGAGGACATCATCGGTGATTTTGTTTTCCAAACATCACGAAAGAAAACGTTTCAATGTTTTTGAATCATATGATGTGCAAACAGATTAGCTGCAGTTTGTATTACTGCTTCCTCTTAATAAGCTGCTGATTGTTCTAACAGCTTTTCTGTTTCTGTCGTCAAAATTTTCATTTCTACCAATTAACAAATCGTGAACATATTTTAATTTGCAATTATTATCTAATGCGAATAGTTATTTTGTAAGATGTATTTTAGTTCCAAAGTAATGTGATATTTGTGCCTTTACTGTTGCAGATTTGCCAAGATAAAATTTGCAGTCCACTTTCTGTGAGCATTAGAAAGGAAACCTTTTACGGAATGGGCCGTTTTTAAGCTTGACATTCCTCAGGGTCTCAGAATGTCTTAATCCAGTCCTGTAACTGACATTCATAAGACACGTCTTTGACTACTGAAGACCTGGCTATTTCCTTGTATTTCTATTCAAAACTTACTGACTTTATATTTCATGTCATTGAGCTTATTTCAGAGCTGAAAAACCATAGGCAATTAAGAGGTTTAAGACAGGCTGAAGACGGGAGGAAATGGACACAATGAATGTCGGTGATGAATTGGAGAAAGGAGAATGGAAACTTTATTAAACTTTAGTTTTCCAAAAAATGATATACTTTATTCATCAAACATGTTAAGGTGCAGTACATGACTGTTCCATAATGGCAAAATAATGTGGATGCTGAAAATCTGAAGCAAGAAAAAATGTTGGAAACTCAGCAGGTTTGACAGCATCGGTGGAGAGAAAGACAATATTAGTGTATCAACTCCGCATGACTACTCTTGGGACCTCTGAAGAAGAGTCATACGGACTCAAAACTTTAACTCAGTCTTTCTCTCCAAACATTCTGTCAGAGCTGTTGAGTTTTTCCAGCTTTTTTTTGGTTTTTGTACATGACTGTTCCATTTGGACTCATAGTATATTAACGTTCAATCTCTTTTGATGCAGCATGCCTTACTCTGATAATTTTAAACACACTTTCAAATTGGTCAGGCTTATAATTCTCATTTCATAACGAGCACTGCGTTGTAATTTTTTTACACAGAGATCAGATTGTTGGCAGAACATTAACAAGGTATTTCCTAAATAAAAAAGTATTGTGTATCCTGGAACAACAATCTCTCTCTCTCTCCCTCAATCCCACTCTTTCACTCTCCCTCTCTCTCTCTCTCGCACACACACACAGGAAGACGAACAGGCTGACAGACACAGGCACCTACACAAAACAGACTCACCTTCAGCGCTGTCCCACTGTAGGATGCTGTCATGTTTACATGGCACAGAAACACACTGCGTACACGCACACACACACAGATCAACAGAGAGATATACACTCTCTCTCTCACACATGTGCGCATATATAAAGAGACACAAACGTACAAGCGGACAGATACATAAATAGATGCGTGCACTCCGATAGGCACGTACAAACATACACAAACACTTACACACATGCACACAAAAATCATACATGCAGATAGCCACACAGGCGGACATATACTCAAGTATGCACCCACGCACATATACGCACGCACATGCACACAGACGGACAGGCACTCATCAGACACAGACGCACACAGCCACAGACATGTGCATAAACACACACACATATACACATTGTCACACACATTCGCACACACAGATGGACATAAACATAAATAGACGTATTTACTCACACACTCAAATACACACATGCACACACAACCTGGCCTTCAGCAATCTCCCTCGGCTGGGGTTTATCATGACCGTGGGCGCACAAACACACACACACAAACACACACACACACATAGACACACACAAAAACACATAGATGCTAAATAATTAAGATCAATTATACACTCTATCATAACTTGACATTTGGTTGCTAAGTTGAGCTTCAGACCCTATGCAGAGGAATACAATTGTACATGTTTCTTTTATTGGGGATAATAACTGATCCACAGGGTATAATGTTCGATCTGACTTGTAAAAGTTAACTTGATAGCCAAGACACAGACGGGTAAATTTAGTGTAAATCTTCAATTGGTCATGATAACTAATATTAAGGACGTAAAGTAAAGCTAATTGTTGTATTGGTCTTGAAAACATTACATGGGGAGAAAAGAAAGTTATATCGGTATTTCAGCTGATAAGCAACTAAATCAGAAGATTTCTGAACTGTGGGGAGCATAGAATAGCATTTCAAAAGGGCAAGGACAAGTTAGTGGAATGGGTAGGCAGGTGGTAGATGAAGTTCAATGCAAAAAGATGCAAAATGATTCATTTTAGTAGCGAGAACATGAGGAGAGACAGCACAAAATGGAGGATACATCTCTGAAGGGGGTATGAGCAGCGGGACAAGCCATTGACGGTGGCAGTATATTTTGAGAAATCAGTAACTAAAGCAAGGCTGTATTTATCGTAAAATAGAGTATAAGTGCAAGGAAGTTAGTTCAACCTGTATAAATCACTAGTTTGGACTCTAGGTGACATATTACATCGAGCTCTGGGCAAGGAATGTGAAGTTACTGTATAGAGGACAGATAAGCTTCATGAGAATGTTTCCAGGTTTGAGCTTGGAGAAGTTACAGGGATTGGTGTTGGGTCCCTTGCTGTTTGTGGTATATATAAACGATTTAGAATTGAATGTACGATGGTTGATCATTAAGTTCGCAAATGACACAAATATTGTTGGGGTGGTAAATAGTGCCTAGGATAGCCCCAGATTAAAGGAGGATATAGATGTGCTGGTCAGATGGGCTGATCATTGGCAAATGGAACTTAATCCGGATAAGTGTGAGGTGATTCACTTGGGCAGGACAAGCAAGGCACGGGAGTACACGATGAATTGTACCTGGGAAGTGCCGAGGATCAGAGGGACCTGGGTGTGCATATCCTCAGGTCCCTTAAGGTAGTGGAACATGTATACAAGCTGGTTATGAAGACATATGGGATACTTGCCAATATTAGATGAGGCATAGAGTATAAGAGCAGGAAGTTTATGCTTGATCTATATAAAATGCTGGTTAGGCCACAGCTAGAGTATTGCGTGCAGTTCTGGAATCCGCATTATGGGAAGGATGTCATTCCAGTAGAGGGAGTGCAGAGGAGATTCACCAGGATTTTGCCTTAGTTTTAGTTTTTAGCTTTAGTTATGAAGCGAGATTATATAGATTGGGTTTTGTTTCTCTGGAGGAGAGCAGATTGAAGGGGGACATGATTGAGTATTGAATTATGAGGTGCATAGATGGGGTAGACAGGAAAGAGCTCATCCCCTTGGTGGAGGGATCCATAACCAGTGGGCATAGATTTAAGATAAGGGGCAGAAGGTTTAGTGGGGATGTGAGGAAGAATTTTTTCACCCAGAATGGGTTGGGCGTCTGGAACTCACTGCCTGAAAGGGTCGTTGAATCAGAAATCCTCATAACATTTAAGATAGGTTTGGATGTGCACTTGCGATGCCAAGGCATACAAGGCTATGGGCCTGGTGCTGGAAGGTCTGTTTAGAATAGTTAAGTACTTGTCTGTCCGGCGCAGATTCGATGGGCTGAAGAGGACCTTTCTCTCTGCTGTTGACACCTATGACTCTACGAATCTAAGTTAGGATTGTTTTCCTTGAAGAAGAGAAGGCTGAGAGGAGATTTGATATGGCTATTTAGAATCATGAGTGATCCTTATTAAATAAGGGGAAACGGTTCATTTTTGTGAAAGCACTCAGGGTGAGGAAGTTCAGTATTAAGGTCATCAAGAAAAGAAACACATAACATTAAATATTATGTTTTCTCACAGCCAGTTGTTTGGATCTGTAGAACAGTGACTGAGAGCTGGTGGAGGCACGTTGAAATGAAGCATTCATTCGGGAGTTAGACTGTTATCTGAAAATGAAGAAAGTGCAGGTTATGGGGAGAAGGCTGGAGAATAGAACTTGGTGAGTTGCTCATTGAGACAGTCGGTGCAGACATGATGGGACAAATGGCCGCCATCAACTTGGTAACAGTTCTGTGATTCTGTTATTGAATTTGATCCTTCCTTTTCCCTGTGTCCCTCCTATTTCAATCTCTGAATTTCTGCCTTTCAGTTCCAGCTTTAATTAGAATCAGTGAAATATAGTTGCACTGCCATAATTCCCAGGGCCGCCTGGCTTTAAGGATCATTGACCAACCTGCAGCCAAGATCGAGCATTATGACGTCATGACCGTGGGTTGTTGGTGACATTTTCTGAATCGAAGCAATTGGGCCGGATTTCGATTGGCCGATGACCTGCAAGCAACCCAGCCATTGGCTTACGCTGTTGTCAATTGCAAAGTGGGCAGGGATAGGTCTTGCTGAGGTGAGCAAGGCGCTCGGCTATTGGTCGGATTTTGAAGCGGAATTTTCATTACTCCAGGAAATTCCAGGGCTGTTGCATCTCTCCAATTGGATATTAGAGCTGTCACTCTCATGCTGAAATGCTCCAATCGGACAGGGCAGGAGTCCCTCACATCTTCGGGACTCTCCATTTGTTTGAGGAGCTATCAGTCAAATATTGAACGATATGATTGAATGAAATTCCGTGTTAGATGGTGGGAATTGGTTTGTGGTGTCTGATTAATTGAAGTGCTGATGGCAGCGGTCGGAGCTTACTGATTGGCTGATGCAGCTGTCCGTGATGGTGTTCAGCTCCCTGATGGGCTGTGGTCAATAGTGAAGATCGCTGATTGGCAAAACTATCTGTGAGTCACTGGTTTGTGATTGGATGAAGCAGATGCCAGTCAGCTGTTGGAATGAACTGTTTGGCTGAACTGTCTATCAGTCAGCGGTTGCTGCTCCCTGATTGGTTGAGATGAATGTAGGCACACAGGAAGAATAAAACAAAAACAGAATTACCTGGAAAAGCTCAGTTCTGTTGAAGGGTCATGAGGACTCAAAACGTCGACTCTTTTCTTCTCCGCCGATGCTGCCAGACCTGCTGAGTTTTTCCAGGTAATTCTGTTTTTGTTTTGGATTTCCAGCATCTGCAGTTTTTTGTTTTTATTTTTAACACAGGAAGAATACCCTGACTGGCCTTTGTGACTCTGGACAAAAAGGCTGCAGCTCCCTGATTGGATGAAGCGACTGTCAGTCAGCTAGCAGGTCACCTTGATTGGCTCAGGTAGCTGTCAATCAGCAAGCGGTTCTCCCTGAATGGCTGAGGTGGCTGTGGATGAACATCTGATGCTGCTCCATTGGCTGCCGCACCTGTCAGTTATGAGGCTGATTGGCCTGATTGGCACAAGCAGCTGTAAGTTAGCGGTGGCGATCCCTGATTGGATGAGGTGACTGTCAGTCATCATGCGGAGCTTCCTCATTGGCGGAAGCACCTGTCCATCAGTGGCCAGAACTCTCTGATTGGCCGAGGCGTCCGACAGTCAGTTTTTTTCTTCATTAATTGAATAATTGATGTAACCGGATAATTCACCACTTTCTTCATCTGCGCTCGGAACTTGGATTGAGTCACAGCGTAAATAAATGTGTTTGTGCAACAACTTAAATTCAGCAGCATCAATCCAACTTGTTTTAAGATATATTCAGGATAGTTGAGGTAAACTAACTCTCTCACATCCAAATAGAAGAATTTTATAACATACACCGACCACAGGAGGATGAAGGTGCCGGATATGGTGAAGAGTAAAATCATAGACTTCCTCCTGCTCTCCATCTCTGGGTCACTGCGATTCTCTCCCTTACTCTGAGCCCTCAGTCCCTTCCGGACTCGACTGGTCACTAAAATGTGTCTGACTGTCAGAGCGTTGATCAGCAGAATTAAACCAAATGGGAGCAATGGGGTCAAAACCGTTTGAAACCAGAAATATCCAACCCATCTGGGATCAGTAAAAATGCTTGGCTGTGTCAAACAGCCCCACGGTACATTGTCGATTATCTGTCCAGGTACCAGTGTAAAGTACTGGGGGATGTTTTTTAAACCGAGCAGGATGCCGGTTGTCGCTAGAACCACAGCCGCTGTTTTCCCGGTGCAATATTCTGTTTTCAGCTTCTGGCAACGAATGGCCACAAATCGATCAAAGGAGAAAGTGACGGTGAACCAGACAGAACAGTCCAGGGCTGCAACCTGCAGGACACCACGAACACGACACACAGGAGTGAGGTGCAGGAAACTCAGTGGGAAATAATAATAATTGATCTTGTTCAGTATGACGTTTGTGATAATGACCAGTAGATCTGCCGTTGCCATGGCCACCAGGTAGCGAGTGGTGCAGGTGGAGAGGCCGCACTTTCCCCGGGACAGGATCACAATTCCCAGTAAATTAACTGTCAGAGAGAGGGGAGAATTGCCTGGAAATTATTGATTCAACATTCTCCATGTCTGTCCCTCTCAGGGAGGACAGGATTTCAGCACCAAAACAGAGTTTGGTCACAGGAGGACAGGCAGGCGACTGGCTGGTGAGTATTTCAGCTTTTAGCTTTGTTTTTATATTGAAATTAGCAGCTGAGTTACAATCACTTGTTGATTATTATTAAATTTAGTAATTTAAGGATGGGGGAAATTAAACAAACAATAAAGGTGAAACAACAAAAAAGAGCCAGACGTGAGCAGGTGTTTAAAGGGCAGGAGTTTACCTGTGAGGGAGCAGAACGGCTGTATAAAGAACGAGAGTGGAGCGGGTGCATATAGAGCAGGAGTTTACCTGTGAGGGAGCGGAGCGGCTATATAAAGAGTGAGAGTAGAGCGGGTGCATATAGAGCAGCAGTTTACCTGTGAGGGAGCGGAGCGGCTGTATAAAGAGCAAGAGTGGAGCAGGTGCATATAGAGCAGGAGTTTACCTGTGAGGGAGCGGAGCGGCTGTATAAAGTGTGTAGCGGAGTTTACCTGTGAGGGAGCAGAGCGGCTGTATAAAGAGCAATAGCGGAGTTTACCTGTGAGGGAGCAGAGCGGCTGTATAAAGAGCGATGCAGAGTTTACCTCTCAGGGAGCCTGTTCTCACACAGGCACTGGGCGGTGCTGGAATTTGAAAGGAGTGATGTCAGGACAAGGGAGAGAGCTGGTTTGTAGTTAGTGAGTAAGGTGCTTTCTTTTTTCTCCATTTTGAAACTACATTACAGTATGTAACAGTTACCGCATTTGACTTTATTCTGCCAGAAAAAAGCTAAATCGTTTTTCATTTGGCTTAAATTTAGAGAAACAGTTTTTTTTTAATAAAAATCAAACAAAAAGTATGGCAAAGGGACTCAGTCACGTGATTTGCATGGGGATTCTTCGACACGCATTGCATTGTGAATGACCACATGTGCAGGAAGTGCCACTGGATTCACCGGCTTGAGCAATGGGTTTCAGAGCGTTAGCATCAGCTGGAGACACAGCGGTGCATCCGCGAGACTGAGAGTTAGGTGGATAAAACATTTTTGGATGTGGTCACTTAGCAGCTTGAGGAAGTGCAGGAATGGGTGACCACCAGTCAGAAGAAGGGAGGCAGGTATGTAATGAGGAAAGCCACAGGTATGTAATGAGGAAAGCACCAGGCAGGTAATGAGGAAACCCTGTTTTTCTGTGTTGCAAAAGGGTAAGGGTGAATGTTCCTCTGGAGAGTGCAACCAGAATCAAATTCCAGGCCCTGTGGGTGTCTCAGCTGCACAAGTGAGGAGGGGTAAGAGTGCAAGAGCAATAGTGGTAGGAAAGTAAATAGTGAGGGGTGCAGACAGGAGCTTCTGCAGCCGTAGATGTGACTCCAGGATGATGTGTTGCCTCCCTTGTACCAGGGTCAAGGATGTCACAGAACAGTTGCAGGGCACTCTGAAGAGGGAGGGAAAACACAGAGGTCGTGGTTCACATTGGTATTAATGATTTAGGTAGAAAGAAGGATGAGGTCCTGCAAAATGAATTTAGGGAGCTAGGCAGCAGATTAAAACGCAGGACCTCAAAGGTTGCAACGTCTGGATGGCCCCCTTGTCACGTGAAAGTGAGTATAGGAATATGAGGATAGAGAAGATGAATGCGTGGCTGAAGAAATGTTGCGGGGGGGAGGCCTTCTGGCTCCTTGATCAGGGTATGTTTCTGGTGAAGTTGGTATCTGTACACGTTGGACAGGTTGCACCTGAACTGGCACAGGAGCAACATCTTTGTGGGGAGGTTTGCTAGTGATGTTGGGGTGAGGTTGTGGGTGGAGGGTAAAACGAATTTGTTATTTTTATGTAATAATGAGTGAAGGTACAGTAGAGGGTGGTGCACAGCCTAGTATAGAAGAGGAACTCAGTGAGTCTGGAAGGCAGAGCAAACATAGACCTGTTAAGGCACAGGGGAGTAAGGCAAGGCTGGGTCGCTGCTACTGTAATGAAAGGAGTCTTAAAAGTAGGGCAGATGAATTGAGGGTGCTGATTAACACATGGGAATGTGATATTGTTGCTGTCGCAGAGACATGGTTGGTGGTGGCGCAGGACTGACAGCTCAATGTTCCAGGGTATAGAGTGTTCAGGCATGACAGGGGCTGATGGTGACTTGGTGGTGGGGGTTTAAAATGGAAGTTGGCATTGCACGATTGATCAATAAGTAAATTAATGCCATAAGGAGTGATGGTATTTTAGAAGGTTCCTCAAATGAGGCCATCTGTAGAGAACTTAAATACAGTAGGCAATCACTTTGCTGGGGTGCACTAAATGCCTCCAAAGAGTCGGGGGGGGGGGGTGCTAGAGGAGCAGATATGTAGGAAAATCTCAGAGATGTGTACAAGGCTAATATTAGTAGGAAATTTCAATTCACCAGTGTTAACTTGGATAGTCTTAGTGTGAGAGGCTTCGATGTGGTGGAATTCTTAAAGTGCTTGAAAGAGAGCTTTTTGAGCCAACGCTAAAGCCCTACGAGAGAAGGGGCGGCACTGGACCTAATCTTAGGGAATGAAGCCAGGAAAGTGGTATAAGTGTCAGTGGGGGAAAGCATTTCGGAGACAGAGACCATAGTTCTTGGGGTTTTAAGGTAGTTATTGAAAATGACAAAGATGGCTTGTAAATAAAGGTCCTGAAATTGGGGAAGGCCGACTTCAATATTTTTTGACAGGATGTGGCCAAAGTGGACTGGGAGCAGCTAATTGAAGGAAAGTCTCCAACAGGCCTGCGGGAGTCATCAGAAAGGAAATAGTGAGAGTTCAGGGCCAACATGTTCCCGTAGAGGTGAGGGGTAGGACAAACAATTCCAGGGGATACTGGTTGTCAAGGGATATAGAGGATTGGATAAGGAATAAGAAAAGTGACTGATGGTAGATACAGGGGGGTTAAAACAGCGCGGAAGCCCTGGAGAAGCATAAAAAGTGCATGGTGGGGGAGGGGTGTGGTAGTTAACAAGTAGTTAGGAGAGTGAACAGGAGACATTACCAAACACTGGCGGGAAAGGTAAAGGAAAACCCAAGGCATTTTATAAATATATTCAGGGCCTGAGGATAACCAGGGAAAGAGTAGGACCCATCAGGGAACAAAGTGGCAGATTGTGCTGTAACCGAAGGACATAGGTGAGGTTATAAACGCTTACTTTTCATCTGTGATGAATGTGGAGAAGGACGATGTAGGTGTTAAAATCATGGAGGGGGACTGTGATATACTTGAACAAATTAGCATTGAAAGGGTCGAGTTATCAGTGGTTTTTACTTGAAAGTGGATAAATCCACAGGCCAGATGAGATGTAGCCCAGGCTGTAATATGAGGTAAGGGAGGAGGGTGCAATGGCTCTGAAGCTTATTTTCAAATGATCTGGCCATTCGAGGGGTGCCAGTGTACTGGAGGAGAGTGAGAGAGGAGAAGCGGGGCCATTAGCAGTGAGAGAGTGGGAGGGGAGCAACGGGTCCATTAGCAGTGAGAGAGGAGAAGCGGGGCCATTAGGAGCGAGAGAGTGTGAGAGAAGCAGCGAGAGAAGCAGCGAGGCTGTTAGCAGGATTTGAGAGGCGAGGGGGAATCACCCAGAATGATGTTGGAATCTGCAGCACACTGCCTGAGGGGGTGGTAGAGGCAGGAACCCTTACAACATTTAAGAAGTATTTAGATGAGCACTTGAAACGGCCTCGCATACAGGTTTAGGGGCCAAAAGCTGGTAAATGGGATTAGAATAGATAGGTACTTGACGCCTGGCACGTTCATGATGGACCGAAGGGCCTGATTCTATGCTGTATAACTCGGATACTCTGTGACCCTCTGACTCTATGAGTGAGAGAGGAACAGAGCAGGCATTGAGAGTGGGAGAGTGCGAGAAACAGCAGTGCCATTAACAGTGAGAGAGAAGGAACATTAACAGTGAGACAGTGCGAATTGAGTGAACGACCATTGGAGTAAACAGAGAGAGTGGCCACAGAGCATTACTGAGCAGGGGGAGAGGAGAGAGCATGAAAACAAGAGATCATTAAACCTATTAGCTGAAGTAGGCTATTCGGATAACGAATCTGTTCAACATTTAATGAGGTCATTGCTGACATGATAATCTTCAACTCCACTTTCCTTCCATTTTGCAGAACCTTTTGTTACCTTTTTAATTAAAAATCTGCCTCTCTCAGCCTTGAATATAATGAAAGACCCAGCCTTCAACGCCACCGACAGTAAATAATCCACAGACTCACTACGATCTGAGCGAAGAAATTCCTCCTGGTCTCTGTGTTAAATAGGCGACCCCTAACTCTGAGATTATGCCCACTGGGCCCTGACCCTCCACAAGGGGAATCAACTTCTCAGCATCTACCCTGCCAAGCTCCCCAAGAATCTTATTTGTTTCAATAAAGCTGCATCTCATTCTTCCAGAATCCAGTGAGTACAGGTATAATCTACTCAACCTCTCCACAGAAGAAAATCCCTCCATACCCGGGCTCAATCTAGTCATATTTCTCTGGGCTGCCTCTAATGTCAGTATATACTTCCTTAGATAAGGGGCCAAAACTGTGTACAGTATTCTAGGCTTGGCCTAACTTATGCTGTGCAAGATATTAGCAAGACCACCCAATGTTTTCCTCCATTCCCTTTGAATAAATGCCAACAATCCTGTCGCCTTCCCTATTACCTGCTGAAATTATATGTTTGTTTTTTGGGGGGGATTCATGCAGGCGGACTCCCAAATCCCTCTGTGCTGCAGCTTCCTGCAGTCTTTCCCCATTTAAATAATATTCAGCTCCTCTATTTTTCGTGCCCATTGCATAACCTCACATTTTCCCACGTTATATTCCAGCTGCCAAGTGCTTGCCCTCTCACTTAACCTATCTCTACCCCTCTGTGGAAACTTTGTGTCATCTTCACCACTTGCCTTTCCACCTACTTTTGTATCACCCATTAAAAAGAGATCATTACAGAGTCTGACGAGAGGTGATAGACCTTGAAAAAGCAGAGAGGGAAAAGAGCACGAGAACAGCTAATTGGTGGGTATGTGTAGTTGTTAAAGTAAAAGTGAAGTCTTTAGTTTGTTTTGAGGTCTGCAGTGTACTTTTCCTCTGAAAAAAGCTTCTTAAGTATAAATTCGGTACTGTTGTGCAAAATAATAATAACAATCAAGTGCTTCTAGGGGGAGATTCTTCAAGTGTAACGAGCAGGGATGCTAATATAATTGGTTAATTAATTAATTAAAATACATTAGCGATGGCAGGACAGCTAATGTGTAGCTGCAGCAGCATGTTGGCCTGTTGGACACCAAGGTGATCCAGAGAGAGCACATCAGTCGCAAGAGTTTGCAGCTCGAGAACATTCGGATCCGAGTTAAGGAGCTGGTGTCCGAGCTGCAGACATTGCGCCACATCAGGGAGGGGAAAGTTACCTGGACACTTTGGTCCAGGAGGTGGTCACACCCCTCAGATCAGGAAATTCACATTTGGTCTGGGATCAGAGACAGGAGGGTCTGATCGCAGGTGACGTAGGTCTGGGGACCAAGGGGGTCGCGTTCAAGGGGCCTTGGCCCCTGCAACTGTTCAACAGTGGCTAGGTTCTTGGAAGATGTGTGGTCGAGAGTGGGGACTGCAGGGAGGATGAGCAAACTGACCACGGCACCGTGGTACAGGCAGCCATTCAAGCTGGGGGTGGAATTAGGAAATTCAGTAGAGGTAGGGGACAGTATAATTGGCGAAGGGTATTGTTCATTGCATGAGTTCCGAAGGCTCTCTTTCCTGCCCGATGACAGGGCATCTCCACAGGGCTGGAGAGGAACTTGGAGTGGAGGGGATAAATCAACTTGTCACCATCCACGTTGATGCCAGCGACATTGACAGACCTAGAAACGAAATTCTGCTGAAAGAATTCGAACAGTTAGGAGCTAAATTAAAAAGCAAAGCCTCTAAGATAAAAATTTTGTGATTACTACCTGAACAACGGGCAAACTGCCATAGAATAAATAAAGACACGGATTTAAATATGTGCTCAAAGTTTGGTGTAGGAAAAATGGGTTTCAGTTCAAGGGGCATCGGCGCCAGTGCTGGGATCGGAGGGAGCTATTCCGCTGGGAAGGGCTTCACTTTAAAGATGCAGATTCCAACGTCGTGGTGAATTGAGTAACTAGGGCTCTAGAGAGTATTTTATGATAAATAGGTGGGCGGGATTTCTGGAGAGGGGATATGTAGGTTTAAGAAGCAAAATGATTTGGGAATTTTGCAGGGCAGCTATTTAGGTAATGATATCCAGAATGTGACAGAAAGGGACAGAGTGTAGAAACATAAAAAACACAACAGCAAATTGAGTCAAAGGGGGAAATGGTAAACAAGTCAAAATTGATGCCTCATTACTTAATTGCTGGCAGTATTCAGAACCAAACAATTAAATTAAAGGCAAAAATAGAGGTTAATGAGAATGATCTTATAGCCATTACGGAGACCTGTTTACAAAGAGATCAAAGCTGATAACTAATTATTCAGGGACATGTGATTTTCGAAAGGACAGGCAGGATGAAAATGGTGGTGGGATCGCTTTTTTCGATGAGATCGAATACGTTGGATAGCAAGAGATTATTTTGGATCTGCAGATGTAGAATTCACATGGGTAGAGGTAAGAAATAACAAGGGGGTGAAGACAGTGGTGGGAGTAGTCTACAGGGCGCCTGACAGTAGCTATCCCATAGGAAAGAGAATAAGTCAGGAGATAGTTATGACATGAAAAAATGGAAGTACATTAATTATGGGTGACTTGAATCTCCATGTCGTTTGGGAAAATCACATTGGCAGATGTAGCCACGATCAGGAAATCATAGAGTGTATCCGGGAGAGTTTCCTAGAACAATTTGCTGTGGATCTAATCAGCATTCAATCTACTTCGGATCTGTTAATGTGTAATTAGGCAGGTTAATAAATGATCGCAGTGTAAAAGGTCCCTTGGGAAAAAAATGATCATAATATGGTATAATTTAGCATTCAGTTTGAGAATGAAAATGGGTCCGAAACAACTGTGCTAAACTTACAAACAGATAAGTACAAAGGAATGAGGGCAGAGTTGGCTGGAGTAGACTGGGAAAGGAGTTCAACAGAAAAGACGGTTGATGAACAATGGCAGACGTTTAAGAAAATAGTTCATGACTCATATCAGCGATATATCCCTGTGAGGAATTAGGATTGTAGAATGAACATAATCAACCATAGTTTACCCAAGAAGTTGAGGATAGAATCAAGCTGAAAAAAGAAATACGTACATTGTGGCAAAGGTCAGTCGCAAGCCAGAATTATGATTTTTTTTAAACCAAGAAAAGGTAAACAAAAATACATTAAAGATTGCGAAAATAAACATGACTCCATGGGTGTAATGACCTCCATCTGCTCCGATCTCTTCTGGCTTTATAAAACAATCAAAAAGAACATTGGAACACAGTGAGAGCGATGCCGAATTGCTAAAATATCAGGAACGGGTTGACATCTGTTTCTGTAGGAGCAGCTCAATAGCAAATGGAGCTAAATCCAGACATTTAACGTCATACACTCACTACCAAATATCTTCAACCAACATCAAAACGCTTCCTGTTGTCAAACGATACATAGAGAGATAAGTAGCAGGTCTTATAAAAACGTTACGTAGCAGCTGCTTTAAATATACAAAATGAAGAGAGAGGCTTAAGTGAATTAATGCCTCTTAGAGAATGAGTCTGTGAAAATGAGAATGGGGAACCAGGAAATGGCAGAGGAGTTGAATTAATGCTTTGCATCAGTCTTCATGGTAGACGACACTAATCGCATTCCAAAAATACGAAATAATCAGGGGGAAAATGGGGGAAGGGAATAAAGAAATAACCATCACTAGAGAAAAAGTGATCAAGAAACTAATGGAGCTAAAAGCCGATAAATCCCTGTTGGGTTGCATCCTAGGATATTATAGGAAGTATCTGCACAAATAATGGATGCACTGACAGTAATCTTCCAAGAATCGTTTGATTGTGGAAAAGACTCAGAAGATTGGAAATCTGCCAAAGTAACAACCTTATTCAAAAAGGGAGGGAGAGAAAAGGCCCAGGTAACTACAGGCCAAATAGATTAACATGCACTATTGGGAAAACGTTAGAGTCTATTACAAGGAAAGTGATAGCAGAGCATTTAAAATACACAATATAATCAAGCAGAGTTAGCATGGCTTGATGACGGGGAAACCGTGCCTGACAAATTTATTTAGGATTATTTGAGGAAGTAAAAAGCAGAATGGATAAAGGGGAAACAGGATATGCAATATTCTGGTGTTTCCAAAAAGGCATTCAATAAGGTACCAGACACACGGTTGCTTAATAAGATAAGAGCTCATTGTCTTGGGGTAGTACACTAGCTTGGATAGAGGATTTGCTAACTAATAGAAGACAGAGAGCTGAGATAAGGGGGGCATTTTCAGAATAGTAAACTGTAAGTCGTGGAGCGCCACAGGGATCAGTGCTGGGACCACAGTTACTTACGATATAAATTAATGGCTTATATGATGGAAGTGAATGTACTATCGCCAAATTTCCAGTTATCACACAAATTGGTGTGAAGGCAAATGGTGAGGAAGACTCAAAGGGCCTACAGGGGCATATAGAAATGTTAAGTGAGTTGGCAAAACTTGGCAGATGGCATATATGATCGGAAATCGTAGGTTTATGCACGTGGCAGGAAGAATAGAGGAGCTCAATATTACTCAAATGGAGAAAGACTGCAGAAAGCTGCAGCAGAGAGGGATTTGGGAGACTGCACACATGAATATGAAAACATTAATTTCAGCAGTTGACAAGGAAGGGAAATAAATTGTTGACTTTAATTTCAAAGGGTATGGATTATAAAAATGGGGAAGTCATGCTACAACTATACAAGGCACTCACTTAGAATAATATCAACAATTTTGGTCCCGTTATTTGAGGAAAGATATGCTGGAAGTGGAGGCAGCCCATAGAAGGTTAAAAGCTGGTGCCGGATGTGGAGGGATTTTTTTCATGTGGGGAGATTGATTAGATTGGGCCTGTACTCATTGGAGTTTAATAGAATGAGAGGGGACCTACACTCAATGCAATTCTACACTGCCAGATATAACCATAAATAAATGTTGTTTGGGGTCATTTATTCCACTCTGGTTACTGACCCACACTCAGTACAATTTGACACTAACAGATTCAGTGAGTGAAAGAGTGGTGACTGGGGACAGGTATTCCACTCTGATTAATGACCCACACTCAGTACAATTCTACACTGACAGATAGACCCAGTAATACATGTTTACTGGGGACAGGTATTCCACTCTGATTAATTACACACACTCAGTACAATTCTACACTGACAGATAAAGCCAGTAATACATGTTCACTGGGGACAGGTATTCCACTCTGATTAACGACCCACACTTAGTACAATTCTACACTGACAGATAAAGCCAGTAATACATGTTTACTGGGGACAGGTATTCCACTCTGATTAATTACACACACTCAGTACAATTCTACACTGACAGATAAAGCCAGTAATACATGTTTACTGGGGACAGGTATTCCACTCTGATTAATTACACACACTCAGTACAATTCTACACTGACAGACAGACCCAATAATACATGTTTACTGGGGACAGGTATACCACACTGGTCACTGACCCACACTTAGTACAATTTCACACCAACAAAAACACCCAGAAATATAGGGTCACTGGAGTCAGGTACTCCACTCTGGTTACTAACCAACAATTAGAACAATTTGACACTAACAAGTACAGTCAGTGAAAGAGTTGTGACTGGGGCCAGGTATTCCACTCTGGTTACTAACCCATACTTAGGAAAATTTGACACTAACAGATAAAGGCAGTGAAAGATTGGTGACTGCAGCCAGGTATTCCACTCTGATTAGATAGACCCAGAAACATATCGTCACTGGAGTCAAATTTTCCAATCTGGTTACTAACACACACTTAGGACAATTTGACACGAACAGGCACAGTCCATGAAAGTGTGGTGACTGGGTCCAGGTATCAAACTCTGATTAATGACCAAACTCAGGGTGATTTTCCTCTGACTCCCACTAAATATTCCTTCTGAGATTTTGCCTTCACTCAGGTCTACTTTAACATTGCACAATTTTCCACTGAATACTAGGACATAATTCATCAGAGATCCTGCGAGTTACAAGCAAAGGTTTATTTTCATTTGACAAAACTGAATAAAGCTGCAGAGACATTCAAGACATTTTAATTCAGCAAATTATATCACTATTCAGTGTGTCTATGACAGTGAGCACCAGATCAGCATGTAATATTTTCAGTCACAGTTTAAAATGAGAGAGCCGCTCACATACAGATTTACACAACTTCAGTAGTTATGGTCACTCACCAGGAACACCGAAAACAGCAAGGATTGTGTAGAATATTTTCTCAGCTTCATCAATTGGTTCCATCGCTTCAGTGCGAAGTGATGTGCCCCTTTGTGCTGCTGGTAATCTCTGCCTTAAACGCTGAGGTGATACACTCCCAAAGCCTTTAATTTATACCCGGTGGGATCACCTCAGGGACGTTGAAATTGCAACACTGTTCAAATTGTTTTTTTAAAATATGTGAACAAACAGATAATGACTTTGAGTTTAGTGATACAAAATGTTTATTTTTAAATGGAGCTCCCAGGATCCAAGGGCTGGACCTTACTTATCAAATTAATTAACTAAAAAAAAAAACAAGAGCTTGTGTTCACCCGGGTAATATGCTGTCCACTCAATCACCATCAGTCCCTGAACTAGATATCCTATTGTTTCAGTGATATCTGTCACTTTACTGTAACCATATATTGATTAAATTCCATATGTTAGACTGCCTCTCTCCATGCTGTTCTATTGTACCCTGTGGTGTAACTGTCCTCTTTAAAAGTGGACATTCAATTGTGCGATTTGAGTGGGTTAAGGGTGACAATTTAATACTAAATTCAACTAATAAAATATCTGGAAATATTCAAAATCCCTCAAAAACTGATTCCACACCACAATCAAATGTAAATCTATCTCAAAATTAGTCTCTCTCTCTCTCTCCCCCGATATCTGTCTCTCTTTTTCTCCGTGCACATCTCATTCTCTCCCTTTTGCTGTGTCTCTCCCTTTCCTCCTCTGTCGCTCTTGAACTCTTTATCTCTCTCTCTGTTTTTTATGCTCACTGTCTCTCTCATTACCTCGTTCTTCATCTTTCTCTCTGGCTCTCGCTCATCCTGTCTCTTTTTCTTCCCTCTCACTTCCCCACTCTCTCACTCTCTCTGTCTCTCTATCCTTTTGGTTCCCTCCCCCTCACTGTCTCTCTGTCTGTCTAGCTCTCTATCTATCCATCTATATATATTTATCTATCTAACTATATTTCTCTATCACTCTCTGAATCTTTGTTTCTCTCTTTCCTTCCCTCTCTCTCTCTATGTCTCTGTCACTCTCTCTCTCTCCACCTCTCTCAGTAACTTTCTGTTTTTCTGACTCTGTCTGTACCTCTCTCGCTGTGTCTCCATCTCTCACACTGCCCTTCTCGCTGTATCATTCTCGCTGCCTCTTTCCTCTCTCTGTCTCTCTAACCCCCTCTTTCTCTCTCTCTCCCTCTGCCTGTTAATCCCTGTCTCTTCCTCTGCCTCACACTCTCGCCCTCCTTCTCAGTCACTCTCTTTGTGTCTCTGTTCTCTTTCCCTCTTTCACTTTCATCTTCTCTCTCTTCCTCGCTTGCTAAACTTTCATTTGTCTGTTTCATTGCCTGTCTCCCTCTCTCTGCCTCTTTGTTGCCTCTGCTTGTCTATTCCTCTCTCTTTCCCTTTTTTATTTTCTGTCACTTTCTCTCTCTCTCCCTCTCTTTCTCTCTCTCTCACACCGTGTCTCACTCTGTCTCTCTCTTTGCCTCTATGTCTTTTCTCTCCCCTTCTCTTTTGCAATGTCTATCTCTGTCTGTCTCTCTGTGTCTCTCCCGCTATTTATCTAACCCTCCCTCTCTCCTCCTCCCTATGACTCCCTCGCTTTTTCTTTCCCTCCCACCATATGTAACACATTCTGTCTCTCTCCTCCTCTTACTCTCTTAATTTATCTGCCTCTCTCCCTCTCGCTCATTTACTCTGCCTCACCCTCTCTTTCTCTTCCATCAACTCTCTCCTTTTCTCCTTTCAACCGCCCTGTCTCTCTCAGCCCTCTCTCTCTTTCCGTGTCAGTGTCTATGTATGCGTATGTGTGTGTTTCTCTGTCCCTCACGTCTGAAACTTACCTTTGTCTCTTTCTCTCCTATCTCTCTCTCCCCTTCTATCAGTCTATCTCTCTCTCTGTCTTTTTCTCTGTCTCGCTCTCACAATTTGTGTCTAACCCTGTCTCTCTCTATGCCTCTCTCGCTCTTTTCACTGAACCTCTTTTTCAACGCTTTTCTGTCTCTCTCCCCCCCTCTCCCTTTCTCAATCCCTCTCGCTGTGTCTCGAAATCTCACTCCATATCCCTCTGTCTCCTCAACTCAATGCATTTACACATCTCTCGATTCTTTTTCTCTCACTATCTCTATCATTCTCTCTCAATCTCTAACTCTCTCGCTCCATGTCACACACTCTGCCTCTCTACTTCTCCATCTTTCAATCTCTCATTCACTCTGTCTTCCTCCCTACCTGCCTCACCCTCTTCTTCTCTCCCAGCAACTCCATATTTTTCTCCCCTTCGATCGCCTTCTCTTTCTTAGACCTCTCTCTTTCTGTGTGGGTGTCTCCGTGTGTGTGTACGTGTTTCTCTCTCTCTGATTCCTCTGCCTCTCACAACCTAAAATTCCATTTGTCTCATTCTCTCCATTTCTCTCTCTCTTACACACACACTGAGTGTGCATGTGTGTCCATGTGTATGTGCATGTCATTGCATCTCTCTCCCTCTCTCTCACGTTTCTCCATCTTTTTCAATCTCTGTGTGTACCTATTTGTCTTTCTGCCCCTCTTGCTCTCCTTCTCAGTTCAATTCCCTCAAACTGACATTCAGTCTGTCTGTCTGCCTGTCTATCTATCTATGTATATATCTACCTGTCAATCTAACTATCTATCTGTTTATCTACCTATCTCTGTCTATTGGTGTATCTGCCTACCTGTCTTTTTGCCTGTCCATCTGCCTTCCTGCCTGCCTACCTGTCATCCAATCTATCCATTTATCTATCTATTGTTGTCTTTATGTTTTGCTGCTTTCTCCCTCTCTCCCTCTCTCTATCTGCCACTCTCTCTCCCCTCTCGCACACTCTGTTTGTCTGCATCTCCCAATTTCTCTCTATCTCACTCTCTGTGCCTATCTCACCCTGTATCTATCTCCCAGACTTTCCCTCTCGCTCTATGGCTCTCGCTGTCTCTTACTCTTCCTCATAATTCTCTCTATGTCGCTTCCTCCCTCTCTCTTTATCTCCCTTCTGTGCATCTATCTCTCTCTCTCTCTGCTTCAGTCTCTCGCCCTCCTTCTCAGTCTATCTCTCTTTCTCTCTCTGTTCGCTTTCCCCCTTCCAATCTCGCTTTCTTTCTCTTTCTTGCTTGCTAAAATTTCATTTCACTATTTCAGTGTCTATATCTGCCTCTCCTCTGCCTCTGCTTGTCTGTTTGCCACTTGCTCTCCCCTTCCCTTTCTTTCTCTCTTTCACTTTCTTTCGATCGCTCTCTCTCCAACTCTCTCTCTCTGTGTCTATCCCTCACATTGTCTCTCTGTCTCATTCTCTCTCATCCTCTCTCTCACAATGTGTGCCTAACTCGGTCTCTTTCTATGCCTCTCTCCCTCTTGGTCTCTCTCCACATTTCTCGACCTGTGTTGCTTTGTCTCCAACTCTCAATCTCTCCTCCTCCCTCTGTCACCCTCTCTCAGTGCACTTCCCCCTCTCTTTCTATTATCTCTCTCTCTCACTAACTCTCTCAGAATCACAGAATCACTGTGCAGAAGAGGCCCTTTGGCCCATTGAGTCAACACCGAAACGTGAGAAACACATGAACTACCTCCCTACTCCCATCTACCAACACTTGGCCCATAGCGTTGAATGTTATGACGTGCCAAGTGTTCATCCATGTACTTTTTAAAGGATGTGAGACAAACCGCCTCAACCACCATCCCAGGCCGTGCATTCCAGAACCCTCTGGGGAAAAAAGTTTTTCCTCACATCCCCTCTAAATCTTTTGCCCCTCACCTTGAACCTATGCCCACTTGTGACTGACCCTTTAACTAAGGATAACAGCTGCTCCCTATCCACCCTGTCCATGCCCCTCATAATAGGGTACACGTCGATCAGGTGCTCCCTCAGTCTTTTCTGTTCCAATGAAAACAACCCAAGCGCATCCAACCTCTCTTTATAACTTAAATGTTTCATCCCAGGCAACATCCTTGTGAATCCTCTCTGCACCCCCTTCAGTGCAATCACATCCTTCCTATAATGTTGCGACCAGAACTGCACACAGTACCACAGTACTCCAGCTGTGGCCTCACCAAGGTTCTATGCAACTCTAACATGACCACCCTACTATTATAATCTACACCTCGATTGACAAAGGCAAGTGTCCCATATGCCTTTTTCACCACCCCACTAACATGCCCCTCCGCCTTCAGATATCAATGGACACACATGCCAAGGTCCCTTTGTTCCTCAGAAATTCCTTGTGTCATGCTGTTCATTGAATGCTTCCTTGTCAAATTACTCCTTCCAAAGCGTATCACCTCACACTTTTCAGGGTTAAATTCCATCTGCCACTTATCTGCTCATTTGACCATCCCATCTATTTGTTATTGTAGATCTAGACACTCAACCTCATTTAAAAACCGGCCAAACTTTGTCATCTCTCTCTCACTTTCAATCTTGCCCTATGTCATGCACTCTGCGTCCCTCCTTCTCCCTCTTTCCATCTCTCATTCTCTCTGCCCGTCTCTCTCTCTCTATCTCTCTGCCTCATCCTCTCTTTCTCTCCCAGCAAATCTATTTCTCCCTTTCGATCGCCCTCCCTCTTTCAGTTCTCTCTCTCTTTTTCTGTGTCTGTGACCACGTATCTGTGTGTACGTGCTTCTCCTTTTCTGTCCTCTGCCTCTCACACTTTAAAATTTCCTTTCTCTCTATCCCTCCATTTCTTTCACTCTCTTTTGTCTGTGAGTATGTGTTTGTCGGTGCGTTTGTGTGTGTCTGAGGGTCTATATCACTCACTCTCACATTTCTCTCTCTTTCAATCTGTGTGAGTATCTCTGTGTTTCTCTCCACCTCTTCCTTCACCGACCCTCTCCCCCTATCTGCTTTTCTGCAGGTTTGTCTGTCTGTCTATCTATATATCTATAAGTCTAGGTGCCCATCTATCTATATATTTATCTCTATTTGTATTTCTCTCAATGTCTCCCTCCCTATTTCACTCTTTCTCTCTCCCCCTCTAGCACAGTTTTGTCTCACTCTTTCCCTCTTTACCTGTGGAGTCCCTCTCTAGTCGATCCCTCACACAATCCCAATGTGGAATCTCTCTCTAGTTGATCCCTCACACAGTCCCAATGTGGAATCCCTCTCTAGTCGATCTCTCACACAGTCCCAATGTGGAATCTCTCGTCGATCTCTCACACAATCGCAATGTGGAAGCCCTCTCTAGTTGATCCCTCACACAAACCCAATGTGGAATCCCTCTCTAGTCGATCCCTCACACAATCCCAATGTGGAATCCCTCTCTAGTCTATCCCTCACACAATCCCCATGTGGAATCTCTCTCTAGTCGGTCCCTCACACAATCCCGATGTGGAATCTCTCTCTAGTCGATCCCTCACACAATCCCAATGTGGAATCCCTCTCTAGTCGATCCTCACATAATCTCAATGTAAAATCTCTCTCTAGTTGATCCCTCACACAATCCCAATGTGGAATCCCTCTCCAGTCGATCCCTCACACAATCCCACCGTGGTCTCTCTCTCTTGTCGATCCCTCACACAATCCCAGTGTGAGATCCCTCTCTAGTTGATCTCTGACACAGCCCCAGTGTGGAATCTCTCTCTACTTGATCTCTGACACAGTCCCAGTGTGGAATCTCTCTCTAGTTGATCCCTGACACAGACCCAGTGTTGAATCCCTCTGTAGTTGATTTCTGACACAGTCCCAGTGTGAGATCCCTCTCTAGTTGATCTCTGACACAGGCCCAATGTGGAATCTCCCTCTAGTCGATCCCTGAAATAGCCCCAGTGTGGAATCTCTCTCTATTTGATCTCTGAGACAGCCCCAGTGTGGAATCCCTCACTAGTTGATCTCTGACACAGCCCCATTGTGGAATATCTCTCTAGTTGATCTCTGACACAGCCCCAGTGTGGAATCCCTCACTAGTTGATCTCTGACACAGCCCCAGTGTGGAATCCCTCACTAGTTGATCTCAGACACAGCCCCAGTGTGGAATCCCTCACTAGTTGATCTCTGACACAGCCCCAGTGTGGAATCCCTCACTAGTTGATCTCTGACACAGCCCCAGTGTGGAATCCCTCACTAGTTGATCTCTGACACAGCCCCATTGTGGAATCCCTCACTAGTTGATCTCTGACACAGCCCCATTGTGGAATCCCTCACTAGTTGATCTCTGACACAGCCCCAGTGTGGAATCCCTCACTAGTTGATCTCAGACACAGCCCCAGTGTGGAATCCCTCACTAGTTGATCTCTGACACAGCCGCAGTGTGGAATCCCTCACTAGTTGATCTCGGACACAGCCCCAGTGTGGAATCCCTCACTAGTTGATCTCTGACACAGCCCCAGTGTGGAATCCCTCACTAGTTGATCTCTGACACAGCCCCATTGTGGAATCCCTCACCAGTTGATCTCTGACACAGCCCCAGTGTGGAATCCACCAGTTGATCTCTGACACAGCCCCATTGTGGAATCCCTCACTAGTTGATCTCAGACACAGCCCCAGTGTGGAATCCCTCACTAGTTGATCTCTGACACAGCCCCAAAGTGGAATCCCTCACTAGTTGATCTCAGACACAGCCCCAGTGTGGAATCCCTCACTAGTTGATCTCTGACACAGCTCCAATGTGGAATCCCTCACTAGTTGATCTCAGACACAGCCCCAGTGTGGAATCCCTCACTAGTTGATCTCTGACACAGCCCCAGTGTGGAATCCCTCACTAGTTGATCTCTGACACAGCCCCAGTGTGGAATCCCTCACTAGTTGATCTCTGACACAGCCCCAGTGTGGAATCCCTCACTAGTTGATCTCTGACACAGCCCATTGTGGAATCCCTCTCTAGTTGATCTCTGACACAGCCCCATTGTGGAATCCCTCACTAGTTGATCTCAGACACAGCCCCAGTGTGGAATCCCTCACCAGTTGATCTCAGACACAGCCCCAGTGTGGAATCCCTCACTAGTTGATCTCTGACACAGCCCCAGTGTTGAATCCCTCTGTAGTTGATCTCTGACACAGTCCCAGTGTGAGATCCCTCTCTAGTTGATCTCTGACACAGGCCCAATGTGGAATCTCCCTCTAGTCGATCCCTGAAATAGCCCCAGTGTGGAATCTCTCTCTATTTGATCTCTGACACAGCCCCAGTGTGGAATCCCTCACTAGCTGATCTCTGACACAGCCCCATTGTGGAATCTCTCTCTAGTTGATCTCCGACACAGCCCCAGTGTGGAATACCTCACTTGTTGATCTCTGACACAGCCCCAGTGTGGAATCCCTCAGTAGTTGATCTCTGACACAGCCCCAGTGTGGAATCCCTCACTAGTTGATCTCTGACACAGCCCCATTGTGGAATCTCTCTCTAGTTGATCTCTGACACAGCCCCAGTGTGGAATCCCTCACTAGTTGATCTCTGACACAGCCCCATTCTGGAATCCCTCACTAGTTGATCTCTGACACAGCCCCAGTGTGGAATCCCTCACTAGTTGATCTCTGACACAGCCCCATTGTGGAATGCCTCACTAGTTGATCTCTGACACAGCCCCAGTGTGGAATCACTCACTAGTTGATCTCTGACACAGCCCCATTGTGGAATCGCTCACTAGTTGATCTCAGACACAGCCCTAGTGTGGAATCCCTCACTAGTTGATCTCTGACACAGCCGCAGTGTGGAATCTCTCACTAGTTGATCTCTGACACAGCCCCAGTGTGGAATCCCTCACTAGTTGATCTCAGACACAGCCCCAGTGTGGAATCCCTCACTAGTTGATCTCTGACACAGCCCCAAAGTTGAATCCCTCACTAGTTGATCTCAGACACAGCCCCAGTGTGGAATCCCTGACTAGTTGATCTATGACACAGCTCCAATGTGGAATCCCTCACTAGTTGATCTCAGACACAGCCCCAGTGTGGAATCTCTCTCTACTTGATCTCTGACACAGTCCCAGTGTGGAATCTCTCTCTAGTTGATCCCTGACACAGACCCAGTGTTGAATCCCTCTGTAGTTGATTTCTGACACAGTCCCAGTGTGAGATCCCTCTCTAGTTGATCGCTGACACAGGCCCAATGTGGAATCTCCCTCTAGTCGATCCTGAAATAGCCCCAGTGTGGAATCTCTCTCTATTTGATCTCTGAGACAGCCCCAGTGTGGAATCCCTCACTAGTTGATCTCTGACACAGCCCCATTGTGGAATATCTCTCTAGTTGATCTCTGACACAGCCCCAGTGTGGAATCCCTCACTAGTTGATCTCTGACACAGCCCCAGTGTGGAATCCCTCACTAGTTGATCTCAGACACAGCCCCAGTGTGGAATCCCTCACTAGTTGATCTCTGACACAGCCCCAGTGTGGAATCCCTCACTAGTTGATCTCTGACACAGCCCCATTGTGGAATGCCTCACTAGTTGATCTCTGACACAGCCCCATTATGGAATCCCTCACTAGTTGATCTCTGACACAGCCCCAGTGTGGAATCCCTCACTAGTTGATCTCAGACACAGCCCCAGTGTGGAATCCCTCACTAGTTGATCTCTGACACAGCCGCAGTGTGGAATCCCTCACTAGTTGATCTCGGACACAGCCCCAGTGTGGAATCCCTCACTAGTTGATCTCTGACACAGCCCCAGTGTGGAATCCCTCACTAGTTGATCTCTGACACAGCCCCATTGTGGAATCCCTCACCAGTTGATCTCTGACACAGCCCCAGTGTGGAATCCACCAGTTGATCTCTGACACAGCCCCATTGTGGAATCCCTCACTAGTTGATCTCAGACACAGCCCCAGTGTGGAATCCCTCACTAGTTGATCTCTGACACAGCCCCAAAGTGGAATCCCTCACTAGTTGATCTCAGACACAGCCCCAGTGTGGAATCCCTCACTAGTTGATCTCTGACACAGCTCCAATGTGGAATCCCTCACTAGTTGATCTCAGACACAGCCCCAGTGTGGAATCCCTCACTAGTTGATCTCTGACACAGCCCCAGTGTGGAATCCCTCACTAGTTGATCTCTGACACAGCCCCAGTGTGGAATCCCTCACTAGTTGATCTCTGACACAGCCCCAGTGTGGAATCCCTCACTAGTTGATCTCTGACACAGCCCCATTGTGGAATCCCTCTCTAGTTGATCTCTGACACAGCCCCATTGTGGAATCCCTCACTAGTTGATCTCAGACACAGCCCCAGTGTGGAATCCCTCACTAGTTGATCTCTGACACAGCCCCAGTGTGGAATCCCTCACTAGTTGATCTCTGACACAGCCCCAGTGTGGAATCCCTCACTAGTTGATCTCTGACACAGCCCCAGTGTGGAATCCCTCTCTAGTTGATCTCTGACACAGCCCCAGTGTGGAATCCCTCACTAGTTGATCTCTGACACAGCCCCAGTGTGGAATCCCTCACTAGTTGATCTCTGACACAGCCCCAGTGTGGAATCCCTCACTAGTTGATCTCTGACACAGCCCCATTGTGGAATCCCTCACTAGTTGATCTCTGACACAGCCCCAGTGTGGAATCCCTCACTAGTTGATCTCTGACACAGCCCCAGTGTGGAATCCCTCACTAGTTGATCTCTGACACAGCCCCAGTGTGGAATCCCTCACTAGTTGATCTCTGACACAGCCCCATTGTGGAATCCCTCACTAGTTGATCTCTGACACAGCCCCAGTGTGGAATCCCTCACTAGTTGATCTCTGACACAGCCCCAGTGTGGAATCCCTCACTAGTTGATCTCTGACACAGCCCCAGTGTGGAATCCCTCACTAGTTGATCTCTGACACAGCCCCAGTGTGGAATCCCTCACTAGTTGATCTCTGACACAGCCCCAGTGTGGAATCCCTCACTAGTTGATCTCTGACACAGCCCCAGTGTGGAATCCCTCACTAGTTGATCTCTGACACAGCCCCAGTGTGGAATCCCTCACTAGTTGATCTCTGACACAGCCCCAGTGTGGAATCCCTCACTAGTTGATCTCTGACACAGCCCCAGTGTGGAATCCCTCACTAGTTGATCTCTGACACAGCCCCAGTGTGGAATCCCTCACTAGTTGATCTCTGACACAGCCCCAGTGTGGAATCCCTCACTAGTTGATCTCTGACACAGCCCCAGTGTGGAATCCCTCACTAGTTGATCTCTGACACAGCCCCAGTGTGGAATCCCTCACTAGTTGATCTCTGACACAGCCCCAGTGTGGAATCCCTCACTAGTTGATCTCTGACACAGCCCCAGTGTGGAATCCCTCACTAGTTGATCTCTGACACAGCCCCAGTGTGGAATCCCTCACTAGTTGATCTCTGACACAGCCCCAGTGTGGAATCCCTCACTAGTTGATCTCTGACACAGCCCCAGTGTGGAATCCCTCACTAGTTGATCTCTGACACAGCCCCAGTGTGGAATCCCTCACTAGTTGATCTCTGACACAGCCCCAGTGTGGAATCCCTCACTAGTTGATCTCTGACACAGCCCCAGTGTGGAATCCCTCACTAGTTGATCTCTGACACAGCCCCATTGTGGAATCCCTCACTAGTTGATCTCTGACACAGCCCCAGTGTGGAATCCCTCACTAGTTGATCTCTGACACAGCCCCAGTGTGGAATCCCTCACTAGTTGATCTCTGACACAGCCCCAGTGTGGAATCCCTCACTAGTTGATCTCTGACACAGCCCCAGTGTGGAATCCCTCACTAGTTGATCTCTGACACAGCCCCAGTGTGGAATCCCTCACTAGTTGATCTCTGACACAGCCCCAGTGTGGAATCCCTCACTAGTTGATCTCTGACACAGCCCCAGTGTGGAATCCCTCACTAGTTGATCTCTGACACAGCCCCAGTGTGGAATCCCTCACTAGTTGATCTCTGACACAGCCCCATTGTGGAATCCCTCACTAGTTGATCTCTGACACAGCCCCAGTGTGGAATCCCTCACTAGTTGATCTCTGACACAGCCCCAGTGTGGAATCCCTCACTAGTTGATCTCTGACACAGCCCCAGTGTGGAATCCCTCACTAGTTGATCTCTGACACAGCCCCAGTGTGGAATCCCTCACTAGTTGATCTCTGACACAGCCCCAGTGTGGAATCCCTCACTAGTTGATCTCTGACACAGCCCCAGTGTGGAATCCCTCACTAGTTGATCTCTGACACAGCCCCAGTGTGGAATCCCTCACTAGTTGATCTCTGACACAGCCCCAGTGTGGAATCCCTCACTAGTTGATCTCTGACACAGCCCCAGTGTGGAATCCCTCACTAGTTGATCTCTGACACAGCCCCAGTGTGGAATCCCTCACTAGTTGATCTCTGACACAGCCCCAGTGTGGAATCCCTCACTAGTTGATCTCTGACACAGCCCCATTGTGGAATCCCTCACTAGTTGATCTCTGACACAGCCCCAGTGTGGAATCCCTCACTAGTTGATCTCTGACACAGCCCCAGTGTGGAATCCCTCACTAGTTGATCTCTGACACAGCCCCAGTGTGGAATCCCTCACTAGTTGATCTCTGACACAGCCCCAGTGTGGAATCCCTCACTAGTTGATCTCTGACACAGCCCCAGTGTGGAATCCCTCACTAGTTGATCTCTGACACAGCCCCATTGTGGAATCCCTCACCAGTTGATCTCTGACACAGCCCCAGTGTGGAATCCCTCACTAGTTGATCTCTGACACAGCCCCAGTGTGGAATCCCTCACTAGTTGATCTCTGACACAGCCCCAGTGTGGAATCCCTCACTAGTTGATCTCTGACACAGCCCCAGTGTGGAATCCCTCACTAGTTGATCTCTGACACAGCCCCATTGAGGAATCCCTCACCAGTTGATCTCTGACACAGCCCCAGTGTGGAATCCCTCACTAGTTGATCTCTGACACAGCCCCAGTGTGGAATCCCTCACTAGTTGATCTCTGACACAGCCCCAGTGTGGAATCCCTCACTAGTTGATCTCTGACACAGCCCCAGTGTGGAATCCCTCACTAGTTGATCTCTGACACAGCCCCAGTGTGGAATCCCTCACTAGTTGATCTCTGACACAGCCCCAGTGTGGAATCCCTCACTAGTTGATCTCTGACACAGCCCCAGTGTGGAATCCCTCACTAGTTGATCTCTGACACAGCCCCAGTGTGGAATCCCTCACTAGTTGATCTCTGACACAGCCCCAGTGTGGAATCCCTCACTAGTTGATCTCTGACACAGCCCCAGTGTGGAATCCCTCACTAGTTGATCTCTGACACAGCCCCAGTGTGGAATCCCTCACTAGTTGATCTCTGACACAGCCCCAGTGTGGAATCCCTCACTAGTTGATCTCTGACACAGCCCCAGTGTGGAATCCCTCACTAGTTGATCTCTGACACAGCCCCAGTGTGGAATCCCTCACTAGTTGATCTCTGACACAGCCCCAGTGTGGAATCCCTCACTAGTTGATCTCTGACACAGCCCCAGTGTGGAATCCCTCACTAGTTGATCTCTGACACAGCCCCAGTGTGGAATCCCTCACTAGTTGATCTCTGACACAGCCCCAGTGTGGAATCCCTCACTAGTTGATCTCTGACACAGCCCCAGTGTGGAATCCCTCACTAGTTGATCTCTGACACAGCCCCAGTGTGGAATCCCTCACTAGTTGATCTCTGACACAGCCCCAGTGTGGAATCCCTCACTAGTTGATCTCTGACACAGCCCCAGTGTGGAATCCCTCACTAGTTGATCTCTGACACAGCCCCAGTGTGGAATCCCTCACTAGTTGATCTCTGACACAGCCCCAGTGTGGAATCCCTCACTAGTTGATCTCTGACACAGCCCCAGTGTGGAATCCCTCACTAGTTGATCTCTGACACAGCCCCAGTGTGGAATCCCTCACTAGTTGATCTCTGACACAGCCCCAGTGTGGAATCCCTCACTAGTTGATCTCTGACACAGCCCCAGTGTGGAATCCCTCACTAGTTGATCTCTGACACAGCCCCAGTGTGGAATCCCTCACTAGTTGATCTCTGACACAGCCCCAGTGTGGAATCCCTCACTAGTTGATCTCTGACACAGCCCCAGTGTGGAATCCCTCACTAGTTGATCTCTGACACAGCCCCAGTGTGGAATCCCTCACTAGTTGATCTCTGACACAGCCCCAGTGTGGAATCCCTCACTAGTTGATCTCTGACACAGCCCCAGTGTGGAATCCCTCACTAGTTGATCTCTGACACAGCCCCAGTGTGGAATCCCTCACTAGTTGATCTCTGACACAGCCCCAGTGTGGAATCCCTCACTAGTTGATCTCTGACACAGCCCCAGTGTGGAATCCCTCACTAGTTGATCTCTGACACAGCCCCAGTGTGGAATCCCTCACTAGTTGATCTCTGACACAGCCCCAGTGTGGAATCCCTCACTAGTTGATCTCTGACACAGCCCCAGTGTGGAATCCCTCACTAGTTGATCTCTGACACAGCCCCAGTGTGGAATCCCTCACTAGTTGATCTCTGACACAGCCCCAGTGTGGAATCCCTCACTAGTTGATCTCTGACACAGCCCCAGTGTGGAATCCCTCACTAGTTGATCTCTGACACAGCCCCAGTGTGGAATCCCTCACTAGTTGATCTCTGACACAGCCCCAGTGTGGAATCCCTCACTAGTTGATCTCTGACACAGCCCCAGTGTGGAATCCCTCACTAGTTGATCTCTGACACAGCCCCAGTGTGGAATCCCTCACTAGTTGATCTCTGACACAGCCCCAGTGTGGAATCCCTCACTAGTTGATCTCTGACACAGCCCCATTGTGGAATCCCTCACTAGTTGATCTCTGACACAGCCCCAGTGTGGAATCCCTCACTAGTTGATCTCTGACACAGCCCCAGTGTGGAATCCCTCACTAGTTGATCTCTGACACAGCCCCAGTGTGGAATCCCTCACTAGTTGATCTCTGACACAGCCCCAGTGTGGAATCCCTCACTAGTTGATCTCTGACACAGCCCCAGTGTGGAATCCCTCACTAGTTGATCTCTGACACAGCCCCAGTGTGGAATCCCTCACTAGTTGATCTCTGACACAGCCCCAGTGTGGAATCCCTCACTAGTTGATCTCTGACACAGCCCCAGTGTGGAATCCCTCACTAGTTGATCTCTGACACAGCCCCAGTGTGGAATCCCTCACTAGTTGATCTCTGACACAGCCCCAGTGTGGAATCCCTCACTAGTTGATCTCTGACACAGCCCCAGTGTGGAATCCCTCACTAGTTGATCTCTGACACAGCCCCAGTGTGGAATCCCTCACTAGTTGATCTCTGACACAGCCCCAGTGTGGAATCCCTCACTAGTTGATCTCTGACACAGCCCCAGTGTGGAATCCCTCACTAGTTGATCTCTGACACAGCCCCAGTGTGGAATCCCTCACTAGTTGATCTCTGACACAGCCCCAGTGTGGAATCCCTCACTAGTTGATCTCTGACACAGCCCCAGTGTGGAATCCCTCACTAGTTGATCTCTGACACAGCCCCAGTGTGGAATCCCTCACTAGTTGATCTCTGACACAGCCCCAGTGTGGAATCCCTCACTAGTTGATCTCTGACACAGCCCCAGTGTGGAATCCCTCACTAGTTGATCTCTGACACAGCCCCAGTGTGGAATCCCTCACTAGTTGATCTCTGACACAGCCCCAGTGTGGAATCCCTCACTAGTTGATCTCTGACACAGCCCCAGTGTGGAATCCCTCACTAGTTGATCTCTGACACAGCCCCAGTGTGGAATCCCTCACTAGTTGATCTCTGACACAGCCCCAGTGTGGAATCCCTCACTAGTTGATCTCTGACACAGCCCCAGTGTGGAATCCCTCACTAGTTGATCTCTGACACAGCCCCAGTGTGGAATCCCTCACTAGTTGATCTCTGACACAGCCCCAGTGTGGAATCCCTCACTAGTTGATCTCTGACACAGCCCCAGTGTGGAATCCCTCACTAGTTGATCTCTGACACAGCCCCAGTGTGGAATCCCTCACTAGTTGATCTCTGACACAGCCCCAGTGTGGAATCCCTCACTAGTTGATCTCTGACACAGCCCCAGTGTGGAATCCCTCACTAGTTGATCTCTGACACAGCCCCAGTGTGGAATCCCTCACTAGTTGATCTCTGACACAGCCCCAGTGTGGAATCCCTCACTAGTTGATCTCTGACACAGCCCCAGTGTGGAATCCCTCACTAGTTGATCTCTGACACAGCCCCAGTGTGGAATCCCTCACTAGTTGATCTCTGACACAGCCCCATTGTGGAATCCCTCACTAGTTGATCTCTGACACAGCCCCAGTGTGGAATCCCTCACTAGTTGATCTCTGACACAGCCCCAGTGTGGAATCCCTCACTAGTTGATCTCTGACACAGCCCCAGTGTGGAATCCCTCACTAGTTGATCTCTGACACAGCCCCAGTGTGGAATCCCTCTCTAGTTGATCTCTGACACAGCCCCAGTGTGGAATCCCTCACTAGTTGATCTCTGACACAGCCCCAGTGTGGAATCCCTCACTAGTTGATCTCTGACACAGCCCCAGTGTGGAATCCCTCACTAGTTGATCTCTGACACAGCCCCAGTGTGGAATCCCTCACTAGTTGATCTCTGACACAGCCCCAGTGTGGAATCCCTCACTAGTTGATCTCTGACACAGCCCCAGTGTGGAATCCCTCACTAGTTGATCTCTGACACAGCCCCAGTGTGGAATCCCTCACTAGTTGATCTCTGACACAGCCCCATTGTGGAATCCCTCACTAGTTGATCTCTGACACAGCCCCAGTGTGGAATCCCTCACTAGTTGATCTCTGACACAGCCCCAGTGTGGAATCCCTCACTAGTTGATCTCTGACACAGCCCCATTGTGGAATCCCTCACTAGTTGATCTCTGACACAGCCCCAGTGTGGAATCCCTCACTAGTTGATCTCTGACACAGCCCCAGTGTGGAATCCCTCACTAGTTGATCTCTGACACAGCCCCATTGTGGAATCCCTCACTAGTTGATCTCTGACACAGCCCCAGTGTGGAATCCCTCACTAGTTGATCTCTGACACAGCCCCAGTGTGGAATCCCTCACTAGTTGATCTCTGACACAGCCCCAGTGTGGAATCCCTCACTAGTTGATCTCTGACACAGCCCCAGTGTGGAATCCCTCTCTAGTTGATCTCTGACACAGCCCCAGTGTGGAATCCCTCACTAGTTGATCTCTGACACAGCCCCAGTGTGGAATCCCTCACTAGTTGATCTCTGACACAGCCCCAGTGTGGAATCCCTCACTAGTTGATCTCTGACACAGCCCAGTGTGGAATCCCTCACTAGTTGATCTCTGACACAGCCCCAGTGTGGAATCCCTCACTAGTTGATCTCTGACACAGCCCCATTGTGGAATCCCTCACTAGTTGATCTCTGACACAGCCCCAGTGTGGAATCCCTCACTAGTTGATCTCTGACACAGCCCCAGTGTGGAATCCCTCACTAGTTGATCTCTGACACAGCCCCAGTGTGGAATCCCTCACTAGTTGATCTCTGACACAGCCCCAGTGTGGAATCCCTCACTAGTTGATCTCTGACACAGCCCCAGTGTGGAATCCCTCACTAGTTGATCTCTGACACAGCCCCAGTGTGGAATCCCTCACTAGTTGATCTCTGACACAGCCCCATTGTGGAATCCCTCTCTAGTTGATCTCTGACACAGCCCCAGTGTGGAATCCCTCACTAGTTGATCTCTGACACAGCCCCATTGTGGAATCCCTCACTAGTTGATCTCAGACACAGCCCCAGTGTGGAATCCCTCACTAGTTGATCTCTGACACAGCCCCAGTGTGGAATCCCTCACTAGTTGATCTCAGACACAGGCCCAGTGTGGAATCCCTCACTAGTTGATCTCAGACACAGCGCCAGTGTGGAATCCCTCACTAGTTGATCTCTGACACAGCCCCAGTGTGGAATCCCTCACTAGTTGATCTCTGACACAGCCCCAGTGTGGAATCCCTCACTAGTTGATCTCTGACACAGCCCCAGTGTGGAATCCCTCACTAGTTGATCTCTGACACAGCCCAGTGTGGAATCCCTCACCAGTTGATCTCTGACACAGCCCCAGTGTGGAATCCCTCACTAGTTGATCTCTGACACAGCCCCATTGAGGAATCCCTCACTAGTTGATCTCTGACACAGCCCCAGTGTGGAATCCCTCACCAGTTGATCTCTGACACAGCCCCATTGTGGAATCTCACTGTAGTTGATCTCTGACACAGCCCCAGTGTGGAATCCCTCACTAGTTGATCTCTGACACAGCCCCAGTGTGGAATCCCTCACTAGTTGATCTCTGACACAGCCCCAGTGTGGAATCCCTCACTAGTTGATCTCTGACACAGCCCCAGTGTGGAATCCCTCACTAGTTGATCTCTGACACAGCCCCAGTGTGGAATCCCTCACTAGTTGATCTCTGACACAGCCCCAGTGTGGAATCCCTCACTAGTTGATCTCTGACACAGCCCCAGTGTGGAATCCCTCACTAGTTGATCTCTGACACAGCCCCAGTGTGGAATCCCTCACTAGTTGATCTCTGACACAGCCCCAGTGTGGAATCCCTCACTAGTTGATCTCTGACACAGCCCCAGTGTGGAATCCCTCACTAGTTGATCTCTGACACAGCCCCAGTGTGGAATCCCTCACTAGTTGATCTCTGACACAGCCCCAGTGTGGAATCCCTCACTAGTTGATCTCTGACACAGCCCCAGTGTGGAATCCCTCACTAGTTGATCTCTGACACAGCCCCAGTGTGGAATCCCTCACTAGTTGATCTCTGACACAGCCCCAGTGTGGAATCCCTCACTAGTTGATCTCTGACACAGCCCCAGTGTGGAATCCCTCACTAGTTGATCTCTGACACAGCCCCAGTGTGGAATCCCTCACTAGTTGATCTCTGACACAGCCCCAGTGGAATCCCTCACTAGTTGATCTCTGACGCAGCACCAGTGTGGAATCACTTACTAGTTGATCTCTGACACAGCCCCAGTGTGGAATCCCTCACTAGTTGATCTCTGACACAGCCCCAGTGTGGAATCCCTCACTAGTTGATCTCTGACACAGCCCCAGTGTGGAATCCCTCACTAGTTGATCTCTGACACAGCCCCAGTGTGGAATCCCTCACTAGTTGATCTCTGACACAGCCCCAGTGTGGAATCCCTCACTAGTTGATCTCTGACACAGCCCCAGTGTGGAATCCCTCACTAGTTGATCTCTGACACAGCCCCAGTGTGGAATCCCTCACTAGTTGATCTCTGACACAGCCCCAGTGTGGAATCCCTCACTAGTTGATCTCTGACACAGCCCCAGTGTGGAATCCCTCACTAGTTGATCTCTGACACAGCCCCAGTGTGGAATCCCTCACTAGTTGATCTCTGACACAGCCCCAGTGTGGAATCCCTCACTAGTTGATCTCTGACACAGCCCCAGTGTGGAATCCCTCACTAGTTGATCTCTGACACAGCCCCAGTGTGGAATCCCTCACTAGTTGATCTCTGACACAGCCCCAGTGTGGAATCCCTCACTAGTTGATCTCTGACACAGCCCCAGTGTGGAATCCCTCACTAGTTGATCTCTGACACAGCCCCAGTGTGGAATCCCTCACTAGTTGATCTCTGACACAGCCCCAGTGTGGAATCCCTCACTAGTTGATCTCTGACACAGCCCCAGTGTGGAATCCCTCACTAGTTGATCTCTGACACAGCCCCAGTGTGGAATCCCTCACTAGTTGATCTCTGACACAGCCCCAGTGTGGAATCCCTCACTAGTTGATCTCTGACACAGCCCCAGTGTGGAATCCCTCACTAGTTGATCTCTGACACAGCCCCAGTGTGGAATCCCTCACTAGTTGATCTCTGACACAGCCCCAGTGTGGAATCCCTCACTAGTTGATCTCTGACACAGCCCCAGTGTGGAATCCCTCACTAGTTGATCTCTGACACAGCCCCAGTGTGGAATCCCTCACTAGTTGATCTCTGACACAGCCCCAGTGTGGAATCCCTCACTAGTTGATCTCTGACACAGCCCCAGTGTGGAATCCCTCACTAGTTGATCTCTGACACAGCCCCAGTGTGGAATCCCTCACTAGTTGATCTCTGACACAGCCCCAGTGTGGAATCCCTCACTAGTTGATCTCTGACACAGCCCCAGTGTGGAATCCCTCACTAGTTGATCTCTGACACAGCCCCAGTGTGGAATCCCTCACTAGTTGATCTCTGACACAGCCCCAGTGTGGAATCCCTCACTAGTTGATCTCTGACACAGCCCCAGTGTGGAATCCCTCACTAGTTGATCTCTGACACAGCCCCAGTGTGGAATCCCTCACTAGTTGATCTCTGACACAGCCCCAGTGTGGAATCCCTCACTAGTTGATCTCTGACACAGCCCCAGTGTGGAATCCCTCACTAGTTGATCTCTGACACAGCCCCAGTGTGGAATCCCTCACTAGTTGATCTCTGACACAGCCCCAGTGTGGAATCCCTCACTAGTTGATCTCTGACACAGCCCCAGTGTGGAATCCCTCACTAGTTGATCTCTGACACAGCCCCAGTGTGGAATCCCTCACTAGTTGATCTCTGACACAGCCCCAGTGTGGAATCCCTCACTAGTTGATCTCTGACACAGCCCCAGTGTGGAATCCCTCACTAGTTGATCTCTGACACAGCCCCAGTGTGGAATCCCTCACTAGTTGATCTCTGACACAGCCCCAGTGTGGAATCCCTCACTAGTTGATCTCTGACACAGCCCCAGTGTGGAATCCCTCACTAGTTGATCTCTGACACAGCCCCAGTGTGGAATCCCTCACTAGTTGATCTCTGACACAGCCCCAGTGTGGAATCCCTCACTAGTTGATCTCTGACACAGCCCCAGTGTGGAATCCCTCACTAGTTGATCTCTGACACAGCCCCAGTGTGGAATCCCTCACTAGTTGATCTCTGACACAGCCCCAGTGTGGAATCCCTCACTAGTTGATCTCTGACACAGCCCCAGTGTGGAATCCCTCACTAGTTGATCTCTGACACAGCCCCAGTGTGGAATCCCTCACTAGTTGATCTCTGACACAGCCCCAGTGTGGAATCCCTCACTAGTTGATCTCTGACACAGCCCCAGTGTGGAATCCCTCACTAGTTGATCTCTGACACAGCCCCAGTGTGGAATCCCTCACTAGTTGATCTCTGACACAGCCCCAGTGTGGAATCCCTCACTAGTTGATCTCTGACACAGCCCCAGTGTGGAATCCCTCACTAGTTGATCTCTGACACAGCCCCAGTGTGGAATCCCTCACTAGTTGATCTCTGACACAGCCCCAGTGTGGAATCCCTCACTAGTTGATCTCTGACACAGCCCCAGTGTGGAATCCCTCACTAGTTGATCTCTGACACAGCCCCAGTGTGGAATCCCTCACTAGTTGATCTCTGACACAGCCCCAGTGTGGAATCCCTCACTAGTTGATCTCTGACACAGCCCCAGTGTGGAATCCCTCACTAGTTGATCTCTGACACAGCCCCAGTGTGGAATCCCTCACTAGTTGATCTCTGACACAGCCCCAGTGTGGAATCCCTCACTAGTTGATCTCTGACACAGCCCCAGTGTGGAATCCCTCACTAGTTGATCTCTGACACAGCCCCATTGTGGAATCCCTCACTAGTTGATCTCTGACACAGCCCCAGTGTGGAATCCCTCACTAGTTGATCTCTGACACAGCCCCAGTGTGGAATCCCTCACTAGTTGATCTCTGACACAGCCCCAGTGTGGAATCCCTCACTAGTTGATCTCTGACACAGCCCCAGTGTGGAATCCCTCACTAGTTGATCTCTGACACAGCCCCAGTGTGGAATCCCTCACTAGTTGATCTCTGACACAGCCCCAGTGTGGAATCCCTCACTAGTTGATCTCTGACACAGCCCCAGTGTGGAATCCCTCACTAGTTGATCTCTGACACAGCCCCAGTGTGGAATCCCTCACTAGTTGATCTCTGACACAGCCCCAGTGTGGAATCCCTCACTAGTTGATCTCTGACACAGCCCCAGTGTGGAATCCCTCACTAGTTGATCTCTGACACAGCCCCAGTGTGGAATCCCTCACTAGTTGATCTCTGACACAGCCCCAGTGTGGAATCCCTCACTAGTTGATCTCTGACACAGCCCCAGTGTGGAATCCCTCACTAGTTGATCTCTGACACAGCCCCAGTGTGGAATCCCTCACTAGTTGATCTCTGACACAGCCCCAGTGTGGAATCCCTCACTAGTTGATCTCTGACACAGCCCCAGTGTGGAATCCCTCACTAGTTGATCTCTGACACAGCCCCAGTGTGGAATCCCTCACTAGTTGATCTCTGACACAGCCCCAGTGTGGAATCCCTCACTAGTTGATCTCTGACACAGCCCCAGTGTGGAATCCCTCACTAGTTGATCTCTGACACAGCCCCAGTGTGGAATCCCTCACTAGTTGATCTCTGACACAGCCCCAGTGTGGAATCCCTCACTAGTTGATCTCTGACACAGCCCCAGTGTGGAATCCCTCACTAGTTGATCTCTGACACAGCCCCAGTGTGGAATCCCTCACTAGTTGATCTCTGACACAGCCCCAGTGTGGAATCCCTCACTAGTTGATCTCTGACACAGCCCCAGTGTGGAATCCCTCACTAGTTGATCTCTGACACAGCCCCAGTGTGGAATCCCTCACTAGTTGATCTCTGACACAGCCCCAGTGTGGAATCCCTCACTAGTTGATCTCTGACACAGCCCCAGTGTGGAATCCCTCACTAGTTGATCTCTGACACAGCCCCAGTGTGGAATCCCTCACTAGTTGATCTCTGACACAGCCCCAGTGTGGAATCCCTCACTAGTTGATCTCTGACACAGCCCCAGTGTGGAATCCCTCACTAGTTGATCTCTGACACAGCCCCAGTGTGGAATCCCTCACTAGTTGATCTCTGACACAGCCCCAGTGTGGAATCCCTCACTAGTTGATCTCTGACACAGCCCCAGTGTGGAATCCCTCACTAGTTGATCTCTGACACAGCCCCAGTGTGGAATCCCTCACTAGTTGATCTCTGACACAGCCCCAGTGTGGAATCCCTCACTAGTTGATCTCTGACACAGCCCCAGTGTGGAATCCCTCACTAGTTGATCTCTGACACAGCCCCAGTGTGGAATCCCTCACTAGTTGATCTCTGACACAGCCCCAGTGTGGAATCCCTCACTAGTTGATCTCTGACACAGCCCCAGTGTGGAATCCCTCACTAGTTGATCTCTGACACAGCCCCAGTGTGGAATCCCTCACTAGTTGATCTCTGACACAGCCCCAGTGTGGAATCCCTCACTAGTTGATCTCTGACACAGCCCCAGTGTGGAATCCCTCACTAGTTGATCTCTGACACAGCCCCAGTGTGGAATCCCTCACTAGTTGATCTCTGACACAGCCCCAGTGTGGAATCCCTCACTAGTTGATCTCTGACACAGCCCCAGTGTGGAATCCCTCACTAGTTGATCTCTGACACAGCCCCAGTGTGGAATCCCTCACTAGTTGATCTCTGACACAGCCCCAGTGTGGAATCCCTCACTAGTTGATCTCTGACACAGCCCCAGTGTGGAATCCCTCACTAGTTGATCTCTGACACAGCCCCAGTGTGGAATCCCTCACTAGTTGATCTCTGACACAGCCCCAGTGTGGAATCCCTCACTAGTTGATCTCTGACACAGCCCCAGTGTGGAATCCCTCACTAGTTGATCTCTGACACAGCCCCAGTGTGGAATCCCTCACTAGTTGATCTCTGACACAGCCCCAGTGTGGAATCCCTCACTAGTTGATCTCTGACACAGCCCCAGTGTGGAATCCCTCACTAGTTGATCTCTGACACAGCCCCAGTGTGGAATCCCTCACTAGTTGATCTCTGACACAGCCCCAGTGTGGAATCCCTCACTAGTTGATCTCTGACACAGCCCCAGTGTGGAATCCCTCACTAGTTGATCTCTGACACAGCCCCAGTGTGGAATCCCTCACTAGTTGATCTCTGACACAGCCCCAGTGTGGAATCCCTCACTAGTTGATCTCTGACACAGCCCCAGTGTGGAATCCCTCACTAGTTGATCTCTGACACAGCCCCAGTGTGGAATCCCTCACTAGTTGATCTCTGACACAGCCCCAGTGTGGAATCCCTCACTAGTTGATCTCTGACACAGCCCCAGTGTGGAATCCCTCACTAGTTGATCTCTGACACAGCCCCAGTGTGGAATCCCTCACTAGTTGATCTCTGACACAGCCCCAGTGTGGAATCCCTCACTAGTTGATCTCTGACACAGCCCCAGTGTGGAATCCCTCACTAGTTGATCTCTGACACAGCCCCAGTGTGGAATCCCTCACTAGTTGATCTCTGACACAGCCCCAGTGTGGAATCCCTCACTAGTTGATCTCTGACACAGCCCCAGTGTGGAATCCCTCACTAGTTGATCTCTGACACAGCCCCAGTGTGGAATCCCTCACTAGTTGATCTCTGACACAGCCCCAGTGTGGAATCCCTCACTAGTTGATCTCTGACACAGCCCCAGTGTGGAATCCCTCACTAGTTGATCTCTGACACAGCCCCAGTGTGGAATCCCTCACTAGTTGATCTCTGACACAGCCCCAGTGTGGAATCCCTCACTAGTTGATCTCTGACACAGCCCCAGTGTGGAATCCCTCACTAGTTGATCTCTGACACAGCCCCAGTGTGGAATCCCTCACTAGTTGATCTCTGACACAGCCCCAGTGTGGAATCCCTCACTAGTTGATCTCTGACACAGCCCCAGTGTGGAATCCCTCACTAGTTGATCTCTGACACAGCCCCAGTGTGGAATCCCTCACTAGTTGATCTCTGACACAGCCCCAGTGTGGAATCCCTCACTAGTTGATCTCTGACACAGCCCCAGTGTGGAATCCCTCACTAGTTGATCTCTGACACAGCCCCAGTGTGGAATCCCTCACTAGTTGATCTCTGACACAGCCCCAGTGTGGAATCCCTCACTAGTTGATCTCTGACACAGCCCCAGTGTGGAATCCCTCACTAGTTGATCTCTGACACAGCCCCAGTGTGGAATCCCTCACTAGTTGATCTCTGACACAGCCCCAGTGTGGAATCCCTCACTAGTTGATCTCTGACACAGCCCCAGTGTGGAATCCCTCACTAGTTGATCTCTGACACAGCCCCAGTGTGGAATCCCTCACTAGTTGATCTCTGACACAGCCCCAGTGTGGAATCCCTCACTAGTTGATCTCTGACACAGCCCCAGTGTGGAATCCCTCACTAGTTGATCTCTGACACAGCCCCAGTGTGGAATCCCTCACTAGTTGATCTCTGACACAGCCCCAGTGTGGAATCCCTCACTAGTTGATCTCTGACACAGCCCCAGTGTGGAATCCCTCACTAGTTGATCTCTGACACAGCCCCAGTGTGGAATCCCTCACTAGTTGATCTCTGACACAGCCCCAGTGTGGAATCCCTCACTAGTTGATCTCTGACACAGCCCCAGTGTGGAATCCCTCACTAGTTGATCTCTGACACAGCCCCAGTGTGGAATCCCTCACTAGTTGATCTCTGACACAGCCCCAGTGTGGAATCCCTCACTAGTTGATCTCTGACACAGCCCCAGTGTGGAATCCCTCACTAGTTGATCTCTGACACAGCCCCAGTGTGGAATCCCTCACTAGTTGATCTCTGACACAGCCCCAGTGTGGAATCCCTCACTAGTTGATCTCTGACACAGCCCCAGTGTGGAATCCCTCACTAGTTGATCTCTGACACAGCCCCAGTGTGGAATCCCTCACTAGTTGATCTCTGACACAGCCCCAGTGTGGAATCCCTCACTAGTTGATCTCTGACACAGCCCCAGTGTGGAATCCCTCACTAGTTGATCTCTGACACAGCCCCAGTGTGGAATCCCTCACTAGTTGATCTCTGACACAGCCCCAGTGTGGAATCCCTCACTAGTTGATCTCTGACACAGCCCCAGTGTGGAATCCCTCACTAGTTGATCTCTGACACAGCCCCAGTGTGGAATCCCTCACTAGTTGATCTCTGACACAGCCCCAGTGTGGAATCCCTCACTAGTTGATCTCTGACACAGCCCCAGTGTGGAATCCCTCACTAGTTGATCTCTGACACAGCCCCAGTGTGGAATCCCTCACTAGTTGATCTCTGACACAGCCCCAGTGTGGAATCCCTCACTAGTTGATCTCTGACACAGCCCCAGTGTGGAATCCCTCACTAGTTGATCTCTGACACAGCCCCAGTGTGGAATCCCTCACTAGTTGATCTCTGACACAGCCCCAGTGTGGAATCCCTCACTAGTTGATCTCTGACACAGCCCCAGTGTGGAATCCCTCACTAGTTGATCTCTGACACAGCCCCAGTGTGGAATCCCTCACTAGTTGATCTCTGACACAGCCCCAGTGTGGAATCCCTCACTAGTTGATCTCTGACACAGCCCCAGTGTGGAATCCCTCACTAGTTGATCTCTGACACAGCCCCAGTGTGGAATCCCTCACTAGTTGATCTCTGACACAGCCCCAGTGTGGAATCCCTCACTAGTTGATCTCTGACACAGCCCCAGTGTGGAATCCCTCACTAGTTGATCTCTGACACAGCCCCAGTGTGGAATCCCTCACTAGTTGATCTCTGACACAGCCCCAGTGTGGAATCCCTCACTAGTTGATCTCTGACACAGCCCCAGTGTGGAATCCCTCACTAGTTGATCTCTGACACAGCCCCAGTGTGGAATCCCTCACTAGTTGATCTCTGACACAGCCCCAGTGTGGAATCCCTCACTAGTTGATCTCTGACACAGCCCCAGTGTGGAATCCCTCACTAGTTGATCTCTGACACAGCCCCAGTGTGGAATCCCTCACTAGTTGATCTCTGACACAGCCCCAGTGTGGAATCCCTCACTAGTTGATCTCTGACACAGCCCCAGTGTGGAATCCCTCACTAGTTGATCTCTGACACAGCCCCAGTGTGGAATCCCTCACTAGTTGATCTCTGACACAGCCCCAGTGTGGAATCCCTCACTAGTTGATCTCTGACACAGCCCCAGTGTGGAATCCCTCACTAGTTGATCTCTGACACAGCCCCAGTGTGGAATCCCTCACTAGTTGATCTCTGACACAGCCCCAGTGTGGAATCCCTCACTAGTTGATCTCTGACACAGCCCCAGTGTGGAATCCCTCACTAGTTGATCTCTGACACAGCCCCAGTGTGGAATCCCTCACTAGTTGATCTCTGACACAGCCCCAGTGTGGAATCCCTCACTAGTTGATCTCTGACACAGCCCCAGTGTGGAATCCCTCACTAGTTGATCTCTGACACAGCCCCAGTGTGGAATCCCTCACTAGTTGATCTCTGACACAGCCCCAGTGTGGAATCCCTCACTAGTTGATCTCTGACACAGCCCCAGTGTGGAATCCCTCACTAGTTGATCTCTGACACAGCCCCAGTGTGGAATCCCTCACTAGTTGATCTCTGACACAGCCCCAGTGTGGAATCCCTCACTAGTTGATCTCTGACACAGCCCCAGTGTGGAATCCCTCACTAGTTGATCTCTGACACAGCCCCAGTGTGGAATCCCTCACTAGTTGATCTCTGACACAGCCCCAGTGTGGAATCCCTCACTAGTTGATCTCTGACACAGCCCCAGTGTGGAATCCCTCACTAGTTGATCTCTGACACAGCCCCAGTGTGGAATCCCTCACTAGTTGATCTCTGACACAGCCCCAGTGTGGAATCCCTCACTAGTTGATCTCTGACACAGCCCCAGTGTGGAATCCCTCACTAGTTGATCTCTGACACAGCCCCAGTGTGGAATCCCTCACTAGTTGATCTCTGACACAGCCCCAGTGTGGAATCCCTCACTAGTTGATCTCTGACACAGCCCCAGTGTGGAATCCCTCACTAGTTGATCTCTGACACAGCCCCAGTGTGGAATCCCTCACTAGTTGATCTCTGACACAGCCCCAGTGTGGAATCCCTCACTAGTTGATCTCTGACACAGCCCCAGTGTGGAATCCCTCACTAGTTGATCTCTGACACAGCCCCAGTGTGGAATCCCTCACTAGTTGATCTCTGACACAGCCCCAGTGTGGAATCCCTCACTAGTTGATCTCTGACACAGCCCCAGTGTGGAATCCCTCACTAGTTGATCTCTGACACAGCCCCAGTGTGGAATCCCTCACTAGTTGATCTCTGACACAGCCCCAGTGTGGAATCCCTCACTAGTTGATCTCTGACACAGCCCCAGTGTGGAATCCCTCACTAGTTGATCTCTGACACAGCCCCAGTGTGGAATCCCTCACTAGTTGATCTCTGACACAGCCCCAGTGTGGAATCCCTCACTAGTTGATCTCTGACACAGCCCCAGTGTGGAATCCCTCACTAGTTGATCTCTGACACAGCCCCAGTGTGGAATCCCTCACTAGTTGATCTCTGACACAGCCCCAGTGTGGAATCCCTCACTAGTTGATCTCTGACACAGCCCCAGTGTGGAATCCCTCACTAGTTGATCTCTGACACAGCCCCAGTGTGGAATCCCTCACTAGTTGATCTCTGACACAGCCCCAGTGTGGAATCCCTCACTAGTTGATCTCTGACACAGCCCCAGTGTGGAATCCCTCACTAGTTGATCTCTGACACAGCCCCAGTGTGGAATCCCTCACTAGTTGATCTCTGACACAGCCCCAGTGTGGAATCCCTCACTAGTTGATCTCTGACACAGCCCCAGTGTGGAATCCCTCACTAGTTGATCTCTGACACAGCCCCAGTGTGGAATCCCTCACTAGTTGATCTCTGACACAGCCCCAGTGTGGAATCCCTCACTAGTTGATCTCTGACACAGCCCCAGTGTGGAATCCCTCACTAGTTGATCTCTGACACAGCCCCAGTGTGGAATCCCTCACTAGTTGATCTCTGACACAGCCCCAGTGTGGAATCCCTCACTAGTTGATCTCTGACACAGCCCCAGTGTGGAATCCCTCACTAGTTGATCTCTGACACAGCCCCAGTGTGGAATCCCTCACTAGTTGATCTCTGACACAGCCCCAGTGTGGAATCCCTCACTAGTTGATCTCTGACACAGCCCCAGTGTGGAATCCCTCACTAGTTGATCTCTGACACAGCCCCAGTGTGGAATCCCTCACTAGTTGATCTCTGACACAGCCCCAGTGTGGAATCCCTCACTAGTTGATCTCTGACACAGCCCCAGTGTGGAATCCCTCACTAGTTGATCTCTGACACAGCCCCAGTGTGGAATCCCTCACTAGTTGATCTCTGACACAGCCCCAGTGTGGAATCCCTCACTAGTTGATCTCTGACACAGCCCCAGTGTGGAATCCCTCACTAGTTGATCTCTGACACAGCCCCAGTGTGGAATCCCTCACTAGTTGATCTCTGACACAGCCCCAGTGTGGAATCCCTCACTAGTTGATCTCTGACACAGCCCCAGTGTGGAATCCCTCACTAGTTGATCTCTGACACAGCCCCAGTGTGGAATCCCTCACTAGTTGATCTCTGACACAGCCCCAGTGTGGAATCCCTCACTAGTTGATCTCTGACACAGCCCCAGTGTGGAATCCCTCACTAGTTGATCTCTGACACAGCCCCAGTGTGGAATCCCTCACTAGTTGATCTCTGACACAGCCCCAGTGTGGAATCCCTCACTAGTTGATCTCTGACACAGCCCCAGTGTGGAATCCCTCACTAGTTGATCTCTGACACAGCCCCAGTGTGGAATCCCTCACTAGTTGATCTCTGACACAGCCCCAGTGTGGAATCCCTCACTAGTTGATCTCTGACACAGCCCCAGTGTGGAATCCCTCACTAGTTGATCTCTGACACAGCCCCAGTGTGGAATCCCTCACTAGTTGATCTCTGACACAGCCCCAGTGTGGAATCCCTCACTAGTTGATCTCTGACACAGCCCCAGTGTGGAATCCCTCACTAGTTGATCTCTGACACAGCCCCAGTGTGGAATCCCTCACTAGTTGATCTCTGACACAGCCCCAGTGTGGAATCCCTCACTAGTTGATCTCTGACACAGCCCCAGTGTGGAATCCCTCACTAGTTGATCTCTGACACAGCCCCAGTGTGGAATCCCTCACTAGTTGATCTCTGACACAGCCCCAGTGTGGAATCCCTCACTAGTTGATCTCTGACACAGCCCCAGTGTGGAATCCCTCACTAGTTGATCTCTGACACAGCCCCAGTGTGGAATCCCTCACTAGTTGATCTCTGACACAGCCCCAGTGTGGAATCCCTCACTAGTTGATCTCTGACACAGCCCCAGTGTGGAATCCCTCACTAGTTGATCTCTGACACAGCCCCAGTGTGGAATCCCTCACTAGTTGATCTCTGACACAGCCCCAGTGTGGAATCCCTCACTAGTTGATCTCTGACACAGCCCCAGTGTGGAATCCCTCACTAGTTGATCTCTGACACAGCCCCAGTGTGGAATCCCTCACTAGTTGATCTCTGACACAGCCCCAGTGTGGAATCCCTCACTAGTTGATCTCTGACACAGCCCCAGTGTGGAATCCCTCACTAGTTGATCTCTGACACAGCCCCAGTGTGGAATCCCTCACTAGTTGATCTCTGACACAGCCCCAGTGTGGAATCCCTCACTAGTTGATCTCTGACACAGCCCCAGTGTGGAATCCCTCACTAGTTGATCTCTGACACAGCCCCAGTGTGGAATCCCTCACTAGTTGATCTCTGACACAGCCCCAGTGTGGAATCCCTCACTAGTTGATCTCTGACACAGCCCCAGTGTGGAATCCCTCACTAGTTGATCTCTGACACAGCCCCAGTGTGGAATCCCTCACTAGTTGATCTCTGACACAGCCCCAGTGTGGAATCCCTCACTAGTTGATCTCTGACACAGCCCCAGTGTGGAATCCCTCACTAGTTGATCTCTGACACAGCCCCAGTGTGGAATCCCTCACTAGTTGATCTCTGACACAGCCCCAGTGTGGAATCCCTCACTAGTTGATCTCTGACACAGCCCCAGTGTGGAATCCCTCACTAGTTGATCTCTGACACAGCCCCAGTGTGGAATCCCTCACTAGTTGATCTCTGACACAGCCCCAGTGTGGAATCCCTCACTAGTTGATCTCTGACACAGCCCCAGTGTGGAATCCCTCACTAGTTGATCTCTGACACAGCCCCAGTGTGGAATCCCTCACTAGTTGATCTCTGACACAGCCCCAGTGTGGAATCCCTCACTAGTTGATCTCTGACACAGCCCCAGTGTGGAATCCCTCACTAGTTGATCTCTGACACAGCCCCAGTGTGGAATCCCTCACTAGTTGATCTCTGACACAGCCCCAGTGTGGAATCCCTCACTAGTTGATCTCTGACACAGCCCCAGTGTGGAATCCCTCACTAGTTGATCTCTGACACAGCCCCAGTGTGGAATCCCTCACTAGTTGATCTCTGACACAGCCCCAGTGTGGAATCCCTCACTAGTTGATCTCTGACACAGCCCCAGTGTGGAATCCCTCACTAGTTGATCTCTGACACAGCCCCAGTGTGGAATCCCTCACTAGTTGATCTCTGACACAGCCCCAGTGTGGAATCCCTCACTAGTTGATCTCTGACACAGCCCCAGTGTGGAATCCCTCACTAGTTGATCTCTGACACAGCCCCAGTGTGGAATCCCTCACTAGTTGATCTCTGACACAGCCCCAGTGTGGAATCCCTCACTAGTTGATCTCTGACACAGCCCCAGTGTGGAATCCCTCACTAGTTGATCTCTGACACAGCCCCAGTGTGGAATCCCTCACTAGTTGATCTCTGACACAGCCCCAGTGTGGAATCCCTCACTAGTTGATCTCTGACACAGCCCCAGTGTGGAATCCCTCACTAGTTGATCTCTGACACAGCCCCAGTGTGGAATCCCTCACTAGTTGATCTCTGACACAGCCCCAGTGTGGAATCCCTCACTAGTTGATCTCTGACACAGCCCCAGTGTGGAATCCCTCACTAGTTGATCTCTGACACAGCCCCAGTGTGGAATCCCTCACTAGTTGATCTCTGACACAGCCCAGTGTGGAATCCCTCACTAGTTGATCTCTGACACAGCCCCAGTGTGGAATCCCTCACCAGTTGATCTCTGACACAGCCCCAGTGTGAAATCCCTCACTAGTTGATCTCTGACACAGCCCCAGTGTGGAATCCCTCACTAGTTGATATCTGACACAGACCCAGTGTGGAATCCCTCACTAGTTGATCTCTGACACAGCCCCAGTGTGGAATCCCTCACTAGTTGATCTCTGACACAGCCCCAGTGTGGAATCCCTCACTAGTTGATCTCTGACACAGCCCCAGTGTGGAATCCCTCACTAGTTGATCTCTGACACAGCCCCAGTGTGGAATCCCTCACTAGTTGATCTCTGACACAGCCCCAGTGTGGAATCCCTCACTAGTTGATCTCTGACACAGCCCCAGTGTGGAATCCCTCACTAGTTGATCTCTGACACAGCCCCAGTGTGGAATCCCTCACTAGTTGATCTCTGACACAGCCCCAGTGTGGAATCCCTCACTAGTTGATCTCTGACACAGCCCCAGTGTGGAATCCCTCACTAGTTGATCTCTGACACAGCCCCAGTGTGGAATCCCTCACTAGTTGATCTCTGACACAGCCCCAGTGTGGAATCCCTCACTAGTTGATCTCTGACACAGCCCCAGTGTGGAATCCCTCACTAGTTGATCTCTGACACAGCCCCAGTGTGGAATCCCTCACTAGTTGATCTCTGACACAGCCCCAGTGTGGAATCCCTCACTAGTTGATCTCTGACACAGCCCCAGTGTGGAATCCCTCACTAGTTGATCTCTGACACAGCCCCAGTGTGGAATCCCTCACTAGTTGATCTCTGACACAGCCCCAGTGTGGAATCCCTCACTAGTTGATCTCTGACACAGCCCCAGTGTGGAATCCCTCACTAGTTGATCTCTGACACAGCCCCAGTGTGGAATCCCTCACTAGTTGATCTCTGACACAGCCCCAGTGTGGAATCCCTCACTAGTTGATCTCTGACACAGCCCCAGTGTGGAATCCCTCACTAGTTGATCTCTGACACAGCCCCAGTGTGGAATCCCTCACTAGTTGATCTCTGACACAGCCCCAGTGTGGAATCCCTCACTAGTTGATCTCTGACACAGCCCCAGTGTGGAATCCCTCACTAGTTGATCTCTGACACAGCCCCAGTGTGGAATCCCTCACTAGTTGATCTCTGACACAGCCCCAGTGTGGAATCCCTCACTAGTTGATCTCTGACACAGCCCCAGTGTGGAATCCCTCACTAGTTGATCTCTGACACAGCCCCAGTGTGGAATCCCTCACTAGTTGATCTCTGACACAGCCCCAGTGTGGAATCCCTCACTAGTTGATCTCTGACACAGCCCCAGTGTGGAATCCCTCACTAGTTGATCTCTGACACAGCCCCAGTGTGGAATCCCTCACTAGTTGATCTCTGACACAGCCCCAGTGTGGAATCCCTCACTAGTTGATCTCTGACACAGCCCCAGTGTGGAATCCCTCACTAGTTGATCTCTGACACAGCCCCAGTGTGGAATCCCTCACTAGTTGATCTCTGACACAGCCCCAGTGTGGAATCCCTCACTAGTTGATCTCTGACACAGCCCCAGTGTGGAATCCCTCACTAGTTGATCTCTGACACAGCCCCAGTGTGGAATCCCTCACTAGTTGATCTCTGACACAGCCCCAGTGTGGAATCCCTCACTAGTTGATCTCTGACACAGCCCCAGTGTGGAATCCCTCACTAGTTGATCTCTGACACAGCCCCAGTGTGGAATCCCTCACTAGTTGATCTCTGACACAGCCCCAGTGTGGAATCCCTCACTAGTTGATCTCTGACACAGCCCCAGTGTGGAATCCCTCACTAGTTGATCTCTGACACAGCCCCAGTGTGGAATCCCTCACTAGTTGATCTCTGACACAGCCCCAGTGTGGAATCCCTCACTAGTTGATCTCTGACACAGCCCCAGTGTGGAATCCCTCACTAGTTGATCTCTGACACAGCCCCAGTGTGGAATCCCTCACTAGTTGATCTCTGACACAGCCCCAGTGTGGAATCCCTCACTAGTTGATCTCTGACACAGCCCCAGTGTGGAATCCCTCACTAGTTGATCTCTGACACAGCCCCAGTGTGGAATCCCTCACTAGTTGATCTCTGACACAGCCCCAGTGTGGAATCCCTCACTAGTTGATCTCTGACACAGCCCCAGTGTGGAATCCCTCACTAGTTGATCTCTGACACAGCCCCAGTGTGGAATCCCTCACTAGTTGATCTCTGACACAGCCCCAGTGTGGAATCCCTCACTAGTTGATCTCTGACACAGCCCCAGTGTGGAATCCCTCACTAGTTGATCTCTGACACAGCCCCAGTGTGGAATCCCTCACTAGTTGATCTCTGACACAGCCCCAGTGTGGAATCCCTCACTAGTTGATCTCTGACACAGCCCCAGTGTGGAATCCCTCACTAGTTGATCTCTGACACAGCCCCAGTGTGGAATCCCTCACTAGTTGATCTCTGACACAGCCCCAGTGTGGAATCCCTCACTAGTTGATCTCTGACACAGCCCCAGTGTGGAATCCCTCACTAGTTGATCTCTGACACAGCCCCAGTGTGGAATCCCTCACTAGTTGATCTCTGACACAGCCCCAGTGTGGAATCCCTCACTAGTTGATCTCTGACACAGCCCCAGTGTGGAATCCCTCACTAGTTGATCTCTGACACAGCCCCAGTGTGGAATCCCTCACTAGTTGATCTCTGACACAGCCCCAGTGTGGAATCCCTCACTAGTTGATCTCTGACACAGCCCCAGTGTGGAATCCCTCACTAGTTGATCTCTGACACAGCCCCAGTGTGGAATCCCTCACTAGTTGATCTCTGACACAGCCCCAGTGTGGAATCCCTCACTAGTTGATCTCTGACACAGCCCCAGTGTGGAATCCCTCACTAGTTGATCTCTGACACAGCCCCAGTGTGGAATCCCTCACTAGTTGATCTCTGACACAGCCCCAGTGTGGAATCCCTCACTAGTTGATCTCTGACACAGCCCCAGTGTGGAATCCCTCACTAGTTGATCTCTGACACAGCCCCAGTGTGGAATCCCTCACTAGTTGATCTCTGACACAGCCCCAGTGTGGAATCCCTCACTAGTTGATCTCTGACACAGCCCCAGTGTGGAATCCCTCACTAGTTGATCTCTGACACAGCCCCAGTGTGGAATCCCTCACTAGTTGATCTCTGACACAGCCCCAGTGTGGAATCCCTCACTAGTTGATCTCTGACACAGCCCCAGTGTGGAATCCCTCACTAGTTGATCTCTGACACAGCCCCAGTGTGGAATCCCTCACTAGTTGATCTCTGACACAGCCCCAGTGTGGAATCCCTCACTAGTTGATCTCTGACACAGCCCCAGTGTGGAATCCCTCACTAGTTGATCTCTGACACAGCCCCAGTGTGGAATCCCTCACTAGTTGATCTCTGACACAGCCCCAGTGTGGAATCCCTCACTAGTTGATCTCTGACACAGCCCCAGTGTGGAATCCCTCACTAGTTGATCTCTGACACAGCCCCAGTGTGGAATCCCTCACTAGTTGATCTCTGACACAGCCCCAGTGTGGAATCCCTCACTAGTTGATCTCTGACACAGCCCCAGTGTGGAATCCCTCACTAGTTGATCTCTGACACAGCCCCAGTGTGGAATCCCTCACTAGTTGATCTCTGACACAGCCCCAGTGTGGAATCCCTCACTAGTTGATCTCTGACACAGCCCCAGTGTGGAATCCCTCACTAGTTGATCTCTGACACAGCCCCAGTGTGGAATCCCTCACTAGTTGATCTCTGACACAGCCCCAGTGTGGAATCCCTCACTAGTTGATCTCTGACACAGCCCCAGTGTGGAATCCCTCACTAGTTGATCTCTGACACAGCCCCAGTGTGGAATCCCTCACTAGTTGATCTCTGACACAGCCCCAGTGTGGAATCCCTCACTAGTTGATCTCTGACACAGCCCCAGTGTGGAATCCCTCACTAGTTGATCTCTGACACAGCCCCAGTGTGGAATCCCTCACTAGTTGATCTCTGACACAGCCCCAGTGTGGAATCCCTCACTAGTTGATCTCTGACACAGCCCCAGTGTGGAATCCCTCACTAGTTGATCTCTGACACAGCCCCAGTGTGGAATCCCTCACTAGTTGATCTCTGACACAGCCCCAGTGTGGAATCCCTCACTAGTTGATCTCTGACACAGCCCCAGTGTGGAATCCCTCACTAGTTGATCTCTGACACAGCCCCAGTGTGGAATCCCTCACTAGTTGATCTCTGACACAGCCCCAGTGTGGAATCCCTCACTAGTTGATCTCTGACACAGCCCCAGTGTGGAATCCCTCACTAGTTGATCTCTGACACAGCCCCAGTGTGGAATCCCTCACTAGTTGATCTCTGACACAGCCCCAGTGTGGAATCCCTCACTAGTTGATCTCTGACACAGCCCCAGTGTGGAATCCCTCACTAGTTGATCTCTGACACAGCCCCAGTGTGGAATCCCTCACTAGTTGATCTCTGACACAGCCCCAGTGTGGAATCCCTCACTAGTTGATCTCTGACACAGCCCCAGTGTGGAATCCCTCACTAGTTGATCTCTGACACAGCCCCAGTGTGGAATCCCTCACTAGTTGATCTCTGACACAGCCCCAGTGTGGAATCCCTCACTAGTTGATCTCTGACACAGCCCCAGTGTGGAATCCCTCACTAGTTGATCTCTGACACAGCCCCAGTGTGGAATCCCTCACTAGTTGATCTCTGACACAGCCCCAGTGTGGAATCCCTCACTAGTTGATCTCTGACACAGCCCCAGTGTGGAATCCCTCACTAGTTGATCTCTGACACAGCCCCAGTGTGGAATCCCTCACTAGTTGATCTCTGACACAGCCCCAGTGTGGAATCCCTCACTAGTTGATCTCTGACACAGCCCCAGTGTGGAATCCCTCACTAGTTGATCTCTGACACAGCCCCAGTGTGGAATCCCTCACTAGTTGATCTCTGACACAGCCCCAGTGTGGAATCCCTCACTAGTTGATCTCTGACACAGCCCCAGTGTGGAATCCCTCACTAGTTGATCTCTGACACAGCCCCAGTGTGGAATCCCTCACTAGTTGATCTCTGACACAGCCCCAGTGTGGAATCCCTCACTAGTTGATCTCTGACACAGCCCCAGTGTGGAATCCCTCACTAGTTGATCTCTGACACAGCCCCAGTGTGGAATCCCTCACTAGTTGATCTCTGACACAGCCCCAGTGTGGAATCCCTCACTAGTTGATCTCTGACACAGCCCCAGTGTGGAATCCCTCACTAGTTGATCTCTGACACAGCCCCAGTGTGGAATCCCTCACTAGTTGATCTCTGACACAGCCCCAGTGTGGAATCCCTCACTAGTTGATCTCTGACACAGCCCCAGTGTGGAATCCCTCACTAGTTGATCTCTGACACAGCCCCAGTGTGGAATCCCTCACTAGTTGATCTCTGACACAGCCCCAGTGTGGAATCCCTCACTAGTTGATCTCTGACACAGCCCCAGTGTGGAATCCCTCACTAGTTGATCTCTGACACAGCCCCAGTGTGGAATCCCTCACTAGTTGATCTCTGACACAGCCCCAGTGTGGAATCCCTCACTAGTTGATCTCTGACACAGCCCCAGTGTGGAATCCCTCACTAGTTGATCTCTGACACAGCCCCAGTGTGGAATCCCTCACTAGTTGATCTCTGACACAGCCCCAGTGTGGAATCCCTCACTAGTTGATCTCTGACACAGCCCCAGTGTGGAATCCCTCACTAGTTGATCTCTGACACAGCCCCAGTGTGGAATCCCTCACTAGTTGATCTCTGACACAGCCCCAGTGTGGAATCCCTCACTAGTTGATCTCTGACACAGCCCCAGTGTGGAATCCCTCACTAGTTGATCTCTGACACAGCCCCAGTGTGGAATCCCTCACTAGTTGATCTCTGACACAGCCCCAGTGTGGAATCCCTCACTAGTTGATCTCTGACACAGCCCCAGTGTGGAATCCCTCACTAGTTGATCTCTGACACAGCCCCAGTGTGGAATCCCTCACTAGTTGATCTCTGACACAGCCCCAGTGTGGAATCCCTCACTAGTTGATCTCTGACACAGCCCCAGTGTGGAATCCCTCACTAGTTGATCTCTGACACAGCCCCAGTGTGGAATCCCTCACTAGTTGATCTCTGACACAGCCCCAGTGTGGAATCCCTCACTAGTTGATCTCTGACACAGCCCCAGTGTGGAATCCCTCACTAGTTGATCTCTGACACAGCCCCAGTGTGGAATCCCTCACTAGTTGATCTCTGACACAGCCCCAGTGTGGAATCCCTCACTAGTTGATCTCTGACACAGCCCCAGTGTGGAATCCCTCACTAGTTGATCTCTGACACAGCCCCAGTGTGGAATCCCTCACTAGTTGATCTCTGACACAGCCCCAGTGTGGAATCCCTCACTAGTTGATCTCTGACACAGCCCCAGTGTGGAATCCCTCACTAGTTGATCTCTGACACAGCCCCAGTGTGGAATCCCTCACTAGTTGATCTCTGACACAGCCCCAGTGTGGAATCCCTCACTAGTTGATCTCTGACACAGCCCCAGTGTGGAATCCCTCACTAGTTGATCTCTGACACAGCCCCAGTGTGGAATCCCTCACTAGTTGATCTCTGACACAGCCCCAGTGTGGAATCCCTCACTAGTTGATCTCTGACACAGCCCCAGTGTGGAATCCCTCACTAGTTGATCTCTGACACAGCCCCAGTGTGGAATCCCTCACTAGTTGATCTCTGACACAGCCCCAGTGTGGAATCCCTCACTAGTTGATCTCTGACACAGCCCCAGTGTGGAATCCCTCACTAGTTGATCTCTGACACAGCCCCAGTGTGGAATCCCTCACTAGTTGATCTCTGACACAGCCCCAGTGTGGAATCCCTCACTAGTTGATCTCTGACACAGCCCCAGTGTGGAATCCCTCACTAGTTGATCTCTGACACAGCCCCAGTGTGGAATCCCTCACTAGTTGATCTCTGACACAGCCCCAGTGTGGAATCCCTCACTAGTTGATCTCTGACACAGCCCCAGTGTGGAATCCCTCACTAGTTGATCTCTGACACAGCCCCAGTGTGGAATCCCTCACTAGTTGATCTCTGACACAGCCCCAGTGTGGAATCCCTCACTAGTTGATCTCTGACACAGCCCCAGTGTGGAATCCCTCACTAGTTGATCTCTGACACAGCCCCAGTGTGGAATCCCTCACTAGTTGATCTCTGACACAGCCCCAGTGTGGAATCCCTCACTAGTTGATCTCTGACACAGCCCCAGTGTGGAATCCCTCACTAGTTGATCTCTGACACAGCCCCAGTGTGGAATCCCTCACTAGTTGATCTCTGACACAGCCCCAGTGTGGAATCCCTCACTAGTTGATCTCTGACACAGCCCCAGTGTGGAATCCCTCACTAGTTGATCTCTGACACAGCCCCAGTGTGGAATCCCTCACTAGTTGATCTCTGACACAGCCCCAGTGTGGAATCCCTCACTAGTTGATCTCTGACACAGCCCCAGTGTGGAATCCCTCACTAGTTGATCTCTGACACAGCCCCAGTGTGGAATCCCTCACTAGTTGATCTCTGACACAGCCCCAGTGTGGAATCCCTCACTAGTTGATCTCTGACACAGCCCCAGTGTGGAATCCCTCACTAGTTGATCTCTGACACAGCCCCAGTGTGGAATCCCTCACTAGTTGATCTCTGACACAGCCCCAGTGTGGAATCCCTCACTAGTTGATCTCTGACACAGCCCCAGTGTGGAATCCCTCACTAGTTGATCTCTGACACAGCCCCAGTGTGGAATCCCTCACTAGTTGATCTCTGACACAGCCCCAGTGTGGAATCCCTCACTAGTTGATCTCTGACACAGCCCCAGTGTGGAATCCCTCACTAGTTGATCTCTGACACAGCCCCAGTGTGGAATCCCTCACTAGTTGATCTCTGACACAGCCCCAGTGTGGAATCCCTCACTAGTTGATCTCTGACACAGCCCCAGTGTGGAATCCCTCACTAGTTGATCTCTGACACAGCCCCAGTGTGGAATCCCTCACTAGTTGATCTCTGACACAGCCCCAGTGTGGAATCCCTCACTAGTTGATCTCTGACACAGCCCCAGTGTGGAATCCCTCACTAGTTGATCTCTGACACAGCCCCAGTGTGGAATCCCTCACTAGTTGATCTCTGACACAGCCCCAGTGTGGAATCCCTCACTAGTTGATCTCTGACACAGCCCCAGTGTGGAATCCCTCACTAGTTGATCTCTGACACAGCCCCAGTGTGGAATCCCTCACTAGTTGATCTCTGACACAGCCCCAGTGTGGAATCCCTCACTAGTTGATCTCTGACACAGCCCCAGTGTGGAATCCCTCACTAGTTGATCTCTGACACAGCCCCAGTGTGGAATCCCTCACTAGTTGATCTCTGACACAGCCCCAGTGTGGAATCCCTCACTAGTTGATCTCTGACACAGCCCCAGTGTGGAATCCCTCACTAGTTGATCTCTGACACAGCCCCAGTGTGGAATCCCTCACTAGTTGATCTCTGACACAGCCCCAGTGTGGAATCCCTCACTAGTTGATCTCTGACACAGCCCCAGTGTGGAATCCCTCACTAGTTGATCTCTGACACAGCCCCAGTGTGGAATCCCTCACTAGTTGATCTCTGACACAGCCCCAGTGTGGAATCCCTCACTAGTTGATCTCTGACACAGCCCCAGTGTGGAATCCCTCACTAGTTGATCTCTGACACAGCCCCAGTGTGGAATCCCTCACTAGTTGATCTCTGACACAGCCCCAGTGTGGAATCCCTCACTAGTTGATCTCTGACACAGCCCCAGTGTGGAATCCCTCACTAGTTGATCTCTGACACAGCCCCAGTGTGGAATCCCTCACTAGTTGATCTCTGACACAGCCCCAGTGTGGAATCCCTCACTAGTTGATCTCTGACACAGCCCCAGTGTGGAATCCCTCACTAGTTGATCTCTGACACAGCCCCAGTGTGGAATCCCTCACTAGTTGATCTCTGACACAGCCCCAGTGTGGAATCCCTCACTAGTTGATCTCTGACACAGCCCCAGTGTGGAATCCCTCACTAGTTGATCTCTGACACAGCCCCAGTGTGGAATCCCTCACTAGTTGATCTCTGACACAGCCCCAGTGTGGAATCCCTCACTAGTTGATCTCTGACACAGCCCCAGTGTGGAATCCCTCACTAGTTGATCTCTGACACAGCCCCAGTGTGGAATCCCTCACTAGTTGATCTCTGACACAGCCCCAGTGTGGAATCCCTCACTAGTTGATCTCTGACACAGCCCCAGTGTGGAATCCCTCACTAGTTGATCTCTGACACAGCCCCAGTGTGGAATCCCTCACTAGTTGATCTCTGACACAGCCCCAGTGTGGAATCCCTCACTAGTTGATCTCTGACACAGCCCCAGTGTGGAATCCCTCACTAGTTGATCTCTGACACAGCCCCAGTGTGGAATCCCTCACTAGTTGATCTCTGACACAGCCCCAGTGTGGAATCCCTCACTAGTTGATCTCTGACACAGCCCCAGTGTGGAATCCCTCACTAGTTGATCTCTGACACAGCCCCAGTGTGGAATCCCTCACTAGTTGATCTCTGACACAGCCCCAGTGTGGAATCCCTCACTAGTTGATCTCTGACACAGCCCCAGTGTGGAATCCCTCACTAGTTGATCTCTGACACAGCCCCAGTGTGGAATCCCTCACTAGTTGATCTCTGACACAGCCCCAGTGTGGAATCCCTCACTAGTTGATCTCTGACACAGCCCCAGTGTGGAATCCCTCACTAGTTGATCTCTGACACAGCCCCAGTGTGGAATCCCTCACTAGTTGATCTCTGACACAGCCCCAGTGTGGAATCCCTCACTAGTTGATCTCTGACACAGCCCCAGTGTGGAATCCCTCACTAGTTGATCTCTGACACAGCCCCAGTGTGGAATCCCTCACTAGTTGATCTCTGACACAGCCCCAGTGTGGAATCCCTCACTAGTTGATCTCTGACACAGCCCCAGTGTGGAATCCCTCACTAGTTGATCTCTGACACAGCCCCAGTGTGGAATCCCTCACTAGTTGATCTCTGACACAGCCCCAGTGTGGAATCCCTCACTAGTTGATCTCTGACACAGCCCCAGTGTGGAATCCCTCACTAGTTGATCTCTGACACAGCCCCAGTGTGGAATCCCTCACTAGTTGATCTCTGACACAGCCCCAGTGTGGAATCCCTCACTAGTTGATCTCTGACACAGCCCCAGTGTGGAATCCCTCACTAGTTGATCTCTGACACAGCCCCAGTGTGGAATCCCTCACTAGTTGATCTCTGACACAGCCCCAGTGTGGAATCCCTCACTAGTTGATCTCTGACACAGCCCCAGTGTGGAATCCCTCACTAGTTGATCTCTGACACAGCCCCAGTGTGGAATCCCTCACTAGTTGATCTCTGACACAGCCCCAGTGTGGAATCCCTCACTAGTTGATCTCTGACACAGCCCCAGTGTGGAATCCCTCACTAGTTGATCTCTGACACAGCCCCAGTGTGGAATCCCTCACTAGTTGATCTCTGACACAGCCCCAGTGTGGAATCCCTCACTAGTTGATCTCTGACACAGCCCCAGTGTGGAATCCCTCACTAGTTGATCTCTGACACAGCCCCAGTGTGGAATCCCTCACTAGTTGATCTCTGACACAGCCCCAGTGTGGAATCCCTCACTAGTTGATCTCTGACACAGCCCCAGTGTGGAATCCCTCACTAGTTGATCTCTGACACAGCCCCAGTGTGGAATCCCTCACTAGTTGATCTCTGACACAGCCCCAGTGTGGAATCCCTCACTAGTTGATCTCTGACACAGCCCCAGTGTGGAATCCCTCACTAGTTGATCTCTGACACAGCCCCAGTGTGGAATCCCTCACTAGTTGATCTCTGACACAGCCCCAGTGTGGAATCCCTCACTAGTTGATCTCTGACACAGCCCCAGTGTGGAATCCCTCACTAGTTGATCTCTGACACAGCCCCAGTGTGGAATCCCTCACTAGTTGATCTCTGACACAGCCCCAGTGTGGAATCCCTCACTAGTTGATCTCTGACACAGCCCCAGTGTGGAATCCCTCACTAGTTGATCTCTGACACAGCCCCAGTGTGGAATCCCTCACTAGTTGATCTCTGACACAGCCCCAGTGTGGAATCCCTCACTAGTTGATCTCTGACACAGCCCCAGTGTGGAATCCCTCACTAGTTGATCTCTGACACAGCCCCAGTGTGGAATCCCTCACTAGTTGATCTCTGACACAGCCCCAGTGTGGAATCCCTCACTAGTTGATCTCTGACACAGCCCCAGTGTGGAATCCCTCACTAGTTGATCTCTGACACAGCCCCAGTGTGGAATCCCTCACTAGTTGATCTCTGACACAGCCCCAGTGTGGAATCCCTCACTAGTTGATCTCTGACACAGCCCCAGTGTGGAATCCCTCACTAGTTGATCTCTGACACAGCCCCAGTGTGGAATCCCTCACTAGTTGATCTCTGACACAGCCCCAGTGTGGAATCCCTCACTAGTTGATCTCTGACACAGCCCCAGTGTGGAATCCCTCACTAGTTGATCTCTGACACAGCCCCAGTGTGGAATCCCTCACTAGTTGATCTCTGACACAGCCCCAGTGTGGAATCCCTCACTAGTTGATCTCTGACACAGCCCCAGTGTGGAATCCCTCACTAGTTGATCTCTGACACAGCCCCAGTGTGGAATCCCTCACTAGTTGATCTCTGACACAGCCCCAGTGTGGAATCCCTCACTAGTTGATCTCTGACACAGCCCCAGTGTGGAATCCCTCACTAGTTGATCTCTGACACAGCCCCAGTGTGGAATCCCTCACTAGTTGATCTCTGACACAGCCCCAGTGTGGAATCCCTCACTAGTTGATCTCTGACACAGCCCCAGTGTGGAATCCCTCACTAGTTGATCTCTGACACAGCCCCAGTGTGGAATCCCTCACTAGTTGATCTCTGACACAGCCCCAGTGTGGAATCCCTCACTAGTTGATCTCTGACACAGCCCCAGTGTGGAATCCCTCACTAGTTGATCTCTGACACAGCCCCAGTGTGGAATCCCTCACTAGTTGATCTCTGACACAGCCCCAGTGTGGAATCCCTCACTAGTTGATCTCTGACACAGCCCCAGTGTGGAATCCCTCACTAGTTGATCTCTGACACAGCCCCAGTGTGGAATCCCTCACTAGTTGATCTCTGACACAGCCCCAGTGTGGAATCCCTCACTAGTTGATCTCTGACACAGCCCCAGTGTGGAATCCCTCACTAGTTGATCTCTGACACAGCCCCAGTGTGGAATCCCTCACTAGTTGATCTCTGACACAGCCCCAGTGTGGAATCCCTCACTAGTTGATCTCTGACACAGCCCCAGTGTGGAATCCCTCACTAGTTGATCTCTGACACAGCCCCAGTGTGGAATCCCTCACTAGTTGATCTCTGACACAGCCCCAGTGTGGAATCCCTCACTAGTTGATCTCTGACACAGCCCCAGTGTGGAATCCCTCACTAGTTGATCTCTGACACAGCCCCAGTGTGGAATCCCTCACTAGTTGATCTCTGACACAGCCCCAGTGTGGAATCCCTCACTAGTTGATCTCTGACACAGCCCCAGTGTGGAATCCCTCACTAGTTGATCTCTGACACAGCCCCAGTGTGGAATCCCTCACTAGTTGATCTCTGACACAGCCCCAGTGTGGAATCCCTCACTAGTTGATCTCTGACACAGCCCCAGTGTGGAATCCCTCACTAGTTGATCTCTGACACAGCCCCAGTGTGGAATCCCTCACTAGTTGATCTCTGACACAGCCCCAGTGTGGAATCCCTCACTAGTTGATCTCTGACACAGCCCCAGTGTGGAATCCCTCACTAGTTGATCTCTGACACAGCCCCAGTGTGGAATCCCTCACTAGTTGATCTCTGACACAGCCCCAGTGTGGAATCCCTCACTAGTTGATCTCTGACACAGCCCCAGTGTGGAATCCCTCACTAGTTGATCTCTGACACAGCCCCAGTGTGGAATCCCTCACTAGTTGATCTCTGACACAGCCCCAGTGTGGAATCCCTCACTAGTTGATCTCTGACACAGCCCCAGTGTGGAATCCCTCACTAGTTGATCTCTGACACAGCCCCAGTGTGGAATCCCTCACTAGTTGATCTCTGACACAGCCCCAGTGTGGAATCCCTCACTAGTTGATCTCTGACACAGCCCCAGTGTGGAATCCCTCACTAGTTGATCTCTGACACAGCCCCAGTGTGGAATCCCTCACTAGTTGATCTCTGACACAGCCCCAGTGTGGAATCCCTCACTAGTTGATCTCTGACACAGCCCCAGTGTGGAATCCCTCACTAGTTGATCTCTGACACAGCCCCAGTGTGGAATCCCTCACTAGTTGATCTCTGACACAGCCCCAGTGTGGAATCCCTCACTAGTTGATCTCTGACACAGCCCCAGTGTGGAATCCCTCACTAGTTGATCTCTGACACAGCCCCAGTGTGGAATCCCTCACTAGTTGATCTCTGACACAGCCCCAGTGTGGAATCCCTCACTAGTTGATCTCTGACACAGCCCCAGTGTGGAATCCCTCACTAGTTGATCTCTGACACAGCCCCAGTGTGGAATCCCTCACTAGTTGATCTCTGACACAGCCCCAGTGTGGAATCCCTCACTAGTTGATCTCTGACACAGCCCCAGTGTGGAATCCCTCACTAGTTGATCTCTGACACAGCCCCAGTGTGGAATCCCTCACTAGTTGATCTCTGACACAGCCCCAGTGTGGAATCCCTCACTAGTTGATCTCTGACACAGCCCCAGTGTGGAATCCCTCACTAGTTGATCTCTGACACAGCCCCAGTGTGGAATCCCTCACTAGTTGATCTCTGACACAGCCCCAGTGTGGAATCCCTCACTAGTTGATCTCTGACACAGCCCCAGTGTGGAATCCCTCACTAGTTGATCTCTGACACAGCCCCAGTGTGGAATCCCTCACTAGTTGATCTCTGACACAGCCCCAGTGTGGAATCCCTCACTAGTTGATCTCTGACACAGCCCCAGTGTGGAATCCCTCACTAGTTGATCTCTGACACAGCCCCAGTGTGGAATCCCTCACTAGTTGATCTCTGACACAGCCCCAGTGTGGAATCCCTCACTAGTTGATCTCTGACACAGCCCCAGTGTGGAATCCCTCACTAGTTGATCTCTGACACAGCCCCAGTGTGGAATCCCTCACTAGTTGATCTCTGACACAGCCCCAGTGTGGAATCCCTCACTAGTTGATCTCTGACACAGCCCCAGTGTGGAATCCCTCACTAGTTGATCTCTGACACAGCCCCAGTGTGGAATCCCTCACTAGTTGATCTCTGACACAGCCCCAGTGTGGAATCCCTCACTAGTTGATCTCTGACACAGCCCCAGTGTGGAATCCCTCACTAGTTGATCTCTGACACAGCCCCAGTGTGGAATCCCTCACTAGTTGATCTCTGACACAGCCCCAGTGTGGAATCCCTCACTAGTTGATCTCTGACACAGCCCCAGTGTGGAATCCCTCACTAGTTGATCTCTGACACAGCCCCAGTGTGGAATCCCTCACTAGTTGATCTCTGACACAGCCCCAGTGTGGAATCCCTCACTAGTTGATCTCTGACACAGCCCCAGTGTGGAATCCCTCACTAGTTGATCTCTGACACAGCCCCAGTGTGGAATCCCTCACTAGTTGATCTCTGACACAGCCCCAGTGTGGAATCCCTCACTAGTTGATCTCTGACACAGCCCCAGTGTGGAATCCCTCACTAGTTGATCTCTGACACAGCCCCAGTGTGGAATCCCTCACTAGTTGATCTCTGACACAGCCCCAGTGTGGAATCCCTCACTAGTTGATCTCTGACACAGCCCCAGTGTGGAATCCCTCACTAGTTGATCTCTGACACAGCCCCAGTGTGGAATCCCTCACTAGTTGATCTCTGACACAGCCCCAGTGTGGAATCCCTCACTAGTTGATCTCTGACACAGCCCCAGTGTGGAATCCCTCACTAGTTGATCTCTGACACAGCCCCAGTGTGGAATCCCTCACTAGTTGATCTCTGACACAGCCCCAGTGTGGAATCCCTCACTAGTTGATCTCTGACACAGCCCCAGTGTGGAATCCCTCACTAGTTGATCTCTGACACAGCCCCAGTGTGGAATCCCTCACTAGTTGATCTCTGACACAGCCCCAGTGTGGAATCCCTCACTAGTTGATCTCTGACACAGCCCCAGTGTGGAATCCCTCACTAGTTGATCTCTGACACAGCCCCAGTGTGGAATCCCTCACTAGTTGATCTCTGACACAGCCCCAGTGTGGAATCCCTCACTAGTTGATCTCTGACACAGCCCCAGTGTGGAATCCCTCACTAGTTGATCTCTGACACAGCCCCAGTGTGGAATCCCTCACTAGTTGATCTCTGACACAGCCCCAGTGTGGAATCCCTCACTAGTTGATCTCTGACACAGCCCCAGTGTGGAATCCCTCACTAGTTGATCTCTGACACAGCCCCAGTGTGGAATCCCTCACTAGTTGATCTCTGACACAGCCCCAGTGTGGAATCCCTCACTAGTTGATCTCTGACACAGCCCCAGTGTGGAATCCCTCACTAGTTGATCTCTGACACAGCCCCAGTGTGGAATCCCTCACTAGTTGATCTCTGACACAGCCCCAGTGTGGAATCCCTCACTAGTTGATCTCTGACACAGCCCCAGTGTGGAATCCCTCACTAGTTGATCTCTGACACAGCCCCAGTGTGGAATCCCTCACTAGTTGATCTCTGACACAGCCCCAGTGTGGAATCCCTCACTAGTTGATCTCTGACACAGCCCCAGTGTGGAATCCCTCACTAGTTGATCTCTGACACAGCCCCAGTGTGGAATCCCTCACTAGTTGATCTCTGACACAGCCCCAGTGTGGAATCCCTCACTAGTTGATCTCTGACACAGCCCCAGTGTGGAATCCCTCACTAGTTGATCTCTGACACAGCCCCAGTGTGGAATCCCTCACTAGTTGATCTCTGACACAGCCCCAGTGTGGAATCCCTCACTAGTTGATCTCTGACACAGCCCCAGTGTGGAATCCCTCACTAGTTGATCTCTGACACAGCCCCAGTGTGGAATCCCTCACTAGTTGATCTCTGACACAGCCCCAGTGTGGAATCCCTCACTAGTTGATCTCTGACACAGCCCCAGTGTGGAATCCCTCACTAGTTGATCTCTGACACAGCCCCAGTGTGGAATCCCTCACTAGTTGATCTCTGACACAGCCCCAGTGTGGAATCCCTCACTAGTTGATCTCTGACACAGCCCCAGTGTGGAATCCCTCACTAGTTGATCTCTGACACAGCCCCAGTGTGGAATCCCTCACTAGTTGATCTCTGACACAGCCCCAGTGTGGAATCCCTCACTAGTTGATCTCTGACACAGCCCCAGTGTGGAATCCCTCACTAGTTGATCTCTGACACAGCCCCAGTGTGGAATCCCTCACTAGTTGATCTCTGACACAGCCCCAGTGTGGAATCCCTCACTAGTTGATCTCTGACACAGCCCCAGTGTGGAATCCCTCACTAGTTGATCTCTGACACAGCCCCAGTGTGGAATCCCTCACTAGTTGATCTCTGACACAGCCCCAGTGTGGAATCCCTCACTAGTTGATCTCTGACACAGCCCCAGTGTGGAATCCCTCACTAGTTGATCTCTGACACAGCCCCAGTGTGGAATCCCTCACTAGTTGATCTCTGACACAGCCCCAGTGTGGAATCCCTCACTAGTTGATCTCTGACACAGCCCCAGTGTGGAATCCCTCACTAGTTGATCTCTGACACAGCCCCAGTGTGGAATCCCTCACTAGTTGATCTCTGACACAGCCCCAGTGTGGAATCCCTCACTAGTTGATCTCTGACACAGCCCCAGTGTGGAATCCCTCACTAGTTGATCTCTGACACAGCCCCAGTGTGGAATCCCTCACTAGTTGATCTCTGACACAGCCCCAGTGTGGAATCCCTCACTAGTTGATCTCTGACACAGCCCCAGTGTGGAATCCCTCACTAGTTGATCTCTGACACAGCCCCAGTGTGGAATCCCTCACTAGTTGATCTCTGACACAGCCCCAGTGTGGAATCCCTCACTAGTTGATCTCTGACACAGCCCCAGTGTGGAATCCCTCACTAGTTGATCTCTGACACAGCCCCAGTGTGGAATCCCTCACTAGTTGATCTCTGACACAGCCCCAGTGTGGAATCCCTCACTAGTTGATCTCTGACACAGCCCCAGTGTGGAATCCCTCACTAGTTGATCTCTGACACAGCCCCAGTGTGGAATCCCTCACTAGTTGATCTCTGACACAGCCCCAGTGTGGAATCCCTCACTAGTTGATCTCTGACACAGCCCCAGTGTGGAATCCCTCACTAGTTGATCTCTGACACAGCCCCAGTGTGGAATCCCTCACTAGTTGATCTCTGACACAGCCCCAGTGTGGAATCCCTCACTAGTTGATCTCTGACACAGCCCCAGTGTGGAATCCCTCACTAGTTGATCTCTGACACAGCCCCAGTGTGGAATCCCTCACTAGTTGATCTCTGACACAGCCCCAGTGTGGAATCCCTCACTAGTTGATCTCTGACACAGCCCCAGTGTGGAATCCCTCACTAGTTGATCTCTGACACAGCCCCAGTGTGGAATCCCTCACTAGTTGATCTCTGACACAGCCCCAGTGTGGAATCCCTCACTAGTTGATCTCTGACACAGCCCCAGTGTGGAATCCCTCACTAGTTGATCTCTGACACAGCCCCAGTGTGGAATCCCTCACTAGTTGATCTCTGACACAGCCCCAGTGTGGAATCCCTCACTAGTTGATCTCTGACACAGCCCCAGTGTGGAATCCCTCACTAGTTGATCTCTGACACAGCCCCAGTGTGGAATCCCTCACTAGTTGATCTCTGACACAGCCCCAGTGTGGAATCCCTCACTAGTTGATCTCTGACACAGCCCCAGTGTGGAATCCCTCACTAGTTGATCTCTGACACAGCCCCAGTGTGGAATCCCTCACTAGTTGATCTCTGACACAGCCCCAGTGTGGAATCCCTCACTAGTTGATCTCTGACACAGCCCCAGTGTGGAATCCCTCACTAGTTGATCTCTGACACAGCCCCAGTGTGGAATCCCTCACTAGTTGATCTCTGACACAGCCCCAGTGTGGAATCCCTCACTAGTTGATCTCTGACACAGCCCCAGTGTGGAATCCCTCACTAGTTGATCTCTGACACAGCCCCAGTGTGGAATCCCTCACTAGTTGATCTCTGACACAGCCCCAGTGTGGAATCCCTCACTAGTTGATCTCTGACACAGCCCCAGTGTGGAATCCCTCACTAGTTGATCTCTGACACAGCCCCAGTGTGGAATCCCTCACTAGTTGATCTCTGACACAGCCCCAGTGTGGAATCCCTCACTAGTTGATCTCTGACACAGCCCCAGTGTGGAATCCCTCACTAGTTGATCTCTGACACAGCCCCAGTGTGGAATCCCTCACTAGTTGATCTCTGACACAGCCCCAGTGTGGAATCCCTCACTAGTTGATCTCTGACACAGCCCCAGTGTGGAATCCCTCACTAGTTGATCTCTGACACAGCCCCAGTGTGGAATCCCTCACTAGTTGATCTCTGACACAGCCCCAGTGTGGAATCCCTCACTAGTTGATCTCTGACACAGCCCCAGTGTGGAATCCCTCACTAGTTGATCTCTGACACAGCCCCAGTGTGGAATCCCTCACTAGTTGATCTCTGACACAGCCCCAGTGTGGAATCCCTCACTAGTTGATCTCTGACACAGCCCCAGTGTGGAATCCCTCACTAGTTGATCTCTGACACAGCCCCAGTGTGGAATCCCTCACTAGTTGATCTCTGACACAGCCCCAGTGTGGAATCCCTCACTAGTTGATCTCTGACACAGCCCCAGTGTGGAATCCCTCACTAGTTGATCTCTGACACAGCCCCAGTGTGGAATCCCTCACTAGTTGATCTCTGACACAGCCCCAGTGTGGAATCCCTCACTAGTTGATCTCTGACACAGCCCCAGTGTGGAATCCCTCACTAGTTGATCTCTGACACAGCCCCAGTGTGGAATCCCTCACTAGTTGATCTCTGACACAGCCCCAGTGTGGAATCCCTCACTAGTTGATCTCTGACACAGCCCCAGTGTGGAATCCCTCACTAGTTGATCTCTGACACAGCCCCAGTGTGGAATCCCTCACTAGTTGATCTCTGACACAGCCCCAGTGTGGAATCCCTCACTAGTTGATCTCTGACACAGCCCCAGTGTGGAATCCCTCACTAGTTGATCTCTGACACAGCCCCAGTGTGGAATCCCTCACTAGTTGATCTCTGACACAGCCCCAGTGTGGAATCCCTCACTAGTTGATCTCTGACACAGCCCCAGTGTGGAATCCCTCACTAGTTGATCTCTGACACAGCCCCAGTGTGGAATCCCTCACTAGTTGATCTCTGACACAGCCCCAGTGTGGAATCCCTCACTAGTTGATCTCTGACACAGCCCCAGTGTGGAATCCCTCACTAGTTGATCTCTGACACAGCCCCAGTGTGGAATCCCTCACTAGTTGATCTCTGACACAGCCCCAGTGTGGAATCCCTCACTAGTTGATCTCTGACACAGCCCCAGTGTGGAATCCCTCACTAGTTGATCTCTGACACAGCCCCAGTGTGGAATCCCTCACTAGTTGATCTCTGACACAGCCCCAGTGTGGAATCCCTCACTAGTTGATCTCTGACACAGCCCCAGTGTGGAATCCCTCACTAGTTGATCTCTGACACAGCCCCAGTGTGGAATCCCTCACTAGTTGATCTCTGACACAGCCCCAGTGTGGAATCCCTCACTAGTTGATCTCTGACACAGCCCCAGTGTGGAATCCCTCACTAGTTGATCTCTGACACAGCCCCAGTGTGGAATCCCTCACTAGTTGATCTCTGACACAGCCCCAGTGTGGAATCCCTCACTAGTTGATCTCTGACACAGCCCCAGTGTGGAATCCCTCACTAGTTGATCTCTGACACAGCCCAGTGTGGAATCCCTCACTAGTTGATCTCTGACACAGCCCCAGTGTGGAATCCCTCACTAGTTGATCTCTGACACAGCCCCAGTGTGGAATCCCTCACTAGTTGATCTCTGACACAGCCCCAGTGTGGAATCCCTCACTAGTTGATCTCTGACACAGCCCCAGTGTGGAATCCCTCACTAGTTGATCTCTGACACAGCCCCAGTGTGGAATCCCTCACTAGTTGATCTCTGACACAGCCCCAGTGTGGAATCCCTCACTAGTTGATCTCTGACACAGCCCCAGTGTGGAATCCCTCACTAGTTGATCTCTGACACAGCCCCAGTGTGGAATCCCTCACTAGTTGATCTCTGACACAGCCCCAGTGTGGAATCCCTCACTAGTTGATCTCTGACACAGCCCCAGTGTGGAATCCCTCACTAGTTGATCTCTGACACAGCCCCAGTGTGGAATCCCTCACTAGTTGATCTCTGACACAGCCCCAGTGTGGAATCCCTCACTAGTTGATCTCTGACACAGCCCCAGTGTGGAATCCCTCACTAGTTGATCTCTGACACAGCCCCAGTGTGGAATCCCTCACTAGTTGATCTCTGACACAGCCCCAGTGTGGAATCCCTCACTAGTTGATCTCTGACACAGCCCCAGTGTGGAATCCCTCACTAGTTGATCTCTGACACAGCCCCAGTGTGGAATCCCTCACTAGTTGATCTCTGACACAGCCCCAGTGTGGAATCCCTCACTAGTTGATCTCTGACACAGCCCCAGTGTGGAATCCCTCACTAGTTGATCTCTGACACAGCCCCAGTGTGGAATCCCTCACTAGTTGATCTCTGACACAGCCCCAGTGTGGAATCCCTCACTAGTTGATCTCTGACACAGCCCCAGTGTGGAATCCCTCACTAGTTGATCTCTGACACAGCCCCAGTGTGGAATCCCTCACTAGTTGATCTCTGACACAGCCCCAGTGTGGAATCCCTCACTAGTTGATCTCTGACACAGCCCCAGTGTGGAATCCCTCACTAGTTGATCTCTGACACAGCCCCAGTGTGGAATCCCTCACTAGTTGATCTCTGACACAGCCCCAGTGTGGAATCCCTCACTAGTTGATCTCTGACACAGCCCCAGTGTGGAATCCCTCACTAGTTGATCTCTGACACAGCCCCAGTGTGGAATCCCTCACTAGTTGATCTCTGACACAGCCCCAGTGTGGAATCCCTCACTAGTTGATCTCTGACACAGCCCCAGTGTGGAATCCCTCACTAGTTGATCTCTGACACAGCCCCAGTGTGGAATCCCTCACTAGTTGATCTCTGACACAGCCCCAGTGTGGAATCCCTCACTAGTTGATCTCTGACACAGCCCCAGTGTGGAATCCCTCACTAGTTGATCTCTGACACAGCCCCAGTGTGGAATCCCTCACTAGTTGATCTCTGACACAGCCCCAGTGTGGAATCCCTCACTAGTTGATCTCTGACACAGCCCCAGTGTGGAATCCCTCACTAGTTGATCTCTGACACAGCCCCAGTGTGGAATCCCTCACTAGTTGATCTCTGACACAGCCCCAGTGTGGAATCCCTCACTAGTTGATCTCTGACACAGCCCCAGTGTGGAATCCCTCACTAGTTGATCTCTGACACAGCCCCAGTGTGGAATCCCTCACTAGTTGATCTCTGACACAGCCCCAGTGTGGAATCCCTCACTAGTTGATCTCTGACACAGCCCCAGTGTGGAATCCCTCACTAGTTGATCTCTGACACAGCCCCAGTGTGGAATCCCTCACTAGTTGATCTCTGACACAGCCCCAGTGTGGAATCCCTCACTAGTTGATCTCTGACACAGCCCCAGTGTGGAATCCCTCACTAGTTGATCTCTGACACAGCCCCAGTGTGGAATCCCTCACTAGTTGATCTCTGACACAGCCCCAGTGTGGAATCCCTCACTAGTTGATCTCTGACACAGCCCCAGTGTGGAATCCCTCACTAGTTGATCTCTGACACAGCCCCAGTGTGGAATCCCTCACTAGTTGATCTCTGACACAGCCCCAGTGTGGAATCCCTCACTAGTTGATCTCTGACACAGCCCCAGTGTGGAATCCCTCACTAGTTGATCTCTGACACAGCCCCAGTGTGGAATCCCTCACTAGTTGATCTCTGACACAGCCCCAGTGTGGAATCCCTCACTAGTTGATCTCTGACACAGCCCCAGTGTGGAATCCCTCACTAGTTGATCTCTGACACAGCCCCAGTGTGGAATCCCTCACTAGTTGATCTCTGACACAGCCCCAGTGTGGAATCCCTCACTAGTTGATCTCTGACACAGCCCCAGTGTGGAATCCCTCACTAGTTGATCTCTGACACAGCCCCAGTGTGGAATCCCTCACTAGTTGATCTCTGACACAGCCCCAGTGTGGAATCCCTCACTAGTTGATCTCTGACACAGCCCCAGTGTGGAATCCCTCACTAGTTGATCTCTGACACAGCCCCAGTGTGGAATCCCTCACTAGTTGATCTCTGACACAGCCCCAGTGTGGAATCCCTCACTAGTTGATCTCTGACACAGCCCCAGTGTGGAATCCCTCACTAGTTGATCTCTGACACAGCCCCAGTGTGGAATCCCTCACTAGTTGATCTCTGACACAGCCCCAGTGTGGAATCCCTCACTAGTTGATCTCTGACACAGCCCCAGTGTGGAATCCCTCACTAGTTGATCTCTGACACAGCCCCAGTGTGGAATCCCTCACTAGTTGATCTCTGACACAGCCCCAGTGTGGAATCCCTCACTAGTTGATCTCTGACACAGCCCCAGTGTGGAATCCCTCACTAGTTGATCTCTGACACAGCCCCAGTGTGGAATCCCTCACTAGTTGATCTCTGACACAGCCCCAGTGTGGAATCCCTCACTAGTTGATCTCTGACACAGCCCCAGTGTGGAATCCCTCACTAGTTGATCTCTGACACAGCCCCAGTGTGGAATCCCTCACTAGTTGATCTCTGACACAGCCCCAGTGTGGAATCCCTCACTAGTTGATCTCTGACACAGCCCCAGTGTGGAATCCCTCACTAGTTGATCTCTGACACAGCCCCAGTGTGGAATCCCTCACTAGTTGATCTCTGACACAGCCCCAGTGTGGAATCCCTCACTAGTTGATCTCTGACACAGCCCCAGTGTGGAATCCCTCACTAGTTGATCTCTGACACAGCCCCAGTGTGGAATCCCTCACTAGTTGATCTCTGACACAGCCCCAGTGTGGAATCCCTCACTAGTTGATCTCTGACACAGCCCCAGTGTGGAATCCCTCACTAGTTGATCTCTGACACAGCCCCAGTGTGGAATCCCTCACTAGTTGATCTCTGACACAGCCCCAGTGTGGAATCCCTCACTAGTTGATCTCTGACACAGCCCCAGTGTGGAATCCCTCACTAGTTGATCTCTGACACAGCCCCAGTGTGGAATCCCTCACTAGTTGATCTCTGACACAGCCCCAGTGTGGAATCCCTCACTAGTTGATCTCTGACACAGCCCCAGTGTGGAATCCCTCACTAGTTGATCTCTGACACAGCCCCAGTGTGGAATCCCTCACTAGTTGATCTCTGACACAGCCCCAGTGTGGAATCCCTCACTAGTTGATCTCTGACACAGCCCCAGTGTGGAATCCCTCACTAGTTGATCTCTGACACAGCCCCAGTGTGGAATCCCTCACTAGTTGATCTCTGACACAGCCCCAGTGTGGAATCCCTCACTAGTTGATCTCTGACACAGCCCCAGTGTGGAATCCCTCACTAGTTGATCTCTGACACAGCCCCAGTGTGGAATCCCTCACTAGTTGATCTCTGACACAGCCCCAGTGTGGAATCCCTCACTAGTTGATCTCTGACACAGCCCCAGTGTGGAATCCCTCACTAGTTGATCTCTGACACAGCCCCAGTGTGGAATCCCTCACTAGTTGATCTCTGACACAGCCCCAGTGTGGAATCCCTCACTAGTTGATCTCTGACACAGCCCCAGTGTGGAATCCCTCACTAGTTGATCTCTGACACAGCCCCAGTGTGGAATCCCTCACTAGTTGATCTCTGACACAGCCCCAGTGTGGAATCCCTCACTAGTTGATCTCTGACACAGCCCCAGTGTGGAATCCCTCACTAGTTGATCTCTGACACAGCCCCAGTGTGGAATCCCTCACTAGTTGATCTCTGACACAGCCCCAGTGTGGAATCCCTCACTAGTTGATCTCTGACACAGCCCCAGTGTGGAATCCCTCACTAGTTGATCTCTGACACAGCCCCAGTGTGGAATCCCTCACTAGTTGATCTCTGACACAGCCCCAGTGTGGAATCCCTCACTAGTTGATCTCTGACACAGCCCCAGTGTGGAATCCCTCACTAGTTGATCTCTGACACAGCCCCAGTGTGGAATCCCTCACTAGTTGATCTCTGACACAGCCCCAGTGTGGAATCCCTCACTAGTTGATCTCTGACACAGCCCCAGTGTGGAATCCCTCACTAGTTGATCTCTGACACAGCCCCAGTGTGGAATCCCTCACTAGTTGATCTCTGACACAGCCCCAGTGTGGAATCCCTCACTAGTTGATCTCTGACACAGCCCCAGTGTGGAATCCCTCACTAGTTGATCTCTGACACAGCCCCAGTGTGGAATCCCTCACTAGTTGATCTCTGACACAGCCCCAGTGTGGAATCCCTCACTAGTTGATCTCTGACACAGCCCCAGTGTGGAATCCCTCACTAGTTGATCTCTGACACAGCCCCAGTGTGGAATCCCTCACTAGTTGATCTCTGACACAGCCCCAGTGTGGAATCCCTCACTAGTTGATCTCTGACACAGCCCCAGTGTGGAATCCCTCACTAGTTGATCTCTGACACAGCCCCAGTGTGGAATCCCTCACTAGTTGATCTCTGACACAGCCCCAGTGTGGAATCCCTCACTAGTTGATCTCTGACACAGCCCCAGTGTGGAATCCCTCACTAGTTGATCTCTGACACAGCCCCAGTGTGGAATCCCTCACTAGTTGATCTCTGACACAGCCCCAGTGTGGAATCCCTCACTAGTTGATCTCTGACACAGCCCCAGTGTGGAATCCCTCACCAGTTGATCTCTGACACAGCCCCAGTGTGGAATCGCTCACTAGTTGATCTCTGACACAGCCCAGTGTGGAAATCCCTCACCAGTTGATCTCTGACACAGCCCCAGTGTGGAATCCCTCACTAGTTGATCTCTGACACAGCCCCAGTGTGGAATCCCTCACTAGTTAATCTCTGACACAGCCCCAGTGTGGAATCCCTCACTAGTTGATCTCTGACACAGCCCCAGTGTGGAATCCCTCACTAGTTGATCTCTGACACAGCCCCAGTGTGGAATCCCTCACTAGTTGATCTCTGACACAGCCCCAGTGTGGAATCCCTCACTAGTTGATCTCTGACACAGCCCCAGTGTGGAATCCCTCACTAGTTGATCTCTGACACAGCCCCAGTGTGGAATCCCTCACTAGTTGATCTCTGACACAGCCCCAGTGTGGAATCCCTCACTAGTTGATCTCTGACACAGCCCCAGTGTGGAATCCCTCACTAGTTGATCTCTGACACAGCCCCAGTGTGGAATCCCTCACTAGTTGATCTCTGACACAGCCCCAGTGTGGAATCCCTCACTAGTTGATCTCTGACACAGCCCCAGTGTGGAATCCCTCACTAGTTGATCTCTGACAAAGCCCCAGTGTGGAATCCCTCACTAGTTGATCTCTGACACAGCCCCAGTGTGGAATCCCTCATTAGTTGATCTCTGACACAGCCCAGTGTGGAATCCCTCACTAGTTGATCTCTGACACAGCCCCAGTGTGGAATCCCTCACAAGTTGATCTCTGACACAGCCCCAGTGTGGAATCCCTCACTAGTTGATCTCTGACACAGCCCCAGTGTGGAATCCCTCACTAGTTGATCTCTGACACAGCCCCAGTGTGGAATCCCTCACTAGTTGATCTCTGACACAGCCCCAGTGTGGAATCCCTCACTAGTTGATCTCTGACACAGCCCCAGTGTGGAATCCCTCACTAGTTGATCTCTGACACAGCCCCAGTGTGGAATCCCTCACTAGTTGATCTCTGACACAGCCCCAGTGTGGAATCCCTCACTAGTTGATCTCTGACACAGCCCCAGTGTGGAATCCCTCACTAGTTGATCTCTGACACAGCCCCAGTGTGGAATCCCTCACTAGTTGATCTCTGACACAGCCCCAGTGTGGAATCCCTCACTAGTTGATCTCTGACACAGCCCCAGTGTGGAATCCCTCACTAGTTGATCTCTGACACAGCCCCAGTGTGGAATCCCTCACTAGTTGATCTCTGACACAGCCCCAGTGTGGAATCCCTCACTAGTTGATCTCTGACACAGCCCCAGTGTGGAATCCCTCACTAGTTGATCTCTGACACAGCCCCAGTGTGGAATCCCTCACTAGTTGATCTCTGACACAGCCCCAGTGTGGAATCCCTCACTAGTTGATCTCTGACACAGCCCCAGTGTGGAATCCCTCACTAGTTGATCTCTGACACAGCCCCAGTGTGGAATCCCTCACTAGTTGATCTCTGACACAGCCCCAGTGTGGAATCCCTCACTAGTTGATCTCTGACACAGCCCCAGTGTGGAATCCCTCACTAGTTGATCTCTGACACAGCCCCAGTGTGGAATCCCTCACTAGTTGATCTCTGACACAGCCCCAGTGTGGAATCCCTCACTAGTTGATCTCTGACACAGCCCCAGTGTGGAATCCCTCACTAGTTGATCTCTGACACAGCCCCAGTGTGGAATCCCTCACTAGTTGATCTCTGACACAGCCCCAGTGTGGAATCCCTCACTAGTTGATCTCTGACACAGCCCCAGTGTGGAATCCCTCACTAGTTGATCTCTGACACAGCCCCAGTGTGGAATCCCTCACTAGTTGATCTCTGACACAGCCCCAGTGTGGAATCCCTCACTAGTTGATCTCTGACACAGCCCCAGTGTGGAATCCCTCACTAGTTGATCTCTGACACAGCCCCAGTGTGGAATCCCTCACTAGTTGATCTCTGACACAGCCCCAGTGTGGAATCCCTCACTAGTTGATCTCTGACACAGCCCCAGTGTGGAATCCCTCACTAGTTGATCTCTGACACAGCCCCAGTGTGGAATCCCTCACTAGTTGATCTCTGACACAGCCCCAGTGTGGAATCCCTCACTAGTTGATCTCTGACACAGCCCCAGTGTGGAATCCCTCACTAGTTGATCTCTGACACAGCCCCAGTGTGGAATCCCTCACTAGTTGATCTCTGACACAGCCCCAGTGTGGAATCCCTCACTAGTTGATCTCTGACACAGCCCCAGTGTGGAATCCCTCACTAGTTGATCTCTGACACAGCCCCAGTGTGGAATCCCTCACTAGTTGATCTCTGACACAGCCCCAGTGTGGAATCCCTCACTAGTTGATCTCTGACACAGCCCCAGTGTGGAATCCCTCACTAGTTGATCTCTGACACAGCCCCAGTGTGGAATCCCTCACTAGTTGATCTCTGACACAGCCCCAGTGTGGAATCCCTCACTAGTTGATCTCTGACACAGCCCCAGTGTGGAATCCCTCACTAGTTGATCTCTGACACAGCCCCAGTGTGGAATCCCTCACTAGTTGATCTCTGACACAGCCCCAGTGTGGAATCCCTCTCTAGTTGATCTCTGACACAGCCCCAGTGTGGAATCCCTCACTAGTTGATCTCTGACACAGCCCCAGTGTGGAATCCCTCACTAGTTGATCTCTGACACAGCCCCAGTGTGGAATCCCTCACTAGTTGATCTCTGACACAGCCCCAGTGTGGAATCCCTCACTAGTTGATCTCTGACACAGCCCCAGTGTGGAATCCCTCACTAGTTGATCCCTGACACAGCCCCAGTGTGGAATCCATCACTAGTTGATCTCTGACACAGCCCCAGTGTGGAATCCCTCACTAGTTGATCTCTGACACAGCCCCAGTGTGGAATCCCTCACTAGTTGATCTCTGACAAACCCCCAGTGTGGAATCCCTCACTAGTTGATCTCTGACACAGCCCCAGTGTGGAATCCCTCACTAGTTGATCTCTGACACAGCCCCTTTGTGGAATCTCTCTAGTTGATCTCTGACACAGCCCCAGTGTGGAATCCCTCACTAGTTGATCTCTGACACAGCCCCAGTGTGGAATCCCTCACTAGTTGATCTCTGACACAGCCCCAGTGTGGAATCTCTCACTAGTTGATCTCTGACACAGCCCCAGTGTGGAATCCCTCACTAGTTGATCTCTGACACAGCCCCAGTGTGGAATCCCTCACTAGTTGATCTCTGACACAGCCCCAGTGTGGAATCCCTCACTAGTTGATCTCTGACACAGCCCCAGTGTGGAATCCCTCACTAGTTGATCTCTGACACAGCCCCAGTGTGGAATCCCTCACTAGTTGATCTCTGACACAGCCCCAGTGTGGAATCCCTCACTAGTTGATCTCTGACACAGCCCCATTGTGGAATCCCTCTCTAGTTGATCTCTGACACAGCCCCAGTGTGGAATCCCTCACTAGTTGATCTCTGACACAGCCCCAGTGTGGAATCCCTCACTAGTTGATCTCTGACACAGCCCCAGTGTGGAATCCCTCACTAGTTGATCTCTGACACAGCCCCAGTGTGGAATCCCTCTCTAGTTGATCTCTGACACAGCCCCAGTGTGGAATCCCTCACTAGTTGATCTCTGACACAGCCCCAGTGTGGAATCCCTCTCTAGTTGATCTCTGACACAGCCCCAGTGTGGAATCTCTCACTAGTTGATCTCTGACACAGCCCCAGTGTGGAATCCCTCACTAGTTGATCTCTGACACAGCCCCAGTGTGGAATCCCTCACTAGTTGATCTCTGACACAGCCAAGTGTGGAATCCCTCACTAGTTGATCTCTGACACAGCCCCAGTGTGGAATCCCTCACTAGTTGATCTCTGACACAGCCCCAGTGTGGAATCCCTCACTAGTTGATCTCTGACACAGCCCCAGTGTGGAATCCCTCACTAGTTGATCTCTGACACAGCCCCAGTGTGGAATCCCTCACTAGTTGATCTCTGACACAGCCCCAGTGTGGAATCCCTCACTAGTTGATCTCTGACACAGCCCCAGTGTGGAATCCCTCACTAGTTGATCTCTGACACAGCCCCAGTGTGGAATCCCTCACTAGTTGATCTCTGACACAGCCCCAGTGTGGAATCTCTCTCTAGTTGATCTCTGACACAGCCCCAGTGTGGAATCCCTCACTAGTTGATCTCTGACACAGCCCCAGTGTGGAATCCCTCTCTAGTTGATCTCTGACACAGCCCCAGTGTGGAATCCCTCACTAGTTGATCTCTGACACAGCCCCAGTGTGGAATCCCTCTCTAGTTGATCTCTGACACAGCCCCAGTGTGGAATCCCTCTCTAGTTGATCTCTGACACAGCCCCAGTGTGGAATCCCTCTCTAGTTGATCTCTGACACAGCCCCAGTGTGGAATCCCTCTCTAGTTGATCTCTGACACAGCCCCAGTGTGGAATCCCTCTCTAGTTGATCTCTGACACAGCCCCAGTGTGGAATCCCTCACTAGTTGATCTCTGACACAGCCCCAGTGTGGAATCCCTCACTAGTTGATCTCTGACACAGCCCAGTGTGGAATCCCTCACTAGTTGATCTCTGACACAGACCCAGTGTGGAATGTCTGTCTAGTTGATCTCTGACACAGCCCCATTGTGGAATCCCTCACTAGTTGATCTCTGACACAGCCCCAGTGTGGAATCCCTCACTAGTTGATCTCTGACACAGCCCCAGTGTGGAATCCCTCACTAGTTGATCTCTGACACAGCCCCAGTGTGGAATCCCTCACTAGTTGATCTCTGACACAGCCCCAGTGTGGAATCTCTCTCTAGTTGATCTCTGACACAAGCCCAGTGTGGAATCCCTCACTAGTTGATCTCTGACACAGCCCCAGTGTGGAATCCCTCACTAGTTGATCTCTGACACAGCCCCAGTGTGGAATCCCTCTCTAGTTGATCTCTGACACAGCCCCAGTGTGGAATCCCTCTCTAGTTGATCTCTGACACAGCCCCAGTGTGGAATCCCTCTCTAGTTGATCTCTGACACAGCCCCAGTGTGGAATCCCTCTCTTGTTGATCTCTGACACAGCCCCAGTGTGGAATCCCTCACTAGTTGATCTCTGACACAGCCCCTTTGTGGAATCTCTCTCTAGTTGATCTCTGACACAGCCCCAGTGTGGAATCCCTCTCTAGTTGATCTCTGACACAGCCTCAATGTGAGATCCCTCTCTACTTGATCTCTGACAACCCAATTTGGAATCTCTAGTTGATCTCTGACACAGCCCCAGTGTGGAACCTCTCTCTAGTTGATCTCTGACAGCCCCAGTGTGAGATCCCTCTCTAGTTGATCTCTGACACAGTCCCAGTGTGGAATCCCTCTCTAGTTGATCTCTGACACAGCCCCAGTGTGGAATGTCTCTCTAGTTGATCTCTGACACAGCCCCAGTGTGAGATCCCTCTCTAGTTGATCTCTGACACAGCCCCAGTGTGAGATTCCTCTCTAGTTGATCTCTGACGCAGCCCCTGTGTGGAATCTCTCTCTCTCTAGTTGATCTCTGACAGCCCCAGTATGGAATCTCTATCTTGTTGAGCTCTGACACAGCCCCAATGAGAGATCCCTCTCTCGCTGATCTCTGAAACAGCCCCAGTTTGAGATTCCTCTCTAGTTGATCTCTGACAGTCCCAGTGTTGTATCCCTCTCTAGTTGATCTCTGACACAGTCCCAGTGTGGAATCCCTCTCTAGTTGATCTCTGACACAGCCCCAGTGTGGAATCTCTCTCTAGTTGATCTCTGACACAGCCCCAGTGTGGAATCTCTC